>NC_139974.1:23675028-24125028 GCF_963993115.1 Abramis brama
TTACAATAACAAAGGCGTAGTTTGATGACACAACATTTGCAAGAATTATGGATCTTGTCGTCAACGTCAAGCCGACTGATCTAATAATGTTTATGGATGAGTGAATACATCGATGCTTTTATCATGACTGTGATATGAAGCAGTTCGGGATTGCTAAGAGACAGCTATCAGCTCCACACGCGACGCGAGTCCCACGGATATAAAAGGAATATGGGCATTTCATTCTACCGAACTACACGCAAGTGCAGAATTACAACTCACAGGTCAGTTTATTAGACAAATTAAACTTGTGAGGTAACGCAGCGCTGTTTCACTTGGTCTAACATTACACTATCACACTAAACTGCATTTGAATGTGTTGAAATGTATGTGTTAGTTTGTCTGTATGAGACTAGCAGTAAGCTAGATCAACATTAGAATAACATACAGATCATATTCTAACATTTTATCATTGTTGAACTATATAACATTGATTAGTTTTATGTAAATGTGCTCACCTGTTTAATAAGTACATGTAGGAGCGGTCGAAGTCTCGGACGTGGAGCTCTTGTTTATATACTGTCTATGGGAGCTCTCGGCATCTCGAAAACACAGCGCTGATATTGATTCTCGTTTTAGTTCTCCTTTTTTATCCAAAGTCTGCTTGCCATGGTCCATAATGTTTGAACGAAACAACAACAGCGTGCAAATAGACATTGCGAACTACACAGTTGTCCGCGTCAGTCGCTTTGGTTACTATCAGAGGGCTCTGGTTCATAGCTCTGGTTGCTATGGCAGTACGAGCGGAAACCAGGGACAACGCGGATATGACGCCATTGACGGCGACAAAACGGAAATAAAGAAACTTTGAATTAAATTACAAATTTCTCCTGGTTTGAAAGTTGTTGGAAACAGTCGGGATAATGTAAGTACACAACTAAAAAAAATATATAACATAGATTATCCAGATTTTTGCTATTTTTAAAGCAAAAAAGTTACATATTGTGCCTTTAAGGCAAGCCTACAACCTTACCTGAAAAAAGGGAAGGAGACAAGAGGACTTTTTTTTATGCCAATGGAGGAGAGGCTCCATGACGCTGAATAAACTGCTTTTGTTAGGAAATAGCTCATTTAATGAGTCGACAACCCATCTATGGATCTATGGATCTTAACCCATCAATTAAATGTTGGCGTTTAATTTCATTTTCATGAGCTTTTAGTTACCAGTTGTTGTTTTTTTTTTCTGGTTTCCCACCAGTCTTTAGTTACCATGGACATGTATGCATCAATACACCTGTTTGTCATTTAGTTCATTATCATTGTATATTTAAAGGGTTAGTTCACCCAAAAATGAAAATTCTATCAGAATTACTCACCCTCATGTTGTTCCAACCCCGTAAGACTTTCGCTCATCTTCGGAACACAAATTAAGATATTTTTGATTAAATCTGAGAGCTGGATCACTCCTCTATGGGATCGAAACTTGTCGGCCCAGAAAGTTAGAAAAGACAATGTTTAAAATAGTCCAAGTGACTATAGTGGCTCAACCATAAGTTTATCAAGCGACGAGAATACTTTTTGTGCGCAAAAATCAAAACAAAAATAACTTTATTCAACTATTCATTTTCTTCTATGTGGGCCTCTTGAGTGAGTTCACGTAGTGTAACAGCGCAACGCTCCTGGGTTGTACGTCAGCACATAGGCTCACTACTGGCCGACACTGGTCATGTGTGTGACAACCCAGAAGCGCTGCACTGTTACACTACATGAACTCACTCAGAGGCCCACTATTTTAACGATGTCTTTACTAACTTTTCTGGGCCGGCAAGTTTCAATCCCATAGAAGCCCATGGAGGAGTGATCCAGCTCTCAGATTTAATCAAAAATATCTTGATCCAAGTTACAGTAGCCATTACGCTTTCTCCAATGGTAGAGCCATGGACCCCCGTATCTCCTCTTATCGTAATGTGATTACACTTGTCAATCTGTTATGTTTTTCTGGTAACACTTAAGAATACTGTTCCTTCATTAATGAATAACTACACAGGAACAAATGAGTAGGCTAATGCACTATTAGCATTCTAGTAACTACTATTTACTAACAAGAAACTCTGATTAACAAATTAGTAAGTAATAGCGCTCAGTCGAATGTGGTAGTTCACTATTAGCTAATCAGTAACAACTTTTTTTTTTTTTTAAACCTCCCAGAGAACTACTATATACAGGTACATACTCAACATGAATAATGCATCATTTATAATAAAAGGTGACGATAACCTACTAGTAATGACTCAAGTGTTACTACATTCTTCTAAAAGAACTACTAATTATTTGGATCAGTATTTCAGTGAAAAACATGATAACTACCTAATATTAACTGAAGTCATTGTAAACTTTTGAGACTTTTGTAAGATTTTGAATAGTAATTCCTTCCGATGGATTTAGTAACACTTTAGTCATTATTAATGTGTTCCCATGATATTCACTTTAGAATACTGATTTAATAATTAGTAGTTCCTTTAGAAAGATGTAGTAACACTTGAGTCATTGATAATGGGTTACCAATACCTTATATTACACATTATGCATTATCAATATTAATTATGAACCTGTATATAGTAATTCTACCAGAAAGACTTACCGTAGGCAAATACCGGAGGCAAAATACAGTAACAAGTAGGCCTATACATTTATTAACAGCCCAGCAAGCAAATATTATGATATAAAGTTATTTGGCAAAGTCTGTAGCTCATAATCCGAGGGTAACAGAATCTGCATTTCCTGCCTGAAGACGAAGGGAGAGACGCAGCCGACCCCCTGGGAGGTATGGACAGGGACCATCCTGGTGGTGGTGGGGAGGATGGAGGTGAATGTAGGCGTCAGCATCTCAGACATGTGTAAGTACCGATCTTTTATACTACGAGTATTAGAACACGATTGGATAGATGAGAAGGTAATAAGTGACGTAACAAAATTGAGTCTTCCCGGCAGAACTTACGCTAAAGCTTTCATTTCTTAGTAGTCTTCAGTGAGGTATGAAAAATAGTAGTTACTGATTAGCTAATAATGAACTACCACATTCGATTGTATTCTAAAGTGTTACGGTTGTTCTTTATAACTGTACATAATTTTTTTTTAAGGATTAGAGGCTCAAAATATCTGTATAATGTAACTAAAATTGTCATTTTAGTAAACACATTTCAGTCCATTACATTTTATATATTCTTTTTGTATTCTCTATAAAATGGTTATGTTTGGGTTTGAAATGAGCATTACTTTTGATTAGCACTATTTGAGTGGAACGAAAGGGCCACACATTACTCTAAACAGCCTACTAAATGTAATTTAGTATTATGACAGAACATGATTTCATTCCTACTATGGTTAAAAAAAAAAAAAAAAAAAAAAAAAAAAAGGTATCTTTGGAAATTTCAATTAGATATATTGATTACTGAACTAGAAATCTGCCTGGTTTTCAGTGCAGAAAACTGGCCACCTTAAAGTGAGTTCATCCTAAAATGAAAAATGAGTGCGAGTGGGACATTTTTTTTTTTTAATTCTCCTTTTGTGGTCCATAAAAGAAAGAAGGGCATACAGCATTAGAACAACACCAGGGTGAGTAAATTACGACTTAATTTTCATTTCACAAATTCTCACTTACATATAATCAGGTATAGTATAAAATATGCTCATTTGGCGTGCTGTCTAAGGAGAGGGCCCCAAGCTCAGGATTTGGCCAGAACCCAGAGCACCCATCAGCCCCCCACCCTTGGCTGGGATAGGAATAATGGAGAGTGAGCAGTTTTGGTGGAAGAGGGATGCTGGAAAAACTGTCGTGGAACATAGGTAAGCCTCCTCTCGCACTGACTGGGTATTATCTGAATATGCTCCTCCCGAACTTTGCTAATAAAACATAATTTTAGGGTGAACTATCCCTTTAACTCTTGCCCATTACATGCGTTTCTCATACTTTCCTCTCATCAGGTGTTTTTTGATGTGGTGGGTGTGAGAAAGATTCTGATCTGTTTGATGGATATTTTGAAAGTTGCATTTTAAGATCAGGGGAGAGACACCTTGCTCAGCCTCTTAGACTTGATTTCTGTGTTCCTGAGTATGTGTGTGTGTGCGTGGCAAAGACATTTGAAACCCAAAGGCTTTATGCTTCACATCAAAAGCCAAAACATTTGAAGTTCTCAAACAGGAAAATCTTTCAGCTGCGGTTTCCCAGTCTCTTTCTCACACACACGCATATTGGGTTTCCATGTTTTATGGGGACTTTACAAAATATATATTCTATCCCTACCCCTAAACCTCCCCATCACAGAATTTTTTCAGCATAAAAAAAAAAAAAAAAAAAAACTATCATCACTTATTATAAGCTGTTTTCCTCATTTTGTCCCCATAACGTAGGGTTTACCAGGACCACCCACACACGCACACGCGCACACATACACACACACACACACAAAAACATACACTCATGTGTTAAAGCAGCACTCGGCTTACAGGTCCAACAAATACTGTACACAGCTGGCACAATTACATTGTCGAAATTTTAAAGTTGTGAAAAGATTGTGATAATGTTTTTATCCTACATCCTTAATGTGATATTTTTAACATATAAATGTTGAGTGTTTTTACTTACTTTTGTTATTGATAACATTATGACATTGTTAGCATGTCTCTGCAATATTATATAAACCTCATCACCACATCCAGCCTAGATCCACATATGTGCACTGAAAGACAGAATGAGTAATGAAAATCAAATATCACACTTTAGGTTTTACCATATGTGTAATGTGCTGTTTGAATTCAGACTATGTCATACATTATTCATATAAATCTGACAAATTCTCTGATCGAATATTAATTAGTTACTTTAATTCAACTATAGTTTTTTTTTTTTTTTTTTTTTTTTTGCTCAAATACATTTGAAGAGTTCAGATGCAAAAGCCTCTAAGTGCCATCTGAAATTTTCTTCTAGAATGATAATTTTTATCAAGCTTGTATATTTAAGTTCAGTAATTTCACTTAAATGACAACTTATAAGTAAGTTTCATTGCCATCTAAGAGAAATTACTGAACTTAAATATACGAGCTTGATAAAAATGATCATTCTAGAAGAAAATTTCAGATGGCACTTAAGAGGTTTTTGCATCTGAACTCTTCATTTGCAAATTTGAATAAAAATGGCAGTTAATTGTAATTTGTTATCTAATCAATTGATGTAAAAACAAAACTGACATACAAGTACAATTTGATAATAAATGTTGTGTCAATGGCTTATGATCAGCTATTTTAACACGTTATCAGTTTTTTTAAATTGCTTACACAATTTGTCTCCATTTCTCAAAACTCTACACACAAAACACGTACACAAGTTGCAAAACGTCACACATCTCTAGCAAAAGCAAACATCATTTAACTAACAAAACTACTTTAACTTCTAAAAATGCTTAGTAACTCTACACTCAGACAATTAAATGATTAGCCACATACACGCCACTATTCTCTTGTGTATTTTGCTTGTCCAGTGTGCAGTGGAGTTTACAGGAGTTCGTCATTGCACTCACAGGTACATGTATTGTATGTGCACAGATACACTGTACATATGTATGCACAATTTTATTGAACTGAACTGAATTAACACTGAACTGAAGTTTTAGCTCTGTATAATGACACTATTGGCTTGTTAGAGCTGCTTTACAGCAGAATTTTAATTTGTAACTATTGTGAAGCTGCTTTGAAACAATCTGTATTGTGTAAAGTGCTACAGAAATAAAGGTGACTTGATTTGTATGCATATCCAGTCCATATTTACAAAATAAACAGAAATGCAAGGGTCAAAATGTATTTGTTTCTCAAAACATTAAGTTTTGATTTCTAAGTGATCAATTTATCTATAAGTGTGTTCACACATGATCATTGGGTGTAGGTAATCGGGAAATGAATGTGGCATTTAAATGGTAGTGATTTCTAAATGAAACACAATAACTTAGTTTTTCAATGATGTGTCTAATGTACAGAACTGTGTTTAGCATTTTGCAAAAAGTTTGTTTTACAAATGCAAACTGAGTGTAATGTGCTTGCAGTTTAGCAGACTTGGTCTGAAGATTACATGAGTGAATGGTTTCGCTTAGTGTGCCTCAAGTACCAGTTTAAGTGTGTAAGCAATTTAAAAAACTGTATTACTTCACAAATAAATGTTAAATACTTCAAGTAAACATTATTCATAAATCCAAATGTCAGGATACCAGACTCAGAAACAGAGAAGTTGAACCAAACAGCAGGTGTTTACTGACAGAAATGGTAGGTGCAGGTATAAGCAAAGCAGATGAGTAAATTCAAAGTTAAACAGTTCTATGATTAGTTGATGGATGATTAACATGTTTATCTTTCCTTTACCAGTAGAACGGAGGATACAAACACACAGGGGAGCAGGTGAGACGTAGACACACAGGGAGGACCATTGGTGAGTATACAGGCGAGTATTCCAAAACGAAGGAGATCGCTGGAGCCAACCACCAAGGTGAGCAGAGCTGGTAAGAAGTCTGTTTCCTAGTCGTAGACCAGACGCTGAATGACTGTTGGTGTGTGCTTATATAGGCTGCATCTGAAAACTTCCTCGCTGCCGTATCAGGCAATGACTTTGCAGGCAGTGTTTGCGCATAAAAGCACCTTACAAAATGATTTCAGACAGACTTTTGAGGCAGCGTAATGGTTTAATGATCTACTGCAAAATAGAGAGAGCTTTGGTGAAAACTAAGTGAATATTTAATTTTTACAATAGTAATTTCTCGCTAGAAATGACATCAAAAGTAGAAAACGTTTGTTAAAAACATACATTTACACAAACTGCCCACTAACTGCAACTTTTAGACGCCATCTTTATTTTTCTAGCTCAACTGTCACATAATAGAAAGCACAGGATTGTGGGATATCAAAGACAGCGAAGCTGCCTTCAAAAATCGATCAGATGAAGGTATCTCAGGAGACAGGAAGTGAAACTAACTTTGGATTCGGACGTGCCTTGATGCCTGGCTTTGAATGTGTCCTCCGAAGGCAGCATTTATTCGTTTCCGGACGCAGCCATGGTGAGTGGTAATTGCAGTGCTGATGCAACAGGTGCAGGTGATTCAGAAATTGGGTGAGAAAGTACGCCGTGTGTGGGATGGAGAAGCCTGGGGTGTTTCTCAATACCAAGTACGCAAAGTTCGGACTTGCGTCCCTGGTAGTTCGGATTGCCAAGTTTAACTCAGGAGAACAAACTCCCGAGGAAGGGTGGACGCTAGTCCGTAAATCTGCAAATGTACAGCAGCGTAATTGATTGCGTCACTTGCTCTGGCTACTTCGGTTATCTCTGCATGTATATTTTGGCTACAATAAAAAGACATATGTTATAAAACACCACTCTGCATCTTATCATTTTCATTTAAAAAAATCTATAGCCACACAAGATTATCTTCACTGCATTGCATGTATATTTATAACAAAAAATAATATATATAAAAAAAACCTTGCTTCAGTGCCTATTTTTGTTTACATTTTAAAAATAATAAACATATTAATAAGTGGTTCAGGCAATGTGTGCATATACTGATATAAATTTAAATGTGACATAAAACACACTTTGAAACCTTTGAACTGTTAGATATACACAAGACAAATTATATATCATGTTTAACCACTACAGAGACTATCAGAGCCAGCGGCAGACGTCAGAAGGACTAGCCGAGGAAAGGTTGTTCCAGGCGGGGTTAATGATGATGATCCAGGCTGTTCCTGAGCGCCCGGTGATCGACTGGATTGCACAACTCCGAAAATGGCAGATCAAATTTTCAAGTAGGCGCTGTCTTTATAAATAAACCACATATTTGAGCTTTAAACAACTACATTCTTGCCTGAAACCACATTTCTTGACACAATAACAGTATTATTTTTTAAATAACCAGGTTTTCTCCTCCGCTATTGACTCTTGTTGGTTGGTGTGGGATGCATTCTGGAATACCTGGCTGTCTCAAGTCTGCACAAGTCAAGTCTTGATGCATCCTCGATAAAAGGGGCGGATCAAGAACAGATCCGGGGATTTGAACTGGACTTGGCTAGAACTTTGAATTGGAACAGTACTTGGGCAGCGAATGATGAAGTTTCACAAGTCCACAAGAACACAAGTACAGACAAGAACGCATATTGAGAAACGGCCCTGGTGTGTCTGTGACATCAAAAAAGATAAGCCTTACAAATATCCTATTTATATAAGTATTATTTGAGCAAATTTTACAAAACAAGTCAAATTTCTTTGAAACAGAGTAAGGAGACTTTGTTTGAGAATTTCTACTCACTAAGAATTGTGTTTAGCCTGTACTTAAAACTATGTTCTCCATTTACTAGTAATTTCTTGTTTCTCAGCATTTTATAAGTAAAATCTATTCCATTTTTTTCTTGTAAATATTTTCATAATGTTTCCAGAACGTAGAATTAAATCAAAGTTGGTGTTTAGTACTAATCATTTTAGAAAATTCAAATATGTAAACTGCTTTGCTCTAGCATTTCAGTCTCGAGTCACAAGTCAACTCTTCCTCTTGTCATGGCAGTCAGTGAACATCCTGTTTTTTTTCTTTTTTTTCTTTTTTTTTGTTGGCTGTGCATACGAATCAGCAACCAACATTCAAGCATATGATACTTAGTTGCCAGTGTTCCAGTGTAAATACACTAATGCAGTATTAACATGTCACACCTTTGTGTGATAATATGCAACTTCTTGCAGTCCGAAACATTGCATCATAAAAATGTTCCACTCCTTCTACCTGCTAAGGCTAATTTTGTAGCTAGCATTACACAAGTTTGCATGTTCATATAATTTTGAGATGATAAATGTTTAAACTGGTTTGGCTTGGTGTGCAAATTGAGGGTCTCAGGTGACAGGACTTGACTCATTCCAAGTCTTCTCACCCATGTGCACATATTTTGTCACAGCATGACGATGGTCTTCCCAAGTGGCGTCTTAGCTCCTCTTAAGATTTTAACATCTATGATACTTTCCTTGTCATTGTCACCTTTGGGTTTGTACAGCTTCAGAATGCTTTGTATTGTTAAAAGTGTTTTTGGAAATATATGAACAACTGAATCTAATTACTTATGTTTTTCTTGGTTTTAATTGCAAACTTAAGCCTCTCTTTGTAATGCAAGGGTGTGCCTTCTGTATCTGTGGTTGGTTTGGAATGCCCTTTGAGGCGAGCAGCATCCCACAAGGCCTGATGACGGAACTGCATCGGAACGAGGAGGGGCATGTTTATATGTCAGGTATGTAAGTGTATTTGTTAGTGTACGCTCTTTCGTCCTCTCAAGGGCAAACATTCCAGAAATACCCCTTCAAAATACACCTGGGTGGAACTGCCAGACATTTCTTTGGCTCTTAATTGCCAAACTTCCAGTGAGGTGTGACTTCTAGGCCAGTACGTCTGAAATGAAACTAGCAGTGGTGTGTGTGCAGGTGGTGAGGACAGTGTAGTATGTTACACCCATCACAGACCCCCACCTCCTCTCACTCCCCCCGACTGCCATCGCACCAGCGTGGGGTGGTAATTGATTCTCCTCATGCCATTAGTCTTTGAGACAGAGATGCACCAACAAGGGAGGGTGCTGTCACTTAGAGCCGAGAACGGTGGCTACACACACACACGCGCGCGCACACATATTACTTGTGTCCGCCAAGGTCTAGGAAATCAAGGACAAAGTATAAACACACATGCAAAATAAATACACACAAACACATTTTCATAAAAGGGAAAAACTGTAATAATAATCTTTTTAATGCAACAACTCTAACAAGAGGCTGAAGCATGGCTGGTCTGCTGAGGTGAAATGTAGAGGTTGCCAGTATACAACACCAGTGTGACCCAATTTTTTCCAATTTATATATTTATTTATTATAACAGTAATCTAACAGTAATACATAACAGTAGTTTTCAAATGTAAAATAACTCTGCATATAATCTTCACTGTATAAATTAAATAAAGTTTAAAGGATTAGTTCACTTTAAAATTAAAATTAGCCCATGATTTACTCAGACCATCCTAGGTATATGACTTTCTTCTTTCAGACAGTACAATCTGAGTTATATAAAAAAAAAAACACCCTGATGCTTCTGAGCTTTATAATGGCAGCGGATTTCAACCATTGCAACCATCAGATTGAGGGGGGGTTAATAAAGGCCTACTGAAGCAAAACGATGAGTTTGTGTAAGAAAAATATTTATATTTAAAAATTAAATCATGGGTTAATTTTAATTTTAAAGTGAACTATTCCTTTAATACTTATTCAGTCAAGAGCGGTGAGTGATTTATTTTGTCTTTTGTTGTTTGATAAACTTTACAGCAGCAAGAAAATTAGGCTACTGTCACTTAAGACACCTAACGCACAGATTCAATGCTGTACACATGGTTGTCTTTCTCGACTGTTTACATTCATTTGAGAGATACCGTATCCGACTACGTTTACAATGATACTTGCCAAGATGGGCATGTTGACATCATTTTTGTGTGAATTTGTGCTTGAATTATTAAATTGGCAAGCCTTAAAAACACGCACAAATGATAAACTTTTGGAAAGCACTGGCCTGACAGATGATGGAACTGTCACTCTCCTAAGTGTTTTTCACACTGGCCCCGAGCCATCGGGCAGTCCTTATTGGCGAGCCCTGCCCAGTGGTTTCATTATTGTTTTGTGCCTGTCCGAATTAGCACTGAGTGTCTGTTTAAAGAACACGATTATAAGGAGGCTAATAATGAGATGAGTTCACCTGTTTGCTATTCTTAGCCACTGCCTTTTTCAAAACATGTAAAAGCTTTTTTTTTAAAAGTGGACTATTACTGTTGTATTTATGGCGTATAAAACGTGAGGATATCTTGACCTAGTATAAACCACAGACATTATTTCAGGCATTTAATGAAAAAAACCATTGATTTTGGGGCGATGGAAAAAGGTTTTCTGGAAAACATGTTTCTGGGTTTCCGTTTTAGCAAATGGGATATACCAAGATGGTGCACTCATATTACTCTGAATGGGTGCAACGTGTAATATGGTGGAAAAAGTCCTGCCTTCTAAATAAAAGAGCCAATCGCCCATTGGTCATTGTGTCACTGCAGCTGTCGATAGAAGCTTTAGTTGTTTTAAAACCAATGGACCACACATGCACATTGGTTGATTCTGCCTGAAATATAAGCTTTTTATTAATGCTGTTTGAGCGTAAGAAACAACATTTATGGGACAGTTCATCTCAGATTTTTTTGCTGATTTGAAATGTTATTTAAATGTGAGTTTGACAAGCAGTTTTTGAGATTTCAGGATTTCCCCATTCAAATAGACAGAACTTGGTCTTGGATGACCGAAATAGCTGGCCAAAGGCATTGCAAATATGGCCGCCGAGTGAACAGTCTTTCCTTGAAAGGGATTTTGGTTTTAGGACTCATTCCTGCAATACTCTATTACTTTGGAGATACATAAAAATGACCATCATGACAACATTGACTGGTTTATGACAAAATTACAAACTCTTCACTAGGGGTTTGATCCTGATCTGTGGCGTCAAAGATATCAGATGGAAAATCCATATTTCCATAATTTATCAAGACGCTACTTCACACACAACACGCTACTTCAGAATCAATTTACTTTTTTCCCCTATAATGGTGTAGTTACAGCGGCTAACTGGACCATGCTAATCAGCTAACCATTAAGGTCCTGAAGTTTCAAGAGATCAAGAGACACAACTACACCAAAAAATATATATACTGATCAGGTTACGCCCATCCTCACCACTAGCAATCTCACAATCAGTCAGTAACATTACTGTTTCCATGACAACACATTGTCATTAGCGCAACAGTCTGTAGAGCAATTGTCATCACCATAACAATCAGCAGCACAATGTTTGTAACTACAGCAGTCATAGTGACTGTCTTCACTGTCTATCATGTTGACTTGTCACTGCTCTGATATCACCCATTAGGTTCGCACGTGAAGTCCTTGACACATTCCTGCATAGATCATTTGAAGTTGCCCATTAATTGGAGCTGCAACTCTTTTCTTTATCTATTTTTGTTTGGCTGTTGACCAACGTGAGCATGGTCCTCGATTGCCCGCGTCTTTGGGTCGACTAATTAAGACTCCAGAGAGCCGCTAATTGCTGTTGCGTGCCTCTCCGTGAAACGAGGGAAACTTCTCTCCTGTTGCTGCCCGGAAAAGTGAGTGCGAGAGCGCGGCGGAATTAAAAGGCTTATGTAAGCTTGTGGTGGAACTATTAAATACTAAGCAACCCTCTTTTTTGTCTTGTGGGGAACTGCCACTTGATTTAATAGGGCTCATTAAAAGTGCCTATCACATACAGAGCCTCTCCCAACTTGACACACACATATGCATACACAACTTCAGAGGACCAGAACATTAGGGAACATGTAATAAAAGGTCTGGAAGCTTGAGTGGAGAAGATGTGGCCATGTGAACTCTGTCAATAGATATTTGAGCAAATATTAAATGCATTAATTCCTAATACCAAAGGTGAAGAGTGCAATTTCTGTGTCACAAGCCGCACCAAACAGAATAAAAAAAAAAAAAAAAATTCTTAAACTGTTCCTTACCTTATGAACTTACACAGTTTGAGCAATTTTTTACTATCCATCCACGGTCTCATACTTTGGAAATTTCTGTTTCAAACCAGGCCTAACTGTAGAAACACTTTTTCATCAGGGACTGCATCACACTTCTCAAATTGCCGTTTACCAGTTTTCTAAAATGAATGAGGGTTGTTTGCTTACACATATTTGTTCTATTGCATGCAGGCTTGTCTACAGTTTTAGCTTGTAAGTAGAGTATGAAGGATGTAACAGTGAACTAATCAGAGCGCACAGATATGTTATTTAAGTTTGCAATTGCAAATGTATTTTGCCTACTCTATGCCAGCTTTGCGGCACAATTGTTTTTTTGTTTTTTTTAAACATTTTTAACACTTCAAAAACATTTACTGGCTAACAGAAACTTACACAAAGTGTGGTTATAAACAAACAGTTCTCTTACGAGAGTTCTCTCGTACTGCGTTCGTAGAACGCTGCGGGAAAAGTCTCTTTTCACGAAATACTGAAGCAAAATTATCCTTAATTTTCATATTTGTAAAACGCATTGCGGCAGTGCACAGCCATGGCGAGACGGCTCGCTCACTCATTGGCTGTTCTGCGGCAACTGCATGAGCCTATCGAGCGAGGGCTGATGCAACATCAGACCAATGAGAGTGCTTCGCGCGCTCCTCGTCACATCCCGCCGAAACGGGTGTGGCCATCCCCTATAAAAGGAGCTCGAGTAGGCTGATTCAACTGATTTTCATCTCTTCAGCGAAGCTCACGCATCGCTGGATCACGGAGAAGCAAGCGTCGTCGAGGCAAGCTTTTCAGCGGGACGAGCCCTTGAAGCCGCTGGCCTTCGCCGCCTTCTACTGCCGTACCTGCTGCGCTTTCCGGCGCTTCATATCCTTTATCTGCTCTGTTCTGTGTGTGTGTGTGCAGTGTTCCCCGAACACTCACCCCTAAAAGAGCCGCGTCTTTTTCAAGATGCCATCCTGTGGCTCGTGCCGAGCCCCGCTCACCGAGGGAGACCGCCATGTTATTTGCGTCTCCTGTCTGGGCGAAGATCACGCAGCGCTCGCGCTCGCTGACGGCGGCTGCCCTCACTGCGAGCTTTTGCCGATGGTGACTCTGCGGACTCGCCTGGCACAGTTCTCCGAGCCTGCGCCCCCCGCCGCGGTGCCGCGCCGTAAGAAGCGCCGCTCGCAGCGGGCCCCGGAACCCACCTCTTCCCGACAAAGCTCGCCGGCTCGCCCGCCAGCTTCACCGGCTTCCCCCGAAGCACTTCCTGATGCTCAGCGCCCGCAGTCTGCCGCCGCTTCATCTGAGGAAGTTGTTTCTGAAGTCGAGTCGGTCGAAAAGGATTCCTGCTCTCTGCTAGCTTCAGGCAGTGAAGACTGGGCGAGCTCTGCGGATCTCACGCCTCCTGCCCGAAAGCCGTCGGCTAGAGCTAGCATCGAGAGGGAGCTCATGCGAGTACTCGCGTTGGCCGCGGCGAGCCTCGGCCTCGAGTGGTCTGCACCGGAACTCCCCTCGCGCACCCGGCTTGATGGTAGCTTCCTCCCTGGTGAGCGCACTTCTCCTGTGTCTAAGCCCGCTCCGTTTCTTCCTGAGCTTCATGAAGAAGTGGCGAAGGCCTGGAACGCTCCCTTTTCTGCACGAACACGTTCGTCTGTATCCCCAGCATTTTCCTCCCTGGATAATGCTCAGGACCGAGGCTACCTCACTCTGCCGCCGGTGGAACAGGCGATAGCAGCCCACCTTTGCCCGCCCTCTGCTGGACGGCGGACTAAGCCTGCGCTGCCGTCAAAAGCCTGCCGCATGACGTCGTCGATGCTCGCGCGGATCTTCTCCGCCGCTGGGCAGGCGGCATCGGCTCTCCACACCATGGCCACGCTTCAGGTTTTCCAAGGCGATCTCCTCCGCAAACTGGACGAGATAGGACCTGAAGCTATCTGCATCGCGGACCTGAGAAGCGCGTCGGATCTTTCCCTCCGCGCTACCAAGGCTGCAGCACAAGCCATGGGACGCTGTATGGCTTCCGCTACCGTAGCCGAGAGGCATTTGTGGCTGACGCTCACGGAGATGGCTGATGCAGAGCGCAACGCGTTCCTCGACGCCCCGCTATCCTCCGCTGGCCTTTTTGGATCTTCTCTCTCCGAGCTCGTGGAGAGATTTTCCGAAGCCCAAAAAGCGTCACAGGCGTTCAAGCACTTCCTGCCGAAGCGCCCCAGTTCTGCAGCGGGCCGTGAGAAACAGGCCCCTCGGAGCTCACAGCCTCAGCCCCCGCCTTCGGCCGCCCCCTCACAGCGACAGCAGCGCAGCTCACGCCCTCGCTCTCGCTCTACTAGCCGCCGCCCCACTCACCGCGGGCCGCGACCAAGGGTTGTGTTGAAGCCGGAAGCCCCAAAGAAATCCTAGCACGCCTAGGAAAGCGCAGGTGTGTAAGCCCCGTTGCGACCGGGCCCTCACCAAAGCGCACCGCTGTCTCAGTCCCAGGAATTGCGACTGCTTCAGCGTTCTCAGCAGAGCACAAGCCCGCACAGCTGCCCGCTTGCCTGCACACAAAAGCCGTTTTTACGGCTACCCAGATAAATCCCGAAAAGAGTGTATTTTCTGGTGTCCCGGCCATGGCCGATGGTGCTATAAATGTAGTGTTGATGCCCACTTCTCTGTGCCCATCTCTACACACAAGCACAGCCCTGCACACAGGGCCCGTACTCATAAGATCGACGCAGTTCGATCGCGCCCCAAACATAGTCAAAGTGCCCACTTCCCAGTGCCCACAAACACTATGTCTGGCAAGCCACAGGCTCCCTGTAAAAACGGGACCTGTGCGCGCCCGCTCTGTTCAAGCAGACAGCGCGGCCAAAGCAGTAAACGTACCCGGTCCCCGCCCACGTTCACTTGTAGGCTGCATGAGACCTTCTCAGACCTCCCCCGCTCAGATAAACACTGTAGCGCGGTCGAGGATGAGCGTTTTGCCCGCTGTATTACGCGCGCTCCCCGCCTCAAATGTCTCAGGCGTAACGCCTATGCTAGCGCACCCCGAAGCGCCGCCGTCGCACAGCGAACAGAGCGCGCTTCGCATCCAACCCCTAGCCGGCCATGCAGACGCATGGGCCGCGCTTCCAGGGGTTTCGGACTGGGTGCTAGACATTATAAAGAGAGGCTTCTCGCTACAGTTTTGTCGACGCCCTCCACGCTTCACAGCGCGCGTCGAAACTACGGTGAATTCAGAAGTAGCACACCTACTTCGCGCCGAAATATCAAAACTGTTGAGCAAAGGGGCGATACAACATGTATCCCAAGCTCAAAGCGAAGGGGGGCTATACAGCAGATACTTCCTAGTCCCCAAAAAGGACGGTGGTATCAGACCCATACTAGATCTAAGACGACTAAACAGAGCTTTAGTGAAACGCAGTTTCAAAATGCTCACGACCAGCAAAATCCTCGCGCACATTCGCCGAGAAGACTGGTTTATGTCGATAGATCTAAAGGACGCGTATTTTCAAATACAGATAGCGTCACGCCACAGGCGATTCTTGAGATTCGCCTTCGAGGGTCGGGCATACCAGTATACAGTCCTGCCATTCGGCTTGTCCCTGGCACCCCGTACATTTACGAAGTGCATGGACGCAGCGCTCGCTCCCCTCAGACTCAGGGGCATGCGAGTGCTGAACTATTTGGACGACTGGCTGATCATAGCTCAATCACGATCTCAGCTCGTGGAGCACAGAACCATGTTACTCGATCACCTCGAGAATCTTGGTATCATGATCAATTGGACGAAGAGCTCCCTGAACCCCAGCCAAACTATATCGTTTCTGGGCATCGTTCTGGACTCTCGTTCTATGACGGCGCAGCTGTCGCAACAGCGCGCGCTGCGCATACAGCACGCAGCGAGGTCCTTCCGCTGCGGTGCGATTATCCCGCTCAAACGGTTTCAGAGGATGCTGGGCCTCATGGCCTCAGCATCATCAGTTCTCCAGCTGGGCCTGCTTCGCATGCGCCCTCTGCAGTTCTGGTTGAAAGCGCGAGTGCCACGCGGAGCGTGGGCACTCAGCCGATTGCGCCTCAAAGTCGATCAAGACTGCGCAGCAGCCCTGAGACCATGGGCGGCGGGCGATTGGTACCGTTCAGGTGTAAGCCTGGGGACTTCCTCGAGAGTGAAAGTGGTGTCTACGGACGCATCCACCTCGGGATGGGGAGCGCTGCTCGAGGGCAGGCCGTTCTTTGGCCTTTGGTCAGAACGAGAAAAGCTCCAGCATATCAACTGCCTGGAAATGCTAGCAGTTCACAACGCGCTGACGCGCTTTTGTCCCCACATCAAGGACCAACACGTCGTAGTCCGCTCGGACAACACGGCCGTGGTGTCCTACATAAATCGCCAGGGCGGTCTCGGATCCAGTTCCCTTTTCAGGCTGGCCGAGCGCCTCCTAATATGGGCTCAGCGCAACCTGCGCTCGCTGAGAGCGGTGCATGTGCCCGGGACACTCAACCTGGGTCCAGACAGGCTGTCCAGGAACAACGTTCCCACGGGCGAATGGTCTCTACACCCACAAACAGTCCGGCTGTTGTGGCAGAGATTCGGCAGGGCGGAGGTGGACCTATTCGCGTCCCCAGAAAACGCTCATTGCCCCGTGTTCTTTTCGAAGAACGACAGCGCACTGTCCCACAAGTGGCCGCACTGCCCGCTATACGCGTTTCCCCCAGTCTCCCTCCTACCTCAGGTGCTGGAGCGAGTCAGGGAAGTGAAATGCCCAGTACTGCTTATAGCACCGTTCTGGGACAACCAAGCCTGGTTTCCAGTCCTGATGCAGTTAGCAGACTCCGCTCCATGGCCAGTGCCATTGAGGAGAGATCTCCTCTCGCAGGCCAGGGGCTCGATTTGGCACCCACACCCAGAGCTGTGGTCCCTTCATGCGTGGACGCTCAACGGTTACCCGTTAGTCTCACGGATGGAGTGCTGAACACCATCACTCAGGCTAGAGCGCCTTCCACCAGGCGGCTTTATGCCTCGAAGTGGTCGGTTTTCTCCAGCTGGTGTACAGCTCGGGGCCTGTCACCCCTCGATTGTGAGGTGACGGAGGTTCTCTCCTTCCTACAAGAGCTGTTGGACAAGGGCAGATCCCCTTCCACGCTCAAAGTCTATGTGGCGGCTATCGCAGCGTGCTCGACAGCAACGCCAGGCCAGTCACTGGGAAGGAACGATTTAGTCATCCGCTTCCTCAGGGGAGCTAGGAGGCTGAATCCCCCCAGACCTCCCTCAGTCCCGGTGTGGGACCTTTCTACGGTCTTGGCAGCCATGAAAGGTCCCCCCTTTGAGCCTATCCAATCTGTCAGCCTCAAACATCTGTCTTTCAAAACGGTGTTTTTGATGGCCCTCGCTTCGGTGAAGCGCATAGGCGATCTGCACGCGCTCTCTGTGAGTCCAACGTGCTTGGAGTTTGGGCCCAATGACTCCAAAGTCATACTCAAACCTAGGCACGGCTACGTGCCGAAATCCCTCAACACTCCGTTTAGGGCTCAGGTTATTTCCCTGTCTGCCCTGCCGGGATCAAACGAGGAAGGGGACTCGAGCTGTCTTTGCCCCGTTAGGGCTTTAAGAGCTTATGTGTCCCGCTCCGCTGCCTTCAGACAGACGGAGCAGCTCTTTGTCTCGTTCAGTGGACGTTCCAAGGGAACGGCTGTTTCGAAACAGAGCCTGTCCAGGTGGGTGGTTGACGCCATAACAATGGCTTATACCACCAAGGGCCTTCAGTGCCCCTTGGGCATTAGAGCGCATTCCACGAGAGGCGTTGCCTCATCGTGGGCCTGGTCTAGCGGGATTTCCTTACAGGAAATATGTACGGCGGCGGGCTGGGCCTCGCCGTCTACATTCATAAGGTTCTACAACCTAGAAGTTCCCGCCCTGCAGGCCAGGTTGTTTTCGGTTTAGCCGAATCAGCTGTCTAACCAGGACACTGATTTCGCAGGCGCACAGCGCCACCGAAGACTTCACCGCACTTGCAAGCCAAGTATTTTCGGTGTATTCGAGTCAGCTGTCTAAACACGGCACTGATATCGTAGACGCACAGCGCCGCCGAAGTTTTCTGGGCAGAATTGTGTAAGACCCATGTTTTTCCCACATTAGCCAGGCTCCCTCCTGCCTATGTGATGTTATATCGCGTCTAGAACGCACCTATTTGGGCGAAAGTGTGTAAGTCCCACATTTCCCACATCAGCCAGGCTCTCCCTGCCTATGTGACGCTGTATCGCGCTTAAGGGCGCATCCATTTGGGCGAAATTACGTAAGACCCACATTTCCCACATTAGCCAGGCCTCCCCCTGCCTATGTGATGTTATATCGCGTCTTAGGACGCAGCTATCTGAGGGTGGTTGTCCCCCCCCCCCCCCCCTCCAGACTCTCCGAAGTCTACCGGGTGATTATGCACTGTATACCTGGACTAGCTTCCAGTGGTCGGTGTTTTCTCATCCCAGCACGCACGGCGTCTTACAAGTGGTTCCCGCAGCGTTCTACGAACGCAGTACGAGAGAACTCTCGTAAGAGAACGTACTCGGTTACTAACGTAACCTCGGTTCTCTCTAGAAGAGGGAACGAGTACTGCGTTCCCTGCCGTGCGCGCGGTTCGCTCTGGTTCGCTTCGGCGATGAAAACCAGTTGAATCAGCCTACTCGAGCTCCTTTTATAGGGGATGGCCACACCCGTTTCGGCGGGATGTGACGAGGAGCGCGCGAAGCACTCTCATTGGTCTGATGTTGCATCAGCCCTCGCTCGATAGGCTCATGCAGTTGCCGCAGAACAGCCAATGAGTGAGCGAGCCGTCTCGCCATGGCTGTGCACTGCCGCAATGCGTTTTACAAATATGAAAATTAAGGATAATTTTGCTTCAGTATTTCGTGAAAAGAGACTTTTCCCGCAGCGTTCTACGAACGCAGTACTCGTTCCCTCTTCTAGAGAGAACCGAGGTTACGTTAGTAACCGAGTACGTTTTTTCTTATACAATTTTTTTAGCAAACTGAATTGATTCTACAAACTGACTCAACTGATTCACCATCACAAGTATGGAAGCTTGTTTTAGCCCCCCTTAAGTGACTCACCTATGAATGTTTGCTCATTCTAGGTATTTGTGTTTTTACATTAGGGTAATTTTGTTGTGCAAGAGTTTACACACAGCACAAGGAAGCTTGATCTCAGCCTTGAATTAAATTTACAAAAAAAGACAAGTAAGCAAGAAAAAAATAAACAAATTACAAGCAGCAGCACAAATAAAAACTATAAAATAAAATTACAAATGAAATAAAATAAAGAGTGCTTTAAGATTTTCAGATAGGTCTAACTGTATTCAGGTACATGAATACTTCAGAAATTGAATAAATTGATCGTTTTTTTAATTTTTTTTATTAAATACAGATTAATTCTTCTCACTTTCTTTTGTTGTTTGATTAACATTATTGACACAAACTGTAGCAGGTATATTAGGCTGCTGTCACTTTAAAAGCTAAAGCATGGATCGCAGATGGTAGTATTACTCAAAAATTTTCTGAGGGCAGAAAGGAAAATGATTGGTTTACAGCTTCAACCAATGAAACTGAAACAAAGGGTCAAGGGGTCAAGACGTTTGAAAGTGCAGGGGGGTGGGGTGGGGTAGTTGGAATACAAGACAGCTATGTTCGTGGGAGAATGCATTTAAGGTAAGTGAATTTACTATTGTATTTTGTTAAAATTCAACATCTAACTTTTACTAAGATAATTAGTGAACCTTAATGCACATAAATCAAGCGTAGCGTCAGTTCTGGCAGGTCACGTTAAGCCCCGTTCACACCGCCAGCGGCACACAGCGACAAATCGACACATTCAATTCAATTCAATTCAAATTTATTTAAATGGTCGGTTATGTAAATGGTATTTGATGGTCATGACTTATTGATGAATGGGACACATGATCCCATTCATTTCAATGGAGCGCTGGCGACTTCCGTCGACACAAGCGACAGTGACCGTTGGCGATAGAATGTGGGCGTGTCAAGCGTGACGCGACAAAAGTTCAGAAATTTCAAGTTTATGCAAATGAGAAGCGATTTTCGCAAGCGGCTATCAGGGTATTGACAACATGCTTGTTGCTAATGCTAGACGTGTGGCTTGGGCTTATCTAACTTAGTCGTTTTCATTAAAATGCTCTTGCTAGGCTTATGCGATTATATTGGCTATGTGCGTTACAATCTGTTGTATTTGGCAACTGATTGCGTTGCACACGCTATGCCTTTAGCACTATGTAGCACAGATTCAAGCAGCTTGCCGTGATAAGAATTAACAATTCATGATGCAAACGGAATAATTTCTGCTGTGGCACAGCTCTAAAAAAGACATAGTAAACAGTCACTATTCAGTTGAGTCACTTCAGCGTTATCGGACACGCTTGGTCTATCTAGTTCTTGGAAACACGGCGTTCTTAAAGCTAGTGTATTGTATACCGTGCTTGCATTTTAATGCATTGTTTTTTAAGGGCTTGCATTTTTAAAGGCTGAAATTCAACATGGTTGTATATTTAAGCTGTGTATATATATAAAAAAAAAATTGTTATTGAAACACTGCTTGTTCTAAAGGCTATCTAGTGGCTATTGAAAAACTGCTTGCTTTAAAAGCTGTTAGTTGCTGTTAGAAACATGTTGTTTTACTTTTAAGGTTATTTAGCCCAGTCGTTATTTGGAACATGGCTGTGTTTTAGGCTTATACCTGGTGTCATTATCACATGCTGTGCTAAGCTTATCAGGTATCAGCAATATGCTGTCATTTCAGCAACATTGCTATCAGTACTGTATGGTGGCTGCTAGTGTAATGTTATCGAATATATGCTTGTTACTTCGGCTTCTAGTATTTTTGCGCATACTGTCCTTAGCAACATGCGTTGTTTTAAGATTATCTGATTGCATTGGAAAAATGCTCGATCTTTATTCCATCCGATTATTGCAACATGCTGTGTCAAAGTTACCACATGCTTGTGGCTAAAGCTATCTAGATATCGGTAACATACTTGTGCAAAATACACAGGACAATCACTGCAGAGGTCTGGTATTCAACACTAACACATCGTAGCTTCATGGTCCTGTGAAGGAGTGTGGAATCATGGGAGTCGTCATCTTCACCTCCATAGCTGATGGAATCTGTAGGACGGGAGCACTGTATTCATAGCTTAGCTGCGCACTGCATCTGACTCCGAGCTAGAGGGTGTACGCTTCCCCGACCGGACTACAATAGTTTTAATACTAGTCCTATGGTTATACAAACATGCTAGTTGTATCAGTTTTGTTGCCGCTAGTCTGAGCAATTGTTGTAGGGTGTATGCTTCCCCTGCCAAACTATACTAGTTTTAGCAATAGTTCCGCAATTATACAACATGCTTTTGTTGTATCAGTTTTGTTGCCGCTAGTCGGAGCTATTGCTGTAGGGTGTATGCTTCCCTTACACTAGTTTTAGCAATAGTTCCGCGATTATACAACATATGTCCTTGCTTGCTCCAGCTTAGGGTGATGCTTCCCCCATGAGATTGGATCTATAGTGCTCACTGCTCAACATATCCTACTAACATCAGAATGTAACCGTTCTATCAGCCTCAGTCGTGGTGGGGGTATTGTGTAAAAAATAATAATAATAATAATTTTCTTGGTTTCTACAGGTTTCATTGGTTTATTTGATACCAATCTTTCATTTGAAAGTCACGTGTCTAGTATCTGTAAAAAACGCAGCAGCTCGAATTCTTACCAGAACCAGTAAGTATGACCATATTAGCCCGGTTCTGTCAACACTGCACTAGCTCCCTATTAAACATCATATACATTTTAAAATATTGCTGATTACTTACAAAGCACTAAATGGTTTAGCTCTGCAGTATTTGAGCGAGCTCTTAACGCATTATAGTCCTTCATGTCTATTGCGACCTCAAAATTCCAGCCAGTTGATAATACCTAGAATATCAAAATCGACTGCTGGTGGTAGATCCTTTTCCTATTTAGCACCAAAACTTTGGAACAGTCTTCCTAACATTGTCCGGGAAGCAGACACACTCTGTCAGTTCAAAGCTAGACTAAAAACACAGCTCTTTGACCTAGCATACACATAACACATTATAGACTTTTATAATTCAATGTTAGGCTGCATAGATTAGGTCAGCCGGAACCGGGAACACTTCCCATAAAACCTGATGTACTCGTTACATCATAAGAAGAATGGCATCTACGCTAATATTAGTCTCTCTATTTATCCCGAGGTTTACCGCAGTCCGCCGGATCCAGGCTGTATCCAGATCTGATGAAGGACCTGCGCCTGGACGCGACGACAGCGCAGTCCTGAAATGTCAACTAGGCTCTTCCCTGTGAAGGCCTCCCTCCCCTCCCTTTACCTATCTACAGATAATGCGTTGTCGGGATAATTCCGGTTCGTACATACACTCACCTAAAGGATTATTAGGAACACCATACTAATACTGTGTTTGACCCCCTTTCGCCTTCAGAACTGCCTTAATTCTATGTGGCATTGATTCAACGAGGTGCTGAAAGCATTCTTTAGAAATGTTGGCCCATATTGATAGGATAGCATCTTGCAGTTGATGGAGATTTGTGGGATGCACATCCAGGGCACGAAGCTACCGTTCCACCACATCCCAAAGATGCTCTATTGGGTTGAGATCTGGTGACTGTGGGGGCCATTTTAGTACAGTGAACTCATTGTCATGTTCAAGAAACCAATTTGAAATGATTCGAGCTTTGTGACATGGTGCATTATCCTGCTGGAAGTAGCCATCAGAGGATGGGTACATGGTGGTCATAAAGGGATGGACATGGTCAGAAACAATGCTCAGGTAGGCCGTGGCATTTAAACGATGCCCAATTGGCACTAAGGGGCCTAAAATGTGCCAAGAAAACATCCCCCACACCATTACACCACCACCACCAGCCTGCACAGTGGTAACAAGGCATGATGGATCCATGTTCTCATTCGGTTTACGCCAAATTCGGACTCTACCATCTGAATGTCTCAACAGAAATCGAGACTCATCAGACCAGGCAACATTTTTCCAGTCTTCAACTGTCCAATTTTGGTGAGCTTGTGCAAATTGTAGCCTCTTTTTCCTATTTGTAGTGCAGATGAGTGGTACCCGGTGGGGTCTTCAGCTGTTGTAGCCCATCCGCCTCAAGGTTGTGCGTATTGTGGCTTCACAAATGCTTTGCAGCATACCTCGGTTGCAACGAGTGGTTATTTCAGTCAAAGTTGCTCTTCTATCAGCTTGAATCAGTCGGCCCATTCTCCTCTGAGCTCTAGCATCAACAAGTCATTTTCGCCCACAGGACTGCCGCATACTGGATGTTTTTCCCTTTTCACACCATTCTTTGTAAACCCTAGAAATGGTTGTGCGTGAAAATCCCAGTAACTGAGCAGATTGTGAAATACTCAGACCGGCCTGTCTGGCACCAACAACCATGCCACGGTCAAAATTGCTTAAATCACCTTTCTTTCCCATTCTGACATTCAGTTTGGAGTTCAGGAGATTGTCTTGACCAGGACCACACCCCTAAATGCATTGAAGCAACTGCCATGTGATTGGTTGATTAGATAATTGCATTAATGAGAAATTGAACAGGTGTTCCTAATAATCCTTTAGGTGAGTGTATATTCAAACGCGCATACCTATAGACTGAACTCGTAATACGCATGTGCACACCATCGGCGTTCTCACTGGTTCGCGTTTTTGAAGTTTGCGCAGAAAGAACTTAAGAGTTTTCTGTTAAAACGGTGTCGTGTTAGCGGCCCCTAAGTTAATAACTAATGATCGTTGTGACGGAAGTGAATCAATCAAACTAACTTTAGCTGGACAATAACTTTATTCTAGAGCTGCTATAAAGCCAAAACACTTTACTTTAAATTTCCTATTATCAATGTAAAGCTGCTTTGGAACAATCTGCATTGTTAAAAGCGCTATATAAATGAAGATGACTTGACTTGACTTGACTAGAGAAGTAAACTACAACCAAGTATAACAAGGTTATGGCGTCATTGACAGGTGACAGTGTACGCAGTACACATCAACAAATAACTTGTCTAGTGATTGGAATTTATTCAAACCTACATATTTGTGCCTGAATATATCCAAGTATCAACGTCACGCTTGTTGCATTAAACCATCAAGCTGTATTAATGACATGTGTTGCTAATTCTGTGTGAACCGGAAGTTTCCACCAGCATTACATTAAAAGGAAATCTCCATCTCTCATCTCTAGCTCACAGTCGTCACTCAAAGAAACTGGAGCTGGACTGCAGATATACAGCAAGCAAGCAGCTGATTCATTTTGATATCTCAATTTCACTTCTTTATTTCAGGCGGCATGTCATTCCTTGCAATATGCATGTTTACTGCTAAGCATTTCGGGTATTGACAACATGCTTGTTGCTATGGCTTATGCGGGTATTGGCAACATACTCGTTTAGGACATCCAGGTAAGGGCAACATACTTGTTGCTTAAGGCTTTCTGGTATTGTTGGTAACATGCTGTTGTTCAAGCTTTTCAGGTATTTAAAAAAAAAAAAAAAAAAAAAAAGGCATCCAGATTTGCGCTGTCAGTTTGGGTTTGGGGGATATTGGCATATGGTTTTGTTTTGGGGGGTTATTGCTGCTCTCGCTGCTCTTATCCATGCTAGGCTGCATGGATGCATAGGGAGTTCTTGCCCAGAACAGAACCATACCGCCAATCCAAACGGTATGCTAATTGTCAATCGTATTCGACGAAACTAATAATCGTATTGTATGCATTTTGATTTGACTGTTTCATCAGTCGACCGCAGCAAAGCTGCTTATGGGGTGACTGGTGTAAAACATGCTTTTGCTACCTCGCTGTCTGTGAAATTGATATATGCAACAACAGAACTCATTCAAATCTCCGCAACATTTCAACGGTCAAAATGATACATCTCCCGCCCTAGCTCTGCTCTCAGGGCAGGAGTACTCAATAGATTTAAATCACTGTTATTTTAGTGTATTACGCACTGCTTTCAGGGCACTGGGCAGTAGTAATCAGTAGATTCAAGTCGCTGTTATTTTTAGTGTATTACACGCTGCTCTCAGGGCAGAGTACTCAATAGATTCAAATCGCTGTTATTTTAGGGTATTACGCACTGCTCTCAGGGCAGGAGTACTCTATATAGGTTTAAATCGTAGTTATTTTTAGTTTATTACGTGCTGCTCTCATGGCTGTAGTATTCAATATAGGTTTAAATCACTGTTATTTTTAGTGTATTACGCACTAGGGGTGTGACGAGACGCTTACTCCACGAGACGAGACGAGACACGAGATTGGGTTCACGAGAACGAGACAAGACGAGATTTTTACACAATTTTTAAGAAATCCTCAATGATGAAATATATGAATGGAAAATAATCTTTTATTCAACTGAAAATCACAAAATGCAAAACAATTTAGGTGCATTTTGAAATCAACTTGTAATGAATGTTATTTTACTTCTATTATAATGAATTCTATGCAGTAAAGGACATGCAAACACTGCAAAATGTTTTGCTATAAACTCTACCGTCTGGCTTCTCCCCTGTACGATTTCACATGAGAAATCTAACTCCTTTCCACAAATCGAACATAAAAAAAATAAAACAGTATAAATAAAATAAATATAAATAACTGAAATAACACTTTAAATGCAAACAGTAAGTGTGTATCCATACTCAAAGTACTGCTCTCTCAAAACTACAAGTTCAAACAGAAACAAATTTTTTCTTCAAGCATGAAAAAGAGATAAATTAACTACACAGAACAGCCTAAGATTATGGTCATGTTCTTTTTCAAGAATTTAAGCATGTCGACGATTTCTGGCAGCAGTTGAGACCTTTGGGCAGTAACTAGGGCTGCACGATATGAGCTGCGATGTGCGATAACATTGTTTAATATTGCGATGTCGATATGACTTGTGATATGTGAATGTTAGCTATACTGTTCCCATGTCTTAGTGCTTTAATAGGTTCTTTGCGTGATAGGTCAAATGTTTATTACCTGCCTGGTTCAGATTACAATATTTTAGCGCGATTTTGGCACGATCCGTTTCGTGGAGATTCGTAAAGGACAACGGGCGTCGGGACGCAAGATTCGATCGTTTCATTTCGTATAGTGTGTCATAGTGGGCGACAACCTACGCGTCTGCGATGCTTCAGGACATCACGACAGAAAGACTAGCATGTTTAATTTTAACGGTCCTCCACGACGGGTTGAGTGTGTGCGAGAGTGAGTGTGCGCGAGTGAGTAGTGCGAGCAACAGTGAGTGTGCGTGTGTGCGCGCGGGAGTAAGCGTGTGTGTGTGTGCGCGCGAGTGAGTGAGTGAGCGAGGGACAGTGATTGTGTGTGTGTGCGCGGAGTGTGTGTGTGATTGGCCCGGCACACAAATGATTTAAAAGTGGCAGGGGCATCTTCAATACTAATTTCACCCTCACGCTCAATCACGCTGACATCACAACAACTCACGAGACAAAGTTTCACCTCGACGAGAAGTCTCGTCGCGTTTTAATCTCGCGAGATCTCGTAACACGAGATCTCGTCACACCCCTATTACGCACTGTTCTCAGGGCAGGAGTACTCAATAGGTTAATTGTTGTATGACTTGTCAAAGAAATTGGCGGTTTTTAGGGCATCATAAATGTCTTTTAGCTTAAAGATCTTAAGAATTTTACAAGTAATTCTATTTGTTTACACTGCTACATTGGTAACACTTTACAATAAGGTTCAATTAATGTTCATCGCACCAAGTTTACTCCACAAAAGAAAGTAGTCCAGGAAATAATATTTGAAAATGAAGATGTTCACTGTTCAATATCCAAAACTGAAGCCTGCAGGTTAAATACATTTTATGTTTTTGTTTTTTTATGACTATCAGTGTACATTGAAACTAAAATCTTTATGTAATTAATTTGCATGAAGACCTACACTTGTGGAGAATTTAAGGAGGAACTGACAGACATTTGGGAAGGCGACCCATGGCCTTGGGCCTGTTTTAATGGGGAGCACATTCAAGTTCAACGACACCTGTCTAAAAGAAAAAAAATGAAAGCAATTAAAAACCTCTAATAATGATGAAATGAACTAGTTAAAAGTACAGCAGTTTAATGATACATCTTTGCCCTGCATTTTTTTGTGATACGTTTCTGTTTTATACATTTAATTCACTGGAAATGTTTTGTAATACTATAAAAAAAGGAAAGTCATAATTCTACTACAATTGATCATTTTATTGTAATATTGTACCAAAAGACAGTTCAATAAAAATATAATAAGTAAACTGATTATTTACAATCAAAGTTTTTTTCTTTCATTTTGTTCTTATACAAGGAATCTGCACAACAGTCATTAAATGAAAAGAAAGTAACAGCAAGGTAAAAACAGGGTTCCTACACATTTTCCATTTCAAAATTCCATACTTTTGTAAGGATGGATTTCCTACAGGGGTTCAGGCTAAATAAACGTTATCAGTAGGAAAGTTATCAGTTATCAGTAATTGAAAGGGTTTAATGACAATATATGGTTACACTTAAAACAGTTACAAAATCGAGAGAGAGAGAGAGAGAGAGAGAGATTTTTTTTTGAGATTCAAAAAGCTTTTATTTACAAAAATTCATCTTGTTACAATGATACAGCCTCCAAAAAAAAAAAAAAAAAACTTTTAAAATAAAATCAATAAAGTGTGAAAATTAATTCATCTTCAAAAATGACACATAGAGCATCATTACAGCTCCAAATATTTTCAAAAGAAAGCAGATCATCAATACTTTTATAATAATAAAAATCAATTAAGATTCTAGATTGTACCAAGTTAAAAAACAATACAACAATGTTTTGTATTACATCCTGTTCAATTTTTTTTCTCCTGCTCAAAAAGATGGCCATTTTTGCTTGTCCCACGACAAAATTAAGCAGTTGACACACAAACTTTTTTTTTAGGACATATTTACATCCTAAAATGAAAATCTCTTGTGAAAATACCTCATTACATTTTTTAAAAACATCTTTTAAAACAGAAAACAGTGGTTCAAGTCTATAACAGTTTAAAAAAGCATGAAAAATAGTTCCTCTGTCATCACAAAAAGGACACTTATCAGTGCTTTCAGGATTTAAAACAGAAGTAAAAGCATTGACTGCAATAACACCATGAACAATTCTCCATTGCAAGTCTCCTGTTTTTTTGGTCAATGGTGGTTTATAAAAAACTCTCCATTCAGGTTTTTTGTCTTCATTTAACTTAAAAAAACCACGCCAAGGTGTATCTATTCTATTATTCAACTTGTTCTTATTAAAACAATTACACAATATTTATACAAAAGCTTTCTATCACAGGAAAAAAAATCAACACTTAAAGAATCAACTTGTTCAAGATAAAAACCAGCACACCCATCCAACTTAAGAGAAAAAAACAAACCCGGAAAACACTCTTCCGAGTCTGGATTACACCGTTTGTTTTTACAGTCCAATAGCAAAAGTCTCTCTTGATCACTTATTGCAGATTCCCATCTCTGAAGAAGTTGTGCTATAACGCGAGTAGAATTGATTCCAAGACATCGAGATGTTGCTTCCTTGTTTTTAAAATCAAGTCCAGCTACTTCCAGCAAACGGCCAAGAGTCACTATTTTGTTGTCAATAAGTGCTTTGTTTATTCCGGGAAGGAAAAAATTGTTCGTTAAGTCCAAACGCGTCCCATGGATTAAAGGCTCTTCTAATAGCCAGTAAAGAGATTTTGAGTCTTCCACTTTTTGAAAAGTAAAAAGATTCCACACTTTAAAGACATTATTATAAAATACAGGTAACATAGGAAAACTTAATTTCAGTGGATCCATCAAAAAAATTGTCCTTCCAAAGTTAAAATTACCCAACCTGTTCAAAATCAACCTTGCTACAGCATTCCAGTTAAAAACATCTGGAACAGTTAAAAGTCTTTGCACAAATTGTAATCTAAAAGCAGCTATTCTACTTTGTAAATGTATCAGTCCCTGACCACCTTCTTCTTTGGACAGAAATAAAACACTTTGCGGGATCCAATGCAGCTTATCACAAAAAAAATCCACAAGCAGTGCTTGTAGTTTTATTAACAAAGTTAATGGGGGATCTAAACAAGCAAACTTGTGCCACAGCGAAGAAGCCACTAAATTATTTGCAATTAAAACTCGCCCTCTAAATGACATTTTTGGAAGCAACCATTTCCATTTCTCAAGTCGACCTTTAACTTTCTCAATTATACCCTCCCAGTTTTTCTGTGTAACTACTTCGTCTCCAATAAAAACTCCTAAATATTTAAAACCAACTTTTCCCCACTCCAGGCCCATAGGAAGTTTTGGTTTATCATTTTTCCAATCCCCTATTAAAAAAGCTTAACTTTTTTTCCAATTTATATTGGCAGAAGATATTTTTTTTAAAGTTTTCAACAAATTTAACAAAGCCTGAATATCACTTTGTCCATTGATACACACAGTCACGTCATCTGCATAGGCCGACAGTGTGAATTTATTCCTACATTCTGGTAAAATTATACCTTGAAGCTTACACCTTATCTGATTTAACAAAGGCTCAATCGCTAAAGAATATAACATACCAGATAATGCACAACCCTGTCTTATGCCTCTAAAAACTGTAAAAGGAGTACACAAACCACCATTGACCTTTAAAATACTCTCAACATCATTATAAAGAACTTTGATGTAGTTAATGAAACTATCACTAAAGCCAAATGCGTTTAAAACCTTCCAATAAAAAACAATGCTCTACCCGATCAAAAGCTTTCTCTTGATCTAACGAAATAAAACCACAATTTAGTTTTAGCATCTTGGAGACTTCGATAAGATCACGAATAAAAGAAATGTTGTCAAATATCGATCTACCTGGGACACAGTAGGTTTGATCAGGATGAATAACACTATCCATTACATTAGCCAGTCTGTTAGCTAAGACCTTCGATAAAAGCTTATAGTCGCTGCAGAGCAAAGAAACTGGACGCCAACACTTTATATCTCCAAGATCTCCTTTTTTCGGTAGGAGGGTCAACACAGCTCTCCGGCAACTTTGAGGCAGTTTACTCCTTGCCAGACTGGTATTCAACACTTCTAGGAGATCTTCTCCTACTGTTGACCAAAAAGACTTGTAAAAGTCCACTTGTATACCATCAATGCCTGGTGTTTTTCCAGACACCATTCCCTGAACTACCTTCTGTAGCTCACTCATACTCAGAGGGCCAGAAATTCCAGTGTTGATGCTTTCAGGCACCTGAGGTAAGTTTTCAAAGAAGAACTCACCCTCATTTTCTAGCTCTACAGCAACTTCACTTTTATATAAATTCTCATAAAAACCAACTGCCCTCTGGCGAATATCCGAAGGATCTGTCAAAAGAATTCCAGATTCAGATCTTAAAGCATGAATGGTTCTACTTTGACCATTCTTCTTTTCTAAATTAAAAAAGAATTTAGTTGAAGCATCCATTTGATTCACGTTTTGAAATCTCGACCTGTGTCCTAGAACCAAGTAGATCAGCCAATTTTATTCTTTTATCTAAAAGTAAGTCTAAGAAACCTCTTGTACGAGTAGACTCTGCCAATTCTTGGAGTTTTAAAATATCAGCCTCCAAGATACTCATTCTAAAAGTCGTCTCTGTAGTGATGTTTCGAGTAAACTGTAAACAAAGCTGTTTAATTTGGGCTTTTCCTACATCCCACCATTGTTGTACAGAGTTATAAAAACCTTTCTTAGTTTTAAAATCCTCCCAAAAAAGTTAAAACATTCTTTAAAATGTTTGTCACTTAATAATGAAGTGTTGAATTGCCAATAAGCACTTTGGGGTTTTAAAAGATTTATAAAAACTGAACATTTGACCATACAATGGTCAGAAAAACTAACAGGTACAATGTGACAATTCCTTATAACATTATAATGGTGTTTGAAAACGTAAAATCTGTCTAATCTTGCCATAGAAATGATTCTATCACGCACGTGAGTCCAAGTATACTGTTTTTGCATGCCCTTTTGTCGTCTCCAAACATCACACAATTCATGCATCTTAACAAATTGAATCAATCGATTTCTAGAAGGCATATGAGGTTCTAAATGATTCCTATCTAGATTAGATTCAGTGCAGTTAAAATCACCTCCCAAAAACAAAAACTCTTCTTGATCACATTTTTGTAACACAGAAGACAATATATTTAAAAACACCATTCTCTCTATTGTGGAGACCGGACAGTACACACAAATAAAAACAATAACAATCTTGTCATAGTTTGCTCTTATTTTTAAAAGTCTACCTTTTACTATTTCTTCTACTTGAAAAGAGTGAGGGTTAAAAAATTTCGCAAAAAGAATGGCTACTCCACCACTAAGTGAAGTATTATGACTTAAAAACGAAAGACCACCCCACTCTCTAGCCCAATCAGAAGCATTTTTTAGATCACTATGAGTTTCCTGCAGCATCACCACATCTAACTTACTTTGTTTCACAAATTCATAAATTTCCATTCTTTTCTTAAAATCTCTTGCTCCATTAATATTCAAGGAAGCAATATTAATTTCATTCATTTTTAAAAGAAAAGAAGAAAATAAAAAACAAACAAAAGCTGATAAAAACAAAACTAGAAACCCATGTGTCATGTTTGGCTTTTTAGCTATTATCATTTACAAGATCAGGGTTTAAAATTCTCACAATTTTCTTTAACCGATAAATTTCTTTGTTTGTGAATAAGCTTTCCGCCATGAACATCTTGGTTTTGTCAACAAATTGTTTGATGTCTGGAAAATATTCACAGACACGTACTCCTCTTTTATTTTTCGTTGCTTTGAGGAATATTTTAATGTCTTCTACCTCATAATCACGACTGGATGAAGCTCTTTGAGAAAAACTGAAATTTGAATCCGAAGATTCGTTGCCACTTTCCATCCCTTCCTTATCATCATCATCATCATCATCAACAAAATTTGTTTTTTTCTGTTTAACACTCTGAACTTCACTTGAACTTTTCCTTTTACCTGGAATCTTAAACTCAGTTGTATCTGATTCTAGATCAACATCATCACACAGTTCGAACGATTGACCCTTCACATTATCACTTTTATCCTTTGTTAAAACTGACTCAGTAATGGTATCACTGACTCCTTCACTCACTACAGCAGTAGCATTCAATTTATCTTCCTGCAAAGACACTACTGGTTCAGTGATATCAGAAACTACATCCTGAGGTTCAGAAACACCACCATTATTCTCAACAACAGTCACCTTTTTCACATTCAGAATGGGAGCATTAGAAGTCCCTGCTACAACCCTGTCCTCATCATCACTGTTTAGACTAACCTCCATGTTTTGCCCATCAGTCGATGTATTATCCTCTTTACTCCTTTTAGGGCAAGTCCGAATCAGATGGCCTACCCCACCACAGTTAAAGCACTTCATCTTGTCCGTTGTGGCATAGAAAACATAATCAAAATGGTCAACCTTAATGTTAAAAGTCAAGTCAAGTTCTTCGCTATCTTTCAAAATCATGTAGGCAAATCTTCTAAAAGAAACTACATGTTTTAACAGTGGTGAAGCAGTACCAATAAGAATTTTCTTGATCGGTGAAACCAGCTTTCCATAGCGGGAAAGGATCTTAACCAGTGTATCATCAGAAACAAAAGGTGGAATATTAGATTAAGTTACTTTTTTTGAGGGTGTTGAAAGCGGAAGAACAGGTGTGAAGAGATTATTTACAACTATTCCCTTTTCCACTAGTTCGTTTGCTTTTTCGACTGACTTAAAAAAAAACACAACAGCACTATTCATTTTAGACGCCGACAAAATACTGTCGTGGCCAACAACTTCCCCCATTGCCAAACAACTATCTTCAACACTCACCGTGGCCGCCACTTTAACACCGTGACGACGCGTGAGATTCTTTAGAACACCAACTCGTGAGTCCGCCATGTCCACACAAGGGGAAACCCCCACGCGACCCCAAAAAAACCAAAACACTAACTAAACAATAAAAAAGCAATAAAGGGTGAAAAAAATTAAAAAAAGAGAGAGAGAAAAAAAAGAAAACTCACTCAGAAAAACACGCTACACACTCACGACGCTCCAAACACTCACGCTCACGCTCACACTCACACCGGAAACGAGAGAGAGAGAGAGAGAGAGAGAGAGAGAGAGAGAGAGAGAGAGAGAGAGAGAGAGAGAGAGAGAGAGAGAGAGAGACGCATTTTGACCTACAGGCCTTGAGCACTGTCAACACCTCTGCCTTTAGGAATTCCAAAAGGTCCTTGGGGTAGGAAAGAGAGGGGTTGAAACAGTAAAAGCAAAAGCAAATGTCTTTGTTCATTTTCAAATATCTTTAATAAATATCTTACTCTTTTTCCACACCGACTTAAATTTCCAACCCAACAAATGATTCATACAACATTATATTTGGTATACTGTACAATCTGTAAATATTTTCTAAAGGTTTTTTTTCATTGGTTTTCTCGAAGTGATAAGCACTAACAGGATGAGAAGAAACCTAAAATGCTTTATTATAACCTGCGTGGTTTGATGTTTCACGATCACCAAGCAGTCTAATGGTAGTTTGCTCCTTTATCTGTTGCTGGTAGAGTGGCACATGCACATTCATTTAGTGAAGTTCAAAAGAGACTCACTTATGATAAAGACAAACAATCTCTAAATGATCACTAAACTTTTGCCATGAATTCAATCTGCTTTTGTGATCATTTTATTTTTAGAAAATCTTAATTTTACATTTTAGAAAACAGAATGGGGGGAAAAGTCTGGAAACAATAATTTTTCAATACTTTTCCAAATTGCGTAGGAACCCTGATTAAAAAAAAAGTAAAAAAAAAATATGAAACATTTTTGCTATTTTTGAGCATTTTTACATGAAAAGTCCTTGTTTCTCTGCAATACTCAGTGAGAAAATTAAGTGTTTGTACATAGATCCACATTGGGATCTTTTGCAATCACATTTATTAATCACAAAGTCAGCTCTGTGATATTGTGCGCTTGTATCAGGTGGAACCAAATGTTCTCCATCTTTGCATCCAGGCTTTTTGCAATCTGGGCAGCATCAGCACACAGCTTCAGTGTTAGCTCCTCTGATTCATCCAGTTTCTGCCAGCTCATTCATGTTTTTATGAGTGATATGTGTTTTTCTTTTTTAGTCGAACCTATTGAGTGCTCCTGCCCTGAGAGCAGTGCGTAATACACAAAAAATAACAGCGATTTAAACCTATATTGAGTACTACTGCCCTGAGAGCAGCGCGTAATACACTAAAAATAACGTCTCGGTTACGCATGTAACCCTTGTTCCCTGAAGGAGGGAATGGAGAGGTAGTCGTATGTTACGACTGATTGGGATCACGCTTAGGGAGCCTGTCATCTTCAAGTATTGTTAAAACGAGTGAATTGCATCTCGCGCTCCGCCCCTCAGCGCGGGTATAAACACGGAAGCAGATGCACGCACCAGTTGTTTTTCGCTGAGGAGTCGAGCAGAGCCCGGGGTCAGCGGTGGTCCACTAATAGTGGCAACGGGACTACGTCTCTGTTCCCTCCTTCAGGGAATGAGGGTTTACATACGTAACCGAGACGTTCCCTTTCAGTCGCTCACGTTTGATGTAGTCGTATGTTATGACTGATTGGGATCCCTATTAAAATGCCACTAGTGCTGCCACCTTCCAGTGCCTAGACAAAAGCCTCCTGATCCTCCCGCATATTAAGGTGGAGATTGGACAGCGCTGAGGCCAGGAAAGTCACTGCTGTTCCACAAGACCACTGGGAAAACGTTACCTTTTGTTGGAAGGCATACGCTGCGGAAGCCACATCCAGCCCACAGGGAGATAACGTGGAAAACAACACATATGGACTGAGTGAATTACCGGGCAGTACAACATATGGAATGTCACTGAGGTGGCTCCAGCCGATAACGGGGGAAACGCAACCGGTCAGTGACGGCAGAGCAGGTTCTGCAAAAGGAAGACACGGGCTCGGCAGAGGAGCCGTACTGTGGAAGAATACACATATGGGATCGCCGAGGGGATCGCAACATATGGACCCAGCCTGGCACAAGTTCCACCAGTGCATAGAATTGGTAGGCCTAGCATCGGATGCTCCGCCACGTCCAACGGCGAAGGGGTGTGGAGGACTCAACAGGGTTTGGCTAAAGGGGAACTCAAATGGAGAAAAATGGCACACGTATTCAGTCCATAGGAGGGGAATGGCGCAGCAAGCTGACACTACAAACCGGGCTAACAGTGAAGCTGGCTTCATGTGAAGGGAGCCCACGGAAAGCAACCGGCTCGTGTGCTGGTGTCGCCCAGCCCGCAGCTCTAAAAGATCACTCTGTGTCAACGCCCAGGAAGGAGCTACAGTCTCTCTTTGGAGGAACACACTACCCAGGAGGGCACGGTGCACCTTGGGAAAATAACACCAAGATGATGGCAACCACTATGCAGTGGGCCAACCTCTGCATGGAAACAGCCTTCCCTTCTGCTGGTTTCCGTAACAGACAAGAGCTGGATAAGGTCCTGAGGCTTTGCATTCTGTCCTGAATAACTGCAAGGCGGAAGGAACAGAGAAAAGCCAGGGTGGGTCTGCCTCCTCCGGGGCAGCGCTTGCAGGCTCACCACCTGGTACCGTCTTAAGGGAGAGGTAACCAGGTCGGGGTCTCAGGATTTTGTGAGAGTTAGCCGGCCTGAATTCCAGGCACGATTCGTTGACCGAAAATGTGTGCAGGTCCCCTACCTTCTTGACAGAAGCAAGCAAGCAGGAGAATTTTTAAAAAAAAAACAGGATTTTTAACTCAGCTGCCTGCAGTGACTCAAGGGGAGGTCTAGCACCAGAGATAAGTCCCAGGAAGGTATAGAGGGGGCGCAAGGCATATTCAATCTCCTTGCTCGCCTCAGGAACCTGACGATCAAGTCGTGCTTCCTTAAGATCTACAGCATCATGATGTGCGTTAATATAAAGGCAAAATACATTTTGAGGGTGGAGGGAGACAGCCCACGCTCCGACCCATCTTGCAGGAAAGAAGCACAAAATTACTCGAAACACCATCGGGGGTCTTCCGAGGGAAGAACACCAACAACGTATAGGCCCAACAACAAGCCTTACTTTTTAGAGGGAGCTCTCGCAGAAGTTATGGTATCTATGGTCATTTTAAGGTAGATAGCTGAACCTCCGCAACGAGACATGGAGTTTCCAGATGTCTGGTGCGGGTGCCAATGGTGCCCCATCCCTGAGATGTCTCAGAGGAAAGGTTCAGGAAGGGCTGTCGAGAGGAGCAAAAGTTCGGGGGAACGATGTCCAGTTGGGCCATTACGGAGCAACTAAGAGACCTGCTCCTTCTCCTTCCTGACTTAGCACAATGTTGTGCAAGAAGGCTCGCTGGGGAAACGCATTTTGCATAGGCCCCGGGGTCAGCTGTATGCCAGTGTCTCCGTGTTTCAGGGAGTAAACTACCGGCAAGGGGACGAGTTTGGAGAGGCAACAGGCCCCTAACTGCGGCCCCTAAGTGATCCCAAAACAACTGAACCGCCTGGGGATGGAGTCTCCACTCTCCTCGGCTACAGGCTGTCATGAAGCCTCGTGGGTGGCACGATTGAGCAGGCAGGAATTTAAAGTGGAAGAAGCGACCTCAGAAGCTTCTGACTCCATAGGAGAAGGTGGTGGGCGAGTTGTGACATGCGAGGGAAGTGTATGAGCAACGGTCGCTGTACTGAGCAGTGCAGGCTTGCTAAGCAGCGGCATCAGGCAAGGGAACTGCTAACAGCTCGAGGCAATGGATGCCAATGCAGTGGGAGTTTCGCCCAGACCCCCGTTACTGCATGCCCGTTATACGTGACCCCTCAGTTGGTGTTATGTAGACACTTGTTCTAGGAGCGTCTGGCCCAGAGAAGCAAAAGGTCTAAACATGGCTGAGAGTTTGGCGGCAGGCCAGGTGTTTGACATACGGAGCGTGCCGCTCTGCCACGGCCACCTCGGGACTCGGTCATGAAGCCAGTGCTGAAGCAGTCTTCATATGGAGGAAGCCGGTTATATACGGCTGCATCTGCCACATGCCCCAGGAGCGTTTCTGTGTTTGTGACGTGAACGGAAGCTTTTAAAAAGGGTCAGAATCAAGAGAGACAGATCCAAGATGGCTGTAACTCACCATACTTGAGTACAATGAAGTATGGGCAACTTTCAGAAGCCGGTCTTCATTTCGGCTGGAGGGACGGCTCAATTGCATCCTTCACCAGTAAAAATGCGATGACCGCGTGCACGACAGATGCACATTTGAAAACAATGAGTGTAACGAATAGTGCTGAGCATGGGTGGGTGCCGGACGAACTGAATCGTCTAGCCGAGTCTGATGGCATGGAGGAAACGGCTGTATCGGTCGGGAGCACCATCTAGTGCTTCAACGGGCCGATGCAGGGGGTTTCTGGCAGAGAAAGGTGCCGTCCATGACCTAGTAAGCTCCTATTGCACTTCAGGGAAGAAAGGTACTGGGGCGGCGGCCCGGCCCGACCCGAGGAACCAATCATCCAACCGAGACGGTTCGGGACACGATGGAGGATTCCAGACGAGCCCTACCGCCTCGGCGGGCCTTTTGAGCATAGCTGCCATCTCTGGATCTGGCTCGGGAAGCGCTGGTCTTCCAGAGGGAGGCAGCGGAGCCGAGTCATTATCTCCAGATCCCAGCTCTCCTTCCGATGCTGCGATGGACATCCTGTCCTCTGGAGAGGCCCCGAACAAAGCGTCTGGTCGGTCCACTACAGAGGGACCAGCGCGTTCCTCGGGGAGCTCCAACGGTCGCGGTGTGAAGGAGGAGTGAGGGATCCACGGGGATTTGCCGGGCGGATTACCCCTCACTGTAATCCTCAGATCACCCAGCCTATGCGGCACTCCAGCATTCTTCTGGGAAGTTGGCCCAGAAGAAAGACTAGAGTGGGGCATAGGGGTGGGGACTCCACCTTCGCGAACGAAGATGAGTCTCGATCTTAACACCGAGATGGTCATGTCCCCGAAGTGAGAACATGAGTCATCCGTCATCCACGAGAGCATGTGATGCATCTATTGTGACCGTCAGAAGGGGACAGAGCCCTAACGCACCCAGAAACGCACGGATGGAATGGAATCTTTTAGGAAATGGGACCCGTCACCAGTGCTGGAGCACATACATAGGGGAACAACCGCGGCACTTTTCAGTGAAGCACTCACCACTTCCGCCCTCAAACCGGCCGTTACCAAAACATTCTTATTTAAATGCTGTTAAAACAGCAGTTGAGAGCTTCCGTAGCTCACGATCACCGCTGTACACACACTGTAGAAACATTGTGATCCCAATCAGTCGTAACGTACGACTACGTCGAACGTGAGCGACTGAAAGGAAACAGTTATTTAAACCTATATTGAGTATTACGGCCCTGAGAGCAGCACGTAATACACTAAAATTACAGCGATTTAAACCTACTAGTGCAAAATGCCCATGCAAAATCAGTTTTTGTGTGTGTTTTTAGTAATTGTTGGTTTGGTGTGTTTGAGTTCTCATTGTTACAATTACACAGCAAAAGTTCAGTGACATTATTATTTGTGCATGGTAGAAAGCACACAGTGAACTCCGAGAAAACGCTATGCTTGAGCAAACAGTTTGTGAATAGGCTACTACAAATGATGCCCGTGAAAGAGACTGTGAACGCATTGAATAGGATATGTTTAGTTGGTGAATAGCATAGGCTACTATTACACAGAAGCGATAACGTTAAGCGCACCAGAATGAAATATAATATTCAGAAGTAAACAGCATAGCTGACTTACAGATTCAGTTAACGTCCACAAATGAATAAGCGCGTCGATTCAGGGAGCAGTGCAAAGTGCCCATGCAAAATCAGTTTTTGTGTGTGTTTTTAGTAATTGTTGGTTTGGTGTATTTGAGTGCTCATTGTTACAATTACACAGCAAAAGTTCAGTGACATTTTTATGTGTGCATGGTAGAAAGCAAATACTGATACTGACATAATGACATACAATAAATGTGGAAAATTGAACTACACGATTCAGGGAGCAGGCTACACAGTGAACTCCGAGAAAACGCTACTTAAGCTCCGCTGCTTTCTTCGACCCTCTCTGTCTCTGGTCCTGGGCTGTGCTCACTCAGTGTGCAGTGTGAGAGGGGGAGCCAGCAGCTAGAGCGGCAAAAGCCAGTGTGTGCTTCTTTTACCGATATATATTTAACGATATATTTTGCATTTCTAATCCAAACAACGTCAAACTTGGCACTGCACTTACTCATGCCCGTAGAAAGACACCTGTCAAGTTAGTAAACAGCGTAGGTGACTTACAGATTCAGTTAACATCCACAAATGAATAAGCGTGACGATTCAGGGAGCAGGCTACACAGTGAACTCCGAAAAAATGCTACGCTTGAGCAAACAGTTTGTGAACAGGTTACTACAAATGATGGCCATGAATAAAATATAATATTCAGAATTATATTTAGAATTTATAGATAGATGTTGAGCATTACTGCCCTGAGAGCCTAATACCCTAAAATCTAAAATAACAGCGATTTGAATCTATTGAGTACTCCTGCCCTGAGAGCAGAGCTAGGGCGGGAGCTGTATCATTTTGACGATTGAAATGTCGCGGAGATTTGAACGAGTTCTGTTGTTGCATATATCAATTTCACAGACAGCGAGGTAGCATTGGAAAATAATGTTTTACACCAGTCACCCCATAAGCAGCTTTGCTGCGGTCAACTGATGCAACAGTCGAATCAAAATGCATACAATAAGATATTTAGACGATGATTATTAGTTCTGTGCATTTTTAATGTTCGGTAATTATCTTAGTAAACGTTAGAGGATGTTGAATTTTAACAAAATATTATAGTAAATCCACTTACCTTGCAATAAATGCGTTCCCTTTCAAGGGAACTCCCGTTGCGTCGAGAATGACGCTATGGGGAACGCTTTGCGTGATGACGTCTTGAAGCACATGTAAAATCAGTCCAATGGTGTAGCGGGACGTCAGAGGCGGGTGACGTCACGTACCAGGAAGCTATAAAAGCCGGCCCGAAACAGAAAACGAAAGCTTTCTGAGTCTTCAGTCGCGCTCTGTGTTGAAATCTGTCCTTGTTATTTGGTGTTGTCTGTCTATATATATATATATTTATTCAGATATGGCGAGCAAGCAGCAGTATCGAGTGTGTGTCCATCCCTGCCCGCGTTATTTAACGGGAGGTGACACACACACTCTTTGTGTTGTTTGTTTGGGAGAGGAGCATGCCCAGTCAGCACTCGAGGGTGGTGACTGTGTGCATTGCTGTGCGCTTCCATTGCGGACGCTCCGATCCCGGTTGGCTCGGTTCAATCCCGACCACGTTCCCCAGGGCTCGGGTCCCGCCGCGGCTGAGGCTCGGCGGCGATCTCAGACCTGGGGTTCGCAAATGGATCTGTCAGTGGATGTTGAGACGGGCTCTGCCTTATCTCAGCCTCTTACTGACAGATCCAGTGCCTCTCATCAGGGTGTGGAAGCACGCGCTGCGGTTTCTTCCCCCCCGATAGAGGCACCAGTACTACAACTATCCAGCTCTGAGGAGTTGGATGTTGTCAGTATTGAAGCTGAGTCTGAGGATTCGCCACCTCAGTCTCATGCATTTGAAGAGCTGCTTGATGTAGTTACTAGAGCAGTTGACAGACTTTCTATTGAGTGGCCAGAGGATAGGCAGGACGTTCGTTCGAAAAGCAAACTCGACGAACGCTTCCTGCCATCTCGTGCACAGCCTCAGCGCAGGAGTCTTCCGTTTTTCCCCGATCTCCACACCGAGGTGTCGAGATCGTGGGGAAAACCAATGTCATACAGAGTATACACACCACAAACATCCCATTACTCTTCCATCTATAAATATAAAGAGCATGGTTATGGGGAGATGCCGAAGGTGGAGGAGACGTTGGCGAACTATCTCTCTCCAGCAACGGCATCTTCCTTGAAGACTCCTACACTCCCCACTAAACCAGTAAAGTTTACATCTTCCCTGATTCATAAATCGTATGCAGCCGCTGGTCAAGCTGCAGCGTGTCTGCATACGATGTCCCTTATGCAGGCTTATCAGGCAGAATTACTGGGTGATTTAGAGGAGGGCGGGGGTATTGGTCCTGACACAGTAGCCGAACTGCGTAGAGCCACAGATTTGTCTCTCAGGGCCACCAAGGAGACCGCTAAATCAGTCGGGCGGTCTATGGCAGCCCTGGTGGCCACTGAGAGGCATCTGTGGCTCAATCTGAGTGACATCAAAGATAGAGAAAAACATGTTCTTTTAGATGCGCCGGTTTCTACTGTTGGGCTATTTGGAGATGCAGTGAACAGTGCGGTAGCTAAATCGCAAGAAGCTTCAAAACAGGCTGCTGCACTCCAGAAACTTCTCCCCCGCCGTTCTTTCATTGAGGCTGCTGAGCGGGAGCAGCCTCACTCCTCTAAAAAGAGCGCTGATCATCGTGCCACTCAAAAGCAGAGTGTGTCCTCCCGTGCTCCCCCACAAAAATCTCGGGGACACGGAGGGCGCGCTCAAACCCAGCAGTCTTCGAGGGGTAGAGCGGATCTGCGGACCGTTATTACTGCCAAGAAGGCTGCTGGGAAGAAATCCTGACGTCCGAGGGCTCAGGACTAATGAGGGTAGTCCCCCCCGAAGCAGAGCGGTTAACACCTCTTTTTACGGTGCCCGTCTCTCTTCGGTACCCTCAGGGGACCGTTCTGCCAACCCTGCTGCCTCAGGTGTTACAGGGCGCAGCGGTCTCCGGCGAGCACATATCTCAAGGACCACCCGGAAACGTAGTGGCCTCGGGATGCCCGCCCCCTCCGAGGAGGGTGTTAGAGCAGTCTGTTCGGTCGTTCCCTGCCGGTGCGCCGTTACAGGGCGACGAATTGACTACTCGACAACAACAAAATCCAGAAACCAGTCTCGAGAGGCTGGTACCTCTAGTAGAATCTTTGACAGCGTGGAAGCTACTGTCAAATGTTTCTCGTTGGGTCCTGCAGACCGTAGAAAAAGGGTATCAGATACAATTCAAGAAACGCCCACCTCGGTTTATGGGGGTCCTGCCCACAGTGGTGGGCCCCGAGCAGGTTCTGGTTATGGAACAGGAAGTAAACACTCTGTTAGAGAAAGGGGCCATAGAATATGTACCTCCCTCCGACAGGGAAGCCGGGTTTTACAGCCGGTACTTCATAGTTCCAAAGAAGGACGGGGGATTGCGTCCCATTTTAGATCTTCGAGTTCTGAACGAGTCAGTCATGCAGCTCAAGTTCAAAATGTTAACATTGAGACAGATCGTGCCACAGATCAGGTCCGAGGACTGGTTTGTCACGATAGACCTCAAGGACGCATATTTCCATATTTCCATCCGTCCGTGTCATTGGAAGTTCCTGAGGTTTGCTTTCGGGGGCAAAGCATACCAATATCGGGTTCTTCCATTCGGCCTAGCTTTATCACCCCGCACTTTCACCAAATGCATGGATGCAGCTCTGGCGCCGCTGCGCCTCCAGGGTATTCGCATCATGAACTACATCGACGATTGGTTGATTTTAGCTCAGTCGCATCAGTTGGCGGTTCAACATCGAGATGTTGTTCTCGCCCACATGAAAGAGTTGGGGTTACGGCTGAACGCCAAGAAGAGTGTGCTTTCTCCACTCCAGAGGACCACTTTTTTAGGCGTGGTTTGGGACTCAGTGTCGATGCAGGCGCGCCTGTCACCGCCACGTATAGAGTCCATCCTTGCAGCTGTGAAAGGTGTAAAGCTAGGCCAGCTACTCACTGTCAAACAGTTCCAGAGACTGTTGGGTCTCATGGCAGCAGCTTCCAACGTGATACCTTTTGGACTACTGCACATGAGGCCCCTGCAGTGGTGGCTCAGGACCAGGGGGTTTTCCCCGAGGGGCAACCCATTTCGCACAATCAGGGTCACGCGGCGATGCTTACGTGCCCTGGTTATGTGGAAGAAACCTTGGTTCCTGTCCCAGGGCCCAGTGTTGGGAGCTCCTTGTCGTCGCAAACTGCTAACGACGGATGCTTCCCTCACGGGTTGGGGAGCGATCCTGGAGGGTCGCTCATCTCAAGGTCTGTGGGAAGACCATCATCGTTCCTGGCATATCAATCGCCTAGAGATGTTAGCTGTCTTCCGGGCTCTGAGGAGCTTTATCACAGATCTCAGGGGACACCATGTGTTAGTACACACGGACAACACGTCGGTAGTCGCCTATATCAACCACCAAGGGGGTTTGCGCTCGCGCCCGTTATCCAACTTGGCACGCCATATCCTCTTGTGGTCCCAGGGGAAGTTACTGTCACTCAGGGCAGCTTACATCCCCGGGGTCCAGAATATAGGAGCAGACACTCTGTCGAGGCAGGGGCCGAGGCCCGGGGAATGGAGGCTCCACCCCGAGGTGGTGGAGCTGATATGGAGGGAGTTCGGCCAAGCACAAGTGGATCTGTTTGCGTCTCGAGAGACGTCTCACTGTCCACTTTGGTTCTCCCTCACGCATCCAGCTCCTCTGGGACTGGATGCTATGGTTCAGACGTGGCCGAGGCTACGTCTGTACGCCTTTCCCCCAGTTGCTCTGCTCCCGGGAGTTCTGGAGAGAGTTCGCAGGGACCGGGTTTGCCTGCTTCTTATAGCCCCGCGCTGGCCGGGCAGAGTATGGTTTCCCGATCTGGTCTCCCTCCTCGACGGGCATCCTTTGGAGTTACCCGTCAGGAGAGACCTTCTGTCCCAGGCAGGGGGCTCAATATTTCACCCCCGCCCAGAACTGTGGAACCTGTGGGCTTGGCCTCTGAGGGGGCCCAGCTCATAGAGTCAGGTCTCTCAACTGAGGTTGTTGAGACCATTCTACAGTCCAGAGCTCCCTCCACGAGGAAACTTTATGCCCTGAAGTGGAGAGTCTTCACTTCTTGGTGTAGTGACCGTCGGTTGGACCCAGTTAACTGCCCAATTGGTACAGTGCTGGAGTTCCTGCAGGACCGGTTCACTGCAGGTCTGACCCCGTCCACTTTAAAGGTTTATGTGGCGGCCATAGGTGCTTACCACATTCCTTTGGGTGGAATGTCTGTGGGGAAAGACCCTTTGATATCTCGTTTCCTTCGTGGCACTTGGAGGCTGAGGCCTGCAGTTCGCTCTAGGGTGCCACCATGGGACTTGTCCATTGCATTACAAGGCTTGTCCCTGGCCCCCTTTGAGCCTATTGAGGAGGTTCCTGAGAAGTTTTTAACGCTGAAAGCTCTTTTCCTTCTTGCTATTTCCTCTCTCAAGAGAATTGGGGATCTCCAAGCGTTGTCGGTTGCTCCGTCATGCTTGGAGTTTGCTCCGGGTATGATCAAAGCATTTCTTCATCCGAGACCGGGCTATATCCCCAAGGTCCCCACTAATGTGGTCAGACCTATTGTTCTGCAGGCCTTCTGTCCTCCTCCCTTTCAAAATGCGGACCAGGAGGCTAATAATTTGCTTTGCCCTGTGCGGGCGTTAGACGCATATGTCCACAGAGCTGCCCTGTGGCGAAAAAGTGATCAATTATTTGTGTGCTTTGGGTCCCCTAACAAAGGAGGTCCAGTGTCTAAGCAAAGGATGAGCAAGTGGGTGGTCGAGGCTATCTCACTTGCTTATGAGGCGGCTGGGCAGCCTTCTCCTTTGGCTGTCCGGTCGCACTCTACAAGGAGTATGGCGGCCTCTAAGGCCCTTATTTCAGGAGTTTCACTACAGGATGTCTGTGATGCGGCAGGCTGGTCCTCACCGCACACTTTCGTCAGGTTTTACTCTTTGGATCTAGACTCTGCTCCAGGGTCTCATGTTTTGTCATCCTAGTGCTGCTCTATTAGATTACACACAGGACAGACATTCGTAGCTATGGAGGCGTTGGTATAGACGTTCCCCATAGCGTCATTCTCGACGCAACGGGAGTTCCCTTGAAAGGGAACGCCTCGGTTACGACTGTAACCTCGGTTCCCTGAAGAGGGAACGAGCGTTGCGTCGCCTTGCCATATCTCCTTCATGCCTGTCAGCTCGACTTCAGACTTTTACGAAGCTTTCGTTTTCTGTTTCGGGCCGGCTTTTATAGCTTCCTGGTACGTGACGTCACCCGCCTCTGACGTCCCGCTACACCATTGGACTGATTTTACATGTGCTTCAAGACGTCATCACGCAAAGCGTTCCCCATAGCGTCATTCTCGACGCAACGCTCGTTCCCTCTTCAGGGAACCGAGGTTACAGTCGTAACCGAGGCGTTTTCCCACGAGCATAGCTGTCTTGTATTCCGACTATTCCCTACGCACGTTCAAACATCTTGACCCCGCCCTTTGCTTCCGTTTCATTGGTTGAAGCTGTAAACCATCATTTTCCTTTCTGCCCTCAGAACATTTTTGAGTAAAACTCCCATCTGCACAAGAAGGGTATTCCTGCACAACCGGAGGCTGCAGTTTCAGGACCGCAGTTCTAGGACCGCAGTTCCAGGACCCTCGTTTTTTTATGATAGCACCACCTACCAAACTGGATCACCAAAATCACTAATTTAACCCCTTTCATGGCAAAGATCACAGACGGCCCCAGATTATTGTTGTTCAACATTCATTACTCGTTAAAACATCACACTCTTTCTTGATCTGGACAAACTGAGCATCATTAGAAAGATTTAAGATATTTGATATTTGACCACTGTTTATGATAAAACTGGTTTGCAGTTACATTAATTTCTTAATTTATGACAGGAGTGCAAAACTGTAACGTTCGTTATTTTAAATAGAAATCATCACTCATAAAGCAGTCATTCACGTCTTCTCCGGTTTATTTGTGTTCACATACATGCAATACAGCATCCGCCAGGGCTCTTAAGTCCAATGGTGCGCATATTTGGAGAAATAATGATTTATCATCACACATTTGTAAAATATTTCATCATACAGAATAACATTTCTATTCATTTTCTACTGAATTATGCGATCTGAAGAGCTCAAACAGCGAACACAGCGAGCTCTGTCTCTCCTCTTCCTGATTTGCGTCAGTTATGATCTCAGCGCTCTCTCGTTCGCTGTATAGTTGTCAATCATCTCACATGGTTCAACGTGACCATAATCCTGCCCTTCTGCATGACGCAGCCCTGTGTACACTTCCTTATTCTGACCTCTGTGATAAAGCTAAAGACACATCTCTTCACCTGAAACAAGAAGCTAATAAACGCACAATTTCGAGTATATGTGGTTTGTGTGTGATTTTCGTGCAATTTGGGGTATTTTCATGTGAATAAAGAGTGTTTATAGTATTGCAAAGCAAGGTGTAGCCATTAGCTGCATATAAAATGCTAAATATAACATATTTCAACATCTTTTTTTGCCTTAAAACCATTTTAAACCGCGACCGGAATATGATAAAAATTCTCAACGGTGGTTTAAAGTGAGCTTTAAGTAAAAGTGTAATATTAATCTTTTAAATTGTGTCATGTAGCTTGATGCTCTAGACGTGTTGCTCTAATCCACCTGCTGCAGGAGCTTTTCTATTCCATAATCTTATCTTAAAAGAATAGTTTTTTTTTCTTTCCAACAAGACTTAAGATAATAGGTGGATCTTGATACTATGTACAAACTAAACCACCTGAGTCCTAGAACTGCGGTCCTGAAACTGCAGCCACCGCTATATCATCCAGTTCTGTAGGTGGCGCTGTCACAAAAAAACTAGGGTTCTGGAACTGCGGTCCTAGAACTAAGGTCCTGAAACTGCAGACTCCGGTTGTGCAGGAACATACTACCGATCTGCGCATGGATCCAAAATTCTGATACGCATTCAAATTTTTCTCTCTCGATTTTTTACGTTCACATCAAGACTTCACTGATTGTGTTTATATGAGTGCTCGCCAAGACGGGCATTTGACAATTGTGTGCATTTCTGACCGTTAGTGCAATAATCCGTGAAAAAGCACTTTATGAAAAAGGCAGCTTTATGTGTGTGCACTCTGGGTATGAGTGGACAGAAAAATTGTCTCTCAGAGAGCAGGCAAGTACTACTGAATGCTTTAAAATCACTTGAATGTTTAAATTGACAAGTGCACAGAAAATGCACTTTTTAATTAGGCAAGTGAAAATTCTGTCCCAAAACGAGAGTGAAAGTCTTGTGTTGCAGCATGCAGGTCGCTTGTACAGACGATGTGGTGTTGTGATGCCATGTGTGCATTTTGAGAGAGAGGATGGGGTAGCGCTTAATCACTTTCTTGCTGTTTGTGAAATTACTGTATGTATCGCATTAGGCTTGCTGTGATTGTCAGCGCCGCAACACCGGTTACATCACTTGCCCACCACCCCTCCCCCCAAACCCACTTTTTCATTTTTTCCTAGCAATAAAAATTAAGCGTAGCGTCAGTTCTGGCATGTCACGTTAGTCAAGCTCGCATCAGCTGACACTCAGCTGATCCACATCTACCTATAGAAAACGTCTACCTATAGAAAACGACGCCCATCACTGTATACATATATAAGCTCCTTCAGTATTATCAGCAGCTGTCCCATTTCTCAGGAGCTAATTACCCTCCTCCATCCCCAGTTCCTCCTCTCGTCAGTCAGTATTGCATTCTGACTGATTCTGATTCTGTATTGCACTAACATGCAATACATTCATGTTAGTTATGTTCTGTTTACCCTAAGGGGGGGGGGGGTTATTGCTGCTCTCCCTGCTCTTATCCATGCTAGGCTGCATGGATGCGCAGGGAGTTCTTGCCCAGAACAGAACCATACCACCAATCATAAATGTATGCAATTGCCAATCGTATTTGACGATAGTGGTCCTGACAGAAATCATTTTGTTAAGCAAAATGTAAAAGCACCTATTTATGCGAATTTGTCATTGTTTTGTTGTTGTGTTTTTAATTAAGAATAATAATGAACCCACCATTCAAGCAATTGCTGCACCCGAATTGCTGTTATTTTGCTTGGCTTTACCACTGATTGCCGTTTTCAAACAGGTTTCTTGAATGAACATCTTCCATTGGTTGGACAAGCAGACAGTCTCACAGTTAATTCAGAGCCATTAAGTCAATGTTGAGCAGATCTAGGGCTGGTCAAACAAACACAGCAATGTTTTGAAAGAGCCACAGAGGCACAACCCACCAAAGTTTTAGATATAGTTGTCTCTGTAAATTAAGCTGAAATAGGGGGACATATTTTAATATTAACAAAAAAAAAATTAGACACACCAGCTTTAAAGATTGTAAACATATTAATTTATAAACCGCTGGCATTGGTAAAAGCAAGAAAAAGAGAGCTATAAAATGCTGGATGTGTGAAAGAAGAAAAAAAATAGTTATAGAGACACAATTAAGTTATGAACAGGAATCAGACCATTACGAGAACAGGCACATAGGCAGATATCCTTGAAAAAACGGCTACACTTCAAACGCTGTACTTATAAGGCTCAGTAAAAGGCCCCCGAAAGAAATCGAAGGAATGAGAAACAAAACAAAAAAGGGGGGAAAAAATCAGGAAGGGCTGGAAATGAGTCCAACTCATGCATAACTTCAAACGCACAGTCTTCAAAGTTGCATAACATTAAAAGGCAAGCGTTTCTCTCACTCTTTCTCTGTGCATGCTCAACATCAACATCAAAACACACACAGAGGGCGAAGCCTCGCGTCTCCTCACACCAACTCACTCACACACTCTCAGTCCTTCTCAAACTATTTCTGATATACAGTACACACACACACACACACACACACACAAAGTCTCTGGCTTTAACTTCCTCTGCCCCTATACGGTCTTCTAGTTTCCTTCTGGGCAGGGTGTCTTGTTTTCTCTTGTCCTTTTGGTCCGTCTGTTTTGTCCCATTCCATTGTTTTGATTGTGGAAATTTGACTTTAGAGGCTACATTGTAGAGAATAAATTGTTACCACATGCCAGTTTAGTGGCATGATTGATGATGAGGGCATGACAGTTGTCTCAGTCAATAACGGATGATCTTTCTTATTTTGCACCCAAAAATTCTCTAAATATTCTATTGAATCTGACTGTTAATCCTGCTGACAGTAAGTGTAGCAGACGAGTTCAAATACAGTTTTGCAAGGTCAACATGCAATTCTAACTCAGATAGCAGGAGAGCATTTTCACACCAATTTCACCCAAAAATGAAAATGGTGTCATCGTTTACTCATACTATATCATTATGATGCTACTACAGCAAAGGGATTTTCATTGAATAATTACTTAAATTTTGGTCTGTTTCCTCCCATACAGCTATCGTATGGCTTCAGAAGACTTGGAATATAACACATATATCATTGACTTTTTTTTTTATAATACTTATGTGGTGCTTTTTTTCAGGAGTGTGACAGACCATATCATTGTTTGCAAAAAGCAGCATGAACATTTTTCAAAACATCCACATGAAATGCGAGGAAATAGAACAAGATGTTATGGCCATTAATGAAGATCATAGGCACGATTATTTTTTTACGATTATATTTATCACGATTATATATTTTTTTTCTGCACAACAATAATTGAATCTTTGATGACTGAATAAGTGAAATTCACCTTTATTCCACAAGGTGGCAATGTCTGATACACAATGATGAAGTGACGTTTCACTCATAGTTACCGCAGGCAGAAAACAACAGAATAAGAAGCATCATCAGCAAAAATGTAATATGTAATAATGATTGGCGAAACACTCATGCATTTAAGGGTTAACATTAACAATCTCTTCTCTGATGACGTGTGCACTGGCGAAATGGCTGGGCAATAACAGAAAATGACAAAAATCTAATCAATTCCTGATGGACAAAATCATGTCCTGCCCTACATTTTTATTCTCATCCGAGAAGCTGTTTCATACAGAAATGCGTCATAATAGGGAAGAAAAGATTATCTTAACTAAAACGGGGAAAGAATTCATAAAAATGGTCAAGAATTAATAAGTTGTGAGAGTGAATTCTTAATTTGTGTCAACAATATCTTTTATATCTATAACAATGTCTATTTTTCTTCCATGGCGTGTGTGGGGCTTTGTACTTTTGTGTTCAGGTTCTCAGCAACACATTTTGTTCTAATAAGAAGGTTGTTTGTACAGCATGTCAGTTCTGTTTTTAATATACTAAAAGCAGTATAGACTAATTGTAGTAATGATGCAAGTCTAAAACAAGAAACATAAATGAAGAAAGACACGTTTGGAGGAGGACTCTGATTGGTCGGTGTGTTGTCTTAGCTTGACCTCAAAATGGATACATGGGGGTCACGCTAATTCTGTTTAGAGTTAAAACTGACTCTTTAAAACTGTTTCTCCCACACAAACAGTATCGCTACATCCATATGCACATGTAAACTAACACTTGCTGTCACATGCACATCAATGCTGCATTTAGTGCCCGCTCAATTAAACATAAAACACTTCAGAAAAGCACCCATCCACCCACACAGGTTCTCTTACTATCACACACAAACCCACATACAAACACACTCATGCCCATGCGAAATGAAAGCGAGGTGTTTAAATTCAGCCAGACTGAGCACTGTCGATGAGCAGAATGGCGTCTAAGCGATTGTGGTGTTCTGTTCTTGGGTGTAATAAGGAACACAGTCAGTCATTTTGATGTTCCTAAATCCGTACAGCTGAAGACGCAGTGGCTGAGTTTGTTTTCGAAGGGAATATTCCCCACGATCAACGTCAATGCTTTCATGTTTGCGCGAATCATTTCACCAGACTGCTTTACAAACGAGGGTCAGTAACGTTATAAAGTTGGTTTTGCTAAGAAGCTGCTCCTGAAAAAAGGATCGGTACCAACTATTCGTGTTTCTGCTGCACCTCCAGAATAACTAAAGTGAGTGTAACGTTTTATTAACCTTTATATTAATATTTATATTAATCTTTGCAAATCGCTTGCTGCACGCTTCACGATGAATGCGGCTGTTTACACTCAGGGTGCATTACGGCATGTTTTCTATGTACGACGTTCTCAATATAATTCATAATCCCACGTTTATAATGAACAACGTGTTATGGTTATTGTGTTATTATTACAAACGGTGTACGCACAGAACAGAGGGGCAGGGTGAGCAAAGCTCATTATCATTTAAAGACACATGCACTTAAACGGCATGCTGAAAACAGAGCTGTTTTTGACCAGGTAAAATGAGTGTTTTCTTACAATACTAATGAGAATTTTTAATTAAAGTATATTACAAATTTTTAATTTAGACCCTAAAGAATCATATTAGCTTGTACAAAAATGGCATTATATGACCCCTTTAAACATGCTAATGGTCATGACTGATTCATTGACAATTCATACATATTTGTTCACATGTGCTTGGTACACATTCTGTAACTCCTTCTCCTCAAATGCTACAAATCTACTAGTCAATGCGTAGATGTGAGATTTTGTGTGCCAAGAATAATTAATCTATTTTTTTTATTTTTATTTTTTTTATTTTTTTTGTACTTCAACTTGAACTTAGCAAAAATGAGAAATGTTGTTAGGCAACAAGCCGAAATAAAAGATATTTTATCGTATTTTTATTTTATTTTATTTTATTTCAAGTAGGAAAATTCTTTTGTTTTGTTTTGTTTTAGTTTGAGTAAATGACAATGTAACATTGCTTCAAATTTATTACAAAAAATTAAATTAAATTTCAATTTTGGTAAATAGCGTGTCAGTGGATTTCTTGCTCAAGTCTCTCAGTGTGGGGTTTTTCCTCACCAATGAGTGGAAAACCAGGAGTAAAGCTGGAGAAAAATGTCAAAGAAAAAGTGGATAATGTTCATTGTTTTTTTGTTGTAATGTATCCTTTTAATTTTACATCAACATTACTTTTTATTAGCATCTATATTAGCATTTATTAATCTTCATTACTGAACATTGTTTTTTCATGTTAACTACTGTGTTGACATCCTTAATTATTGTAAAGTGCTAAAAAATAGTGACTTTTCTCCAGAAATAGTCGCCTTAATCTAAAATTGATTCATATTCAATGTCATAAAGTCTCCCTGTGGTGAAAATCAAGCTTTTAAATGTTGTTTATATGTCTATGTGGCGTTTTTAATATGCTTTAAGACAAACCATATACAAATTCATAATTCAACACCATTGTTGAGTCTTTTCTCCTTAAAACTGCAGTGAACCAGACAGACTAAAAAAATATGTCCTCATTGGTGTAAAATGACCTCTGCCAATGATCTGACTTATCCTCGTAAGCAAAGAATTTATTATTTTTATTTGCATTGGACGGGTAAGTCCAAGGAGGCTTCTATGTCGTTCCGCCATGCTGAAAAACTATAATAGCAGAGAGGGACAAAAAGCACTAGCCTACCTCAATGTGTTTCCACAACGCATTCTCGTTCAGAGCCAGCATCACGTGACTGAAACCAGCTGAAACGGTGAGAGGCGCTTGTCACTGCCCGGCAAATTTGAAAGGCTGTACTACACGGTAATTCATAATGCAGGATCATACTTATGCCGAGCCACAGGAGAAGGAATCCTCGTCGCCAAAAAAGCAAAAAATTTAATTCAAAAGGAAACGTGACCGCCGAATTCAGAAAATGAGGGTAAATATCGGGATAGCTTTTCCAAGGTGGAAAGAGCTAATGAAGGAGAAAGACTTTGAAAGGAACGCTGAAGTTACCTGCTTTCTTCTCTACAGGCAAGTCATGTTACAGTCTAAATTACAAGCTTTTTTTCATTGCTTGGTTGTGTAATTCATTACATAGGCAGCATACCAGTAGAACATGTATAGTTAAACTCGAAGCGCTATTGGAAGACATGTTGTCATAGCTTCTTGGTACATAACGGCTACCGTAGTTGCAACACGCATTTGAAAAAGCGGGGCGCTAGAGAGCACTATTCGTTTGAATGCAAAATACAATTTCACTGCTAGATGGGAGAAATTCCTATACAGTTTACCTTTAAGGCATGAAGGTTTTTTTTTTTTTTTTTGAAAAAACTTTTAAATGTGTCATTTGTGGGGACTTTAATATTGTTCTGTGCATTTACTTTAGATAGTTTTAAATTTCACATATTTTCCAATACAAACCAACAGCCTGATTTTATCTCCTAACCTTACCCCAAAAACCTAACTATCATAGACAACTTTCTGCATTTTTAGATTTTCAATTAATAACCAAAAAATGTCCCCACAAGGACAAGGATTTCAGATATTGCCATCTTTATGGGGACATATTGTCCCCATGGTGTGAGGTTTACCTGAACCACAACTCACAAACATACTTAGTTTCACTACCTTTGTGGAGACTCTCCGTAAGCGTAATGGTTTTAATACTGTACAAACTGTATATTCTATCCCTAAACCTACCCATCACAGAAACCTTTTTGCATTTTCAAATAAGCATCATTTAGTATATTTATTAACCCATTTCCCTCGTGGGGACCGCTGGATGGTCCCCACAATGTAGGTGACTATCCTTATGGGGACATTTCCTCACAATGTAGATTAAACAAGTACGTACACACACAAACACACACACAGCCCAGAGGATACTCTGGAATGCAGACTCCTCTCATTGTGAATAATATTAAGTGTCATATCATGAATAAATCAGCAGACGTACATCAGTGAAGTGACAAATACACAGAAGGAGAGAGAGACTTTTCAAAACACATTGGCAAATGTTACTGTGAGGGCAGTTAAAGCAGCAGAAAGGTCGATGGGCAGAATGAGGTCAGGATGGGGGACGGAATAAATGGCAAGAAGAAAAGGACACAAAAAACAAGAAAGAGAACTAGCAAGCAGAATTAAAGTCAGACATATTTCAAGGACAGTTTACAATAACTATGTATGCATGTGGAATAAAATGTTCACATCAGTCAGAGCTCTTGTCAAGATACAAACAAATAATTTTAAGCAATTCAGTCAATACACTTTTGATAAAGTAGCCTAGTTATGTACACTACAAAATAAGAACCATAATTTTGTGACGAGTGTATTTGTTCAAATATTTTACAATATCCCAGCTTTACCATTTTTTTTATTTTTTTATTAGCTGCACACAAATGGCTTCAGCTATAAAGAGACAACATCTTTCAAGATGAAGAAAACTCCATAAAAACAGGAGCCGTGTTAATATGAAGGATTGCATTGAAGGAAATTGTTTTTTAAAAGAAATGTATACTGTAAATGTAAAATTAACGAATAATGTAGTGGAAGAAAATAACGGTGTTTGGTGTTTTAAGCCCCCAACGGCGCCTTCCAGGCAGCGAGGGGATGGGTAGGTTTAAGGTTGAGGGTAGGGTTAGCTGCCTCTAAGGAGCCATTGGGGGCTTAAAACACCATCGAGCGAAAATTACCAGTACCCTTTCCATTTTCTACTGATAATTTATAACACTTTATAACTTTTTTTTAATATATATAAAAAAATATATAATAATAATAATAATTTAAGAAAAAAATAATTAATTAATTAATAATAAAAAAAATAAATAAAAAAAATCACAAACACAATTTTACAACAAAACACTTCATGAAAAGAATTGGTTTGTAATAATATTATTCGTAATTATTTTGGTTGTGAAACTTTAGTGGTTAATTTTCCCCCTTGTGAAAAAGAAGCGTGCTTCATTGTACTGAATGTACACTTGTATTGAAGTAGTAGGCCTATACCTTTTTTGAAAGGCGGAGCGGAGCACGGAAAATGAAGTATATCCGGGCCTTAATATCCTCCGACTTTATTGGAGTTTTGACCTTCTCTCAACTGAGAGAGCACATCCTGCATTATATTGTATTATAATGACTATTTAATATTAGCCTACCACTAAACTTTGACTATAGGCATGTTGCATATTAATTGTTCTAGGAACCTCAAAGCATATTTAAATTTTGTGCTACTCCATAATGATGGTTTGTAGCGTAAGTAGGGCCCAAACATAAACTCAACCTGTGGAAAACTTACCTGTGCATCAAACTGTCTCGTCGTCATCATCTTCAGTCTTCTGTGTGTCATTGTCTGCCAGTCTTCAGCCCACCAGCCACTTCTCTTCACTACCTGCAACAAGATAAGACTTTCATTTACATGTAACTAGTTACTCCCCAACACTGGTAATGACAAATATATTAGTATCATAGAGATGACATTCCAATATGTTTTAATTTACCATAAATGCTTGTCAGGACAATCGGCAGTACACTTCAACCATATTCAATGTAATTATGAGATTACATATAAAGATGTACTAAAGTCCTACTTAATTGGATCAAAAAACTTGCGTCTTAAGTCTATTCTTTTAAAGTATATTATTTCTGTATTAAAGGGATAGTTCACCCAAAAATGAAAATGCTGACATTCACTCACCCTCAAATTTTCCAAAACTGTATGAGTTTCTTTCTTATGTTGAACACAAAATATATTTTGTAGAATGTTGGTAACCAGCCATTGACTTTTACAGTATTTTTTCCCCCTACTATGGAAGTCAATGGGTGCCGTCAACTGTCTGGTTACCAACATTCTCCAAAACATCATCTTTTGTGTTAAACAGAAACTCATACAGGTTTGGAACAACTTGAGGGCGAGTAAATTATGACACAATTTTCATTTTTGGGTGAACTAGGCCTATCCCTTTAAAGTAAAAGTATGCTAAAGTGTTATTTTTATCAATGGCATAGTTAATGTGATTCTCTAAACTTGTGGTTGCTCAGTTAGAACACCTAAAAATCACCAAAACACCAGCTGATTAAAAGTCATTGCAAAAAGTGAAGTTAGCTCTAACGGCATTTGACCACAGATGACACTTGCTGTGGTATTTTGTGAACAATTCAATGAAATTCCTTTTAAGTTGTCACTTAAGTGTCTAAATAATTTTGAGCCCACTGTATGTTGCCGAACTTAAGTAATGTCAAATGAATTTGACTGAACTAAAGCAACGAAAAAAGATATTCAGTCGAGACTCTGGATGAAAATGTTTAAATAAATGATAAAACATCAGTTTGTGAACAGCAGGTGCATTCTCAATGAGGGCCACAGGGTGTAGATATAGCTTCTGTAGATGAGCACCGGGTCGGCGTCTACTATGTGTGTGTGACAGACAGACTGCAGGTTAATCCCGCCTGCAGGCAAAAGCATCAAACTTTCAGAGCCGCCAATCAATTATTCAGCCCAGGGCTCATCAGAGGCGATCACAGCACCAGAAGAGAATACACACAACAAAGACAAAACACACACTGTCCCACACACAGACAGATCACACACACACACACATACAGATAAACGACAGGATAATTAAAAGTCAGCTTCCATTCAGATTCAGCATTCATAGACTGCCTTTAATTGAATGTATTTGTATGCTGTGTGTGAATTCAGAGGAGGCCTGAAACCTCAGCTCTCTTCACACACTCTTACACACCTCCTCGCCCACCCACTAACACACACACACAAACATGCAAATTTCACCACACAAAACACCACAAATCCTCATTAACACACACACACACACACAAGCAAGCAAATCACAAATTATTTTTCTTCATATGCATGATGGCAACCGAACCGAGACCACTGAATGTGACTTTTTTCTAGAACACAAACACACATTTACCCAAGATAATTATCAACCTTAGGATAAAGACTTTTAATGTTTTATTTTTATTATTATGATTATTATTATTATTATTATTATTACTACTATTATTATTTATAGCTAATAACAATTACAAACTAGCTCTAACTTTACTACTATGAGGAATTTGAAAGGTCAATTGGAGTATTTTTGCAACACTAAATAATAACGACTATTTTCAAACAAGTTTCCTAAACACTCCCTCTCATTCACCTTTGCCAGTTCGTAGATGGTCCTGCCCCTAACTCACAAAATTGAGCAAATGTTGCTTTGTTCAGGTGCTCAAAATGTGTGTTCGACTTCTGCAGCTAGATGTAACCGGTTTGGGAGATCTGCCACTCGTGAGGATTTAAAAATGGAGACGTGACGTTGGACACTTTCTACTTCCCGTAGTGACGCTCGCATGCTTTGCGTACTTTATGAAGCGAAATAGATGCAATATTTGTTAAATACTCAACACGTTTTCATCATAGAAGCCAGAAAAAATGGATAACTGTTTGCATAAAAATATTAATCAGCACAGCTGTTTCTGACATTGGTAATAATAAGAAATGTTTCTCGAGCAGCGAATCAGCATAGAAGGATTTCTGAAGGATCATGTGACACTGAAGACTGGAGTAATGATGCTGAAAATTCAGCTTTGCCATCACAGGAAAAAAATATATTTTTACATAGGCTATATTCAAATAGAAAACAGTTATTCTAAATTGTAATAATATATATATATATATATATATATATATATATATATATATATATATATATATATATTTTTTTTTTTTTTTTTTTAAATAATACTATTTCTATTTTTGATCAAACAAATGCAGCTTTGGTGAGCAGAAAAGACTTCTTTCAAAAACATGAAAAAATCTTACCGACCTCAAACTGTTGTGCTGCATAGAGACGGAGTATTTGTACTTCAATTAGAAATCAATTTATGAATAACCTAGTTGCATATTACATAATGCATATAACCATATAACATAAAAAATAAACATACTTTTCCTTTACATATTTATTTTTTTAATTTACTTATGAATCATTTACTTGAGAATTATATTTGGGGGGTTGTAAAAGGTTTTGTCATACTCTTAGGTCAATTTTGTCTGTTAATCAACTTTGTCACAATTTACTTTGTTCTTTAAAGTAACAGATATGTAAATCCCTATGTAGGCTATACACTACCTTAAAGGGATAGTTCACCCAAAAGTGACATTTCTGTCATCATTTACTCACCCTCAAGCTGTTCTAAACCTGTATGAGTTTCTTTGTTCTGTTTAACACAAAATGTGATATTCTGAAGAATGCGGGTAACCAAACAGTTGCTGGTCCCTACTGACTTCCATATTATGAATACAATATACTATAGAGGTCAATGGGGACCAGAAACGGTTTAACAGAAACAGGTTTAGAACAGCTTGAGGGTGAGTAAATTATGAGAGAATTTTCATTTATGGGTGAACTATCCCTTTAAGTATGTCGTTTAAGTAATGTGTGTGTAGTGTCCATCCATAAGTTGAATTTGCTGACGTTGTGGGGATGTGGTCCTGGGACCTTGTAGACTCAAAGCCTAAGTAACTGATGTAGCGTGGCAGATGAGTGGAGGTGTGGATACACACTCTCTCTCTCTCTCTCTCTCTCTCTCTCTCTCTCTCTCTCTCTCTCTCTCTCTCTCTCTCTCTCTCTCTCTCTCTCTCTCTCTCTCTCTCTCTCTCTCTCCTCTCTCCTCTCTCTCTCTCTCTCTCTCTCTCTCTCTCTCTCTCTCTCTCTCTCTCTCTCTCTCTCTCTTCTCTCTCTCTCTCTCTCTCTCTCTCTCTCTCTCTCTCTCTCTCTCTCTCTCTCTCTACCCCTCCAGCTAGTGGGGGGTCTGATTCTACCGTCTCCTCAAACCTCCCGCAGGGCACCGCATGTGCATGTCTGTTCATGTCTCCGTGATATCTTGCACAAGAAAGGCAGCTTTTAATTTCCAATGCATCATGAATGGTACACGAATAAGCACCTCCTCATAGAGGAGAAAAAATACAAATTATCTCTTTATTAGCTCAGATGTTTCTCTTAGAAGAGATGGCATTTACTTAATAAAAAAATGACAAAAATGTAGCCTGTGATTTGAGTTTTCTAGTCAGAAAGGATTGGATTGTGAAAGTGGGAGTTAGGAAGCCAAACAGGAATGTTGTTTCGGAGGTGGTACAAGTTATTACATTTTGATGAAAGAATGGCAAGATAAAGATGTGCACCATTTTTCTGATTTCATGTTGACTTCTGTTTTTATTTCTCAGAGGTTTCTCCTGAGAAAAAGACCCCAGTAATCTCATACATGTCTAGAGTTTCAGACAAAATCTCAGCAATCTCTCAAACTGTCCTTAGATTTGCCAACCTGTAAACATTCAAATATTTTATCAAATACTATCCGTTTCATTTTACAACTCTCTCATATGTCGCTTTGAAAAAAAGTGAAAATGAATAACTAATACATAGCTAAATGAATAATTGTCTTACTTGTTGTCAACCATTGTTTACCTTATTTTCCAAACAAACATCAAAAAATATATATTAAAAGTAATTAGTGTAATTTTTCACAATAATAATGATATAAATAATGATAAATAATAATAATTTCTATGTATATTTAAGTGTTCCATATAAGATATGAACCCAAACTAACTTCGCACACTGGATGGCTGGATGAGAAGTGCCCATTTCAAAATCCTGCATTATAATTGTCCCAAATCCATGTTAAATCTTTCCCATCCATTAACAGCAATTTCCGTCATCTATTCTTTTTTTTTAATCCGTGATCCATATTGGCGGAAGTGAGAGACTGTAAGTTTTGAACGCTTATATTTTCTAAATGCGAATTCTGTCGTTGTTTTGAAGCACACTAACTTATATATAACCTTAAAGGAGAACTCCGGTCAATTTTAACATTGAGCTCTTTTTTTTGTAAATTTGGAGTGCTGTCAGTACAGAGAACAACGACAAAAATCGGTGTTGCCTACACCGTGTTATCCTCTTTGTAAAATTTGCACCCTGTTGACTTCAATGGGGCAAGTTTTAAACCTGCTTTTAGCCTCTTAACATCCTTGATGTGTCATTACAAGTGCACAGCCAATGTGAGTGATTCCTTCAGAGTGAACACGGGTCAATCTGACTGCAGTAGATGTGAAAGATATGAATAAAAATGAAGTTAATTCGGCCAGCGCACATACCTGTATTTATTTCCTGTTTTCGGTCGAAGCCCACAGTAGTCGATTGTCGAGTTCTCCACTGTTGCTTAGTTACCTATGATCACGCACAATCGACTACTATGGACTTCGACCGAAAACAGGAAATAAATACAGGTATGTGCGCTGGCCGAATTAACTTCATTTTTATTCATATCTTTCACATCTACTGCAGTCAGATTCACCGTGTTCACTCTGAAGGAATCACTCACATTGGCTGGGCACTTGTAATGACACATCAAGGATGTTAAGAGGCTAAAAGCAGGTTAAAAACTCAACAGGGTCCAAATTTTTAAAAGAGGATAACAGGGTGTAGGCAACACCGATTTTTGTCGTTGTTCTCTGTACTGACAGCACTCCAAATTTACAAAAAAATGAGCTCAATGTTAAAATTGACCGGAGTTCTCCTTTAAGGCTAACATATTCAAACTAAAACTAAAGTCATGGGGACTTTAAAAGGTTACATCCTTTCAAAAAAATTGATTCTGTCCTCATTTACTCTCCCTCATGTCTTTCAAAACCCGTAAGACTTTTGTTCATCTTCGGAACACAAATAAGGATATTTTTAATGAGATCTGAGATATTTTTGTACCTCCATTGACAGTCCACACAACTACCACTTTGACTCTTCAAAAAGTTCATAAAGAGATCGTAAAACTAATCCATATGAATTGAGTGGTTTAGTTTATTCCAAATTTTCTGAAGAGACTCGACCACTTTGTATGATGAACAGATTGAATTTAGGCTTTTATTCACATATAAACATTGAAACATTAAAAAAGAAATCCTAAACTAGAACTACAATTAAATTTGGATCTGTTCTTCACACAAAGCTGTCATACTGTTTGATTTGAATACATTTAATATAGCATACAAGTCATATAGATTCCTTTTATCATTGTTGTTTTTTTGTAAATCACAGCATCAGTATAATTTGTGTCAGAGAAGAGTCAGCATTCCTTTTGTGTTCTATGAAAGAAAGGAATTCAAACAGCATCGGAAGGGTTAGTAAACAATTTTTCATTCAATACATTTTCATTTCGACTCAACTAATCCCTTAACCCCTTAAATGAAACATAACTCCTGAACTGTGAAAGAAAAGTCACATTTTCTTCTGCATCATTGTGTAACATTAAAATCTGTACACGTATGTATGCAGTTTTTCAAGAATAAAGAAAAGTCACTCTAAATCGTCTTGCACCATCAAACATATGGACTGGCCAGGGATTACTTCCTCATCTTTAGACTAGCTTTCTGAAGCCCTAACAAGGCAATTAAGAGCCTCCAGACTTTTGTTGGATCTGACCTGTCAATATAAAAGCATTCGGAATTAATCCCAGGCACACAAGATGCTACCTGGGACAGAGCAGAGGAAGATGGCTGCAGGGAAGGAAGTGTGAAGTGACGAGTGGGAAATTAATTAACGTTCAGGAGCGTGAGCACAGGCGTCTGCCTCTAGCAAAACAGTTCCCTAAATCATGGATGATACTGCGCCTCTTCTCACGTGACCTGCCGCTGGATACGGGGCAGTTAGTGGCACATGAAAATGTAATGAGATGTCTATGACACCTTTTTAGACGTCTCTCTCTCTCTCTCTCTCTCTCTCTCTTCCTTCCTTCCATTTCTCTCTCTCAGTGTGTTGGACCATGAATGAAACAATTTACAAAGTTCAATTCATTAACATTAGTTAACACATAAGGTATCATGAACAATGAACAACTTACGACATTTATTATTCTACATTAATGTTAATTTATAAATATACTGTTCATTGTTAATTCATGTTTGTTTAACTAATGAAATTAACCTGATACATAATACAATAACTTTGAAATTAACAAGATATAAAAAAAAAATTCACCTGCAGTAAAAGTATTGTAAAATCCAAATGTATAAATTATTAACAAATTGAACCGTACAGTGATTCTGCTTATTGTTTAATGAATTATCAGCCTTTTTGCATCTCCCCTTTCATCATCATTACATTTGGTAACACTTTAGAATACTGTTCCGTCGTAAATGAATAACTAGACCGGAAAAAAATGTGTAACGCACTATTAACATTCTAGTAATATTAACTAACAAGAAACTTTGATTAATGAATTAGTAATAGTGCTCAGTTGTTTGGTAGTTCACTATTAGCTAATCAATACTGTTTTTTCATACCTCGGTATAGTATAATACAGTACTTATACTTAAGTATTATAGTAATTGCAATAACTGGGTAATAACTAGGTACTACCCCTAAACCTAACCTTAACCCATGTACTTAGCTGATATTACCCAGTACTGTCTTTGGTAAGTGCACTGTGAGTACACGTATTGCACATACTGTAAAATAAAGTGCAACACAGAGAACTACCAAAACCTACTATATACAGGTTCATTATTAATTTAAAGAATGCATAATGTATAATTAATTCTATAGTGAAGATTATTTGAAACAGTATTCTAAAGTGAATAGCATGATAACTCTCTAATGACTGAAGTCATTGTAAGCTTTGGAGCGTTATGAGAAGTTTTGGATAGTAATGACTCAAGGTTACTACATCCTTCTAAAGGAATTAGTAATTATTTGGATCAGTATTCTAAAGAAAAGGTTTTGGTAACACACTAGTAATGACTCAAGTGTTACCAAATCCATCGGAAGGAATTACTATCCAAAACCTTACAAAACCTCAAAAACTTACAATGATTTCAGTCAGGAGTTATCATGATTTTTTCACTGTATAGAATACAGTGTATATTACCTTACATTTTAATTAGTTATATTTTTTCAAAATTACATTCTGTTATCTTTTCTTCCTAAAATAAAATTCATACAGTTTCTGAAATAATACGGAATTTGTTCTTGTCCTGTACAGTTTAACACTGTTATGCTGTAACATTTCCTACCATGAAATAGTAATGGTTTAAACTCTTTATATTTGAAGACATGACATCAATACAACACGTGTTTTTAATCACATGGTTCAAAGTTTCTCAGTGTTAGTAATTCTTTATAGTTACATTTATTTATTTGTTTGTTTGTTTGTTTGTTTGTTTATTTTGCTGAGCTCAATACATATTATATATACAATTTAAAAGTGTGTGGTTAATAAGATTTTATTTTAAAAAAAGAATCAAAGAATTATGGGGGAAAAAACACAATTCAGCTGCATTGATAATAATAATAAAAAACAATGAGTCATAAGAATGATTTTTGGCACTGAACACTGGAGTAATGATGCTGAAAATTCAGCTTTGCTTAATTTGTCTTCCGGGAAACATATAAGTATCTTCTATCGCATCCGAAAGGGCAGTACTAAATGAAAAAAAATCTTATCTTTAAACAAAATAAGAAACATTTACACATTCATCCTGTTCAAAAGTTTTCACCCCAGACTCTTAATGCATCGTGTTTCCTTTCTGGCGCATCAGTGAATGTTTGAAACTTTTGTAATAGCTGCGCATGAGTCCCTCATTTGTCCTCAGTGTGAGAGATGGATCTCAAAATCATACAGTCACTGCTGGAAAGGGTTCAAAAATGCAAAACATGCTGGAAAACCAAAGATTTTGCAGGATCTGGAGGATTTTTTTTCTGAAGAACATTAGGCAGTTTAACTTTTCAGCACAAACAAGGGACTCATGAACAACCATCCAAAAAAAAAAAAAAAAAGCCGTGGATCATCCAGGTAACGACACACAGTATTAAGACTCAAATATATACATTTTTTAATGGGATCATTTGTTATATGCAAAATATCTTTAACTATATGTAAATATACACTCACCTAAAGGATTATTAGGAACACCTGTTCAATTTCTCATTAATGCAATTATCTAATCAACCAATCACATGGCAGTTGCTTCAATGCATTTAGGGGTGTGGTCCTGGTCAAGACAATCTCCTGAACTCCAAACTGAATGTCAGAATGGGAAAGAAAGGTGATTTAAGCAATTTTGAGCGTGGCATGGTTGTTGGTGCCAGACGGGCCGGTCTGAGTATTTCACAATCTGCTCAGTTACTGGGATTTTCACGCACAACCATTTCTAGGGTTTACAAAGAATGGTGTGAAAAGGGAAAAACATCCAGTATGCGGCAGTCCTGTGGGCGAAAATGCCTTGTTGATGCTAGAGGTCAGAGGAGAATGGGCCGACTGATTCAAGCTGATAGAAGAGCAACTTTGACTGAAATAACCACTCGTTACAACCGAGGTATGCAGCAAAGCATTTGTGAAGCCACAACACGCACAACCTTGAGGTGGATGGGCTACAACAGCAGAAGACCCCACCGGGTACCACTCATCTCCACTACAAATAGGAAAAAGAGGCTACAATTTGCACGAGCTCACCAAAATTGGACAGTTGAAGACTGGAAAAATGTTGCCTGGTCTGATGAGTCTCGATTTCTGTTGAGACATTCAGATGTCAGAATTTGGCTTAAACAGAATGAGAACATGGATCCATCATGCCTTGTTACCACTGTGCAGGCTGGTGGTGGTGGTGTAATGGTGTGGGGGATGTTTTCTTGGCACACTTTAGGCCCCTTAGTGCCAATTGGGCATTGTTTAAATGCCACGGCTTACCTGAGCATTGTTTCTGACCATGTCCATCCCTTTATGACCACCATGTACCCATCCTCTGATGGCTACTTCCAGCAGGATAATGCACCATGTCACAAAGCTCGAATCATTTCAAATTGGTTTCTTGAACATGACAATGAGTTCACTGTACTAAAATGGCCCCCACAGTCACCAGATCTCAACCCAATAGAGCATCTTTGGGATGTGGTGGAACCGGAGCTTCGTGCCCTGGATGTGCATCCCACAAATCTCCATCAACTGCAAGATGCTATCCTATCAATATGGGCCAACATTTCTAAAGAATGCTTTCAGCACCTTGTTGAATCAATGCCACGTAGAATTAAGGCAGTTCTGAAGGCGAAAGGGGGTCAAACACAGTATTAGTATGGTGTTCCTAATAATCCTTTAGGTGAGTGTACATTGACTATATGTAAAAAAATATGTAAAATATTTTATTCAGGACAGTACTAAATAAAAAGTAACATGCATTTTACACGATCCCTCTTATTTTGTTAAAATAATTAACATTTTCCAGATTCTGCAAGGTGTGCGCTTATATATGTGAGCTTATATAAACTGTATATCAGCTATGGGTTGAATGTCACAGGTTGCCATCTTGGAATTACGGTTATGACATTGCGTGAATGCAGCATAAGCTCGATGTTTTGGTTCAGGAGGAGATGTAAAAGGCGGCTTCTGTTTGTTTGTGGCGCTCAGTGACTGTCTGTCTACAACTCTGTACTTACGGAATGCTCTGATGATGTGTGATGTCTGCGCGAGCAGGGTGCGCGGAGGTATGGAAAAACATATTGTCTGGCAGGTAGGACATTGTATCATTGCATTCGGTCCTGAGACTTCCACGTAAAATATACAGTATGTACAGTATATGTTTTAATATGTAGACCACTTCTATTATTGATTGCTATTAGGATGTGAAGAGAGTTTCAACCAGTTTAACAAAAAGTATTTATAAAAACAATTCATGGTACCCTCAATTTACAGCACTGATACTGTTTTATTAATAACAGTGCCAATAATGTTTTTTATTAGTAATTATTATTGATACAAAAAATGATAATAATTACCAGGCAAAATTATTCCTAAGAATTACCCACATATAATTATCTGCAAGGTAATAAACAATGGTTATGAAAAGAGGCCTGCAAGGAAATTCTCTCAAGTACACCGACAGACATGCCTGAAAAAAAGGAGGGTGTGACTTGCACTTTCACACATGGCTTCACACGCTGTGATTGATGGGAGTGTTAAAATGTAAATCATTAATAACACTATCAATTCAAGCAGGCTCATACATTCACACAAATACACAGCGTAAGACACACAATTTCTGATGTGATGAGTGCATGCAGACACAGTGATGGACACTAATGGGCAGTCAGTCAGTAGTCACATGATCTGTGATTGACAGATCATCTGACTCATTCCTCAGCTCAGCCTATGGCTGCTGTGTCATCTCAGTAAATGAGTCTTGAACAGGGCCAGTGATCCAGTGAGCTTCAGTGGTTCCGGCATCCATTACAGCTCATTATTAGCTGCTGAGAGTGGATGTGTGTCTGTCTGTTGGTGGCTGAGTTATACAGTATATCCAGGGGTACCGGTAAAACACTGAAAATATGGAGCTAAACACTAAAACATGTGCTTTGTTTGGTGTCATCTAAATTATTTGATTTTATTTAAAGAGATAATTCACCCAAAAATGAAAATTAGCCCATGATTTACTCACCCTGAAGCCATCCTAGGTGTATATGACATTCTTCTTTCAGACAAATTAAATCGGAGTTATATAAAGAAATGTCCTGGCTCTTCCGAACCTTATGATGGGATTGAAAGGGTGTGAATTATATGGGCAGCACTACTGGTATTCTGTCCATTACCACAGACTTAAATTTGACTTAAAAAAAAAAAAAAAATTATACCAGAGGTTTAAAAGCAGAAGCTCGTTTTATTTTTTAAAAAACATAATAAATTATTAAATATGAATTATTCTGTTACAATATTTGTTGCTGTAAATCTTTTGAGTTGGGGCTTTAAGGGTGGATGAACTTCATGTCTATATTTTCTCAAAAAGTTAGAAGTACAACCAAATAAAGAGCAAAGTAAATGCATTAGGTGGGTAATTGAGCTATTCTTCATCAGTATATATAGGAGACAAAATATGAACAAACTAATTTGTCAAAATCAAAATCTGTATAATTTAAAAACAAGATTGTTTTCTAAGGCAAATGTTTTATATAATGGTATAACACTTTCAGAAATATTATTCAGAAATGACCTATAATTACAGCTTGGTTATTTACACAATGAGAAGACAACATCGCAGAATTCATCAAATCCATTGCTTATTATTACTAATATGGACAAAGGGGAAAAAAGGGGAAAAAAGGGGGGAAAAGGGGGAAAAAGGGGGAAAGGGGAAAGGGGGAAGGGGGGGGGGGGGGTACACCTGGAATATTATTTTAATAATTGGCCAGTTATTATTATTGTTGTTGATATTATAGAAGTGCAAAGGTCCCAGGAACATAGCAAAAATGCCAAACACTATTTTATTGTCATGAAAAAAATGTCCATCTTTTAAATAAATAAATAAATACATACAGTGAGGAAAATAAGTATTTGAACACCCTGCTATTTTGCAAGTTCTCCCACTTAGAAATCATGGAGGGGCCTGAAATTGTCATCGTAGGTGCATGTCCACTGTGAGAGACATAATCTAAAAAAAAATGATTATGATTTTTTAACTATTTATTTGTATGATACAGCTGCAAATAAGTATTTGAACACCTGAGAAAATCAATGTTAATATTTGGTACAGTAGCCTTTGTTTGCAATTACAGAGGTCAAACGTTTCCTGTAGTTTTTCACCAGGTTTGCACACACTGCAGGAGGGATTTTGGCCCACTCCTCCACACAGATCTTCTCTAGATCAGTCAGGTTTCTGGGCTGTCGCTGAGAAACACGGAGTTTGAGCTCCCTCCAAAGATTCTGTATTGGGTTTAGGTCTGGAGACTGGCTAGGCCACGCCAGAACCTTGATATGCTTCTTACAGAGCCACTCCTTGGTTATCCTGGCTATGTGCTTCGGGTCATTGTCATGTTGGAAGACCCAGCCTCGACCCATCTTCAATGCTCTAACTGAGGGAAGGAGGTTGTTCCCCAAAATCTTGCAATACATGGCCCCGGTCATCCTCTCCTTAATACAGTGCAGTCACCCTGTCCCATGTGCAGAAAAACACCCCCAAAGCATGATGCTACCACCCCCATGCTTCACAGTAGGGATGGTGTTCTTGGGATGGTACTCATCATTCTTCTTCCTCCAAACACGTTTAGTGGAATTATGACCAAAAAGTTATATTTTGGTCTCATCTGACCACATGACTTTCTTGACATGTGCTGGTTTAAGCAGGGGAACCTTCCATGCCATGCATGATTTCAAACCATGACGTCTTAGTGTATTACCAACAGTAACCTTGGAAACGGTGGTCCCAGCTCTTTTCAGGTCATTGACCAGCTCCTCCCGTGTAGTTCTGGGCTGATTTCTCACCTTTCTTAGGATCATTGAGACCCCACGAGGTGAGATCTTGCATGGAGCCCCAGTCCGAGGGAGATTGACAGTCATGTTTAGCTTCTTCCATTTTCTAATGATTGCTCCAACAGTGGACCTTTTTTCACCAAGCTGCTTGGCAATTTCCCCGTAGCCCTTTCCAGCCTTGTGGAGGTGTACAATTTTGTCTCTAGTGTCTTTGGACAGCTCTTTGGTCTTGGCCATGTTAGTAGTTGGATTCTTACTGATTGTATGGGGTGGACAGGTGTCTTTATGCAGCTAACGACCTCAAACAGGTGCATCTAATTTAGGATAATAAATGGAGTGGAGGTGGACATTTTAAAGGCAGACTAACAGGTCTTTGAGGGTCAGAATTCTAGCTGATAGACAGGTGTTCAAATACTTATTTGCAGCTGTATCATACAAAAAAAATAGTTAAAAAATCATATATTGTGATTTCTGGATTTTTTTTTTTAGATTATGTCTCTCACAGTGGACATGCACCTACGATGACAATTTCAGACCCCTCCATGATTTCCAAGTGGGAGAACTTGCAAAATAGCAGGGTGTTCAAATACTTATTTTCCTCACTGTACATACACATACATACATACATACATACATACATTAACCCACTGTTTCACAGTAACTTTGCAAAGACAAGATAGTGACTCTATCATGCTAAGTTCAATGCATAAAGTTGAAGCCATGAGATTCTTTTAAAGTGTGGGTTCAGAAAAAATGGCCTTTGTGAATGAGTGTGTGTGTGTGTGTTGGGAGGGGCACCGTTGAGCATTAGCATCTTAACCAATGTATAATTGCGTGTTCTCCCCTCAGTAGGAGGCACGTGTAAATGACTTTTCCCCTGGGAGCTCCTGATCCACTTTCTGATCTCGCAGATCCAGCGCTGATCAAAACCAGCGCTGCGGCCGACGTGCTTCAAACAGCCGGGACCCCAGCCAGCGGGGGACCACACACCCCTCACGACAGCTATTCTGAATCGCCAAACTGATACCAAAAAAAAAAAAAAGTTTTCGTTCTGGACTAGTTAAGGCAACCGCATGAATATATTATGATTTTTTTTTAGCCCACATAGCAATATCAGTGCAGCAAGGATGACCTCCACCCACGTCCGGCATGTTACGAAACACCTCCGATGTTATCCATCATAGCACGACCCAGGAGAATTCACACAGACAATAGTTATTATCACCTTCAACCCATCACCATCATTATAATAGCAGACAGTCCAGCGGCCTACAGGAAGAGAAGGAGTTCAGCATTGATGTCCTCTGCAGGCCTGAGGATAGGTGTATTTGCTGTGTAAGAGTATAGTTGAGAATTTACCGCTCTCAGCTACTCATCTGGTCTATTTTATTAAAAAGCTGATGTAGCCATTAGCCAGACTCTTTGAAATTCTACATTGTTTATAAATCAGTGATCAAGCAAACACAATTCCACAGATTTGGTAACAAACCAATGAGGTTGTTCTTGCATGTTTGAGATTCCACAATTTTTTCTTGCGCGTCAGTTATGCATGAGATTCTGTTTACCCTATTGTTTGTGCTCTAATTTATGTACGTGCGTTGATAGATGTTTATACATGAATAAAAGCCTAAATTAAATCAGTTCATCATATATTGTGTTTGTGTCTCTTCAGAAGATTTGGATTAAACAACCCAGTTCACATTGATTACGGTGATGTCTTGATGAACTTTTTGAAGATTGACTATTTTGTTTTTGTGGACTTTCAATGAATGGACAAATGATGACAGAATATTAAAATGATCTCCATTTATGTTCTGAAAATGAAGGGTTTGACACTGTGTGAGGGCGAGTAAATGATGACAGAATTGTCATTTTTGGGTGAACTATCCTTTCAAACCACGGGTCAACTCTTGTCTTGGAGAATGCAAAACTTCTTTGGACACTGGAATGATCAGGATTTTTAATTAATAATAATCACAAATAACAATTCATTCAAAATGTGGAAGTATACTGTACGTATACTCTCCTGTCCGGCAAGTTCTTTGGTTTCAGCCAAGAGGCTAATCTGTGATGTTTAGATCTTGTTTTGGTCACATGACATCTCATATACGAATTCACAACTTTCATACATGCAAAATGTTCTGCATGAGCTTGCGTTTCCAGTCTCCCGCATTCACATATGTATGAACTGGAGCCCAAAGTTGCGTCAGCAGTGGTCTTTGTCATTTGTAATGTCAAATCACCAACTCCCAATGGAAAAGAATGATTTTCGGTCGCTTTGTTGTGGCTCTGCCAGTGTAAGTGCGTCATTGTACTTCATGCTACCTACATTACTCATTTACATAAAGTTAAACTGCTGGACTTTGTTGCTAGTTGCTCCAAATCACCAACTCTCATTAAAAATGAATGACTTCTGGTTGCTTTGCCTCTACAAAACACTGCCAGTCTGAACGGCGCTTCAGAATTAAAACAACGGTCAAATATATTTCTAGGCTTATGTGCCATGCCATATTAAACACTATTTCAACAAGTCCATATAACGTCATGGTCTGTACATCATGAACATAAAGTCATTGAAAATACATATCAGCCTATTCCTCACAGAATTTACAAAGTATCCGCAGTTATCAGTGAGTATGAGGATGGAGTTGAATGCAAATCAGAGGTGGTATATGAAATGACAATGAATATATGATCATGAATAATGCAGCCCTTTCTACAACACAATGCTGAGAAAAAGCCCCGAGAGCTGAGAAAGAATTTCAGAATAGAATGCATTATAGAATAAGAATTGAAATAGAAAAGGGTTGGGGGGGCTTGGCTGTCACAGAGCTGTCACTTCCTCTGTCAGAATAAATCCATCAAACACTGGGAATAAATCAGGCTGTTCTCATTTGCATTGAGCATGGTGAGAAACCCAGGTTCAATAACACATGCTGCTTTGACAAATCCTGCTCTCAGGGATGAAAAGGACCCGTGAATCCGGAAGCTTCTATTGTCTGACGTTAATGGGTGCTCTTGATACGCGGAGACAGAGGCCTGTAATAGTGCCTCGCATGTAAGATTGGGCACATTGCTAATTTTTGGTTTCATGCACATTTTCAGACATTAAATTGACCTGATATTTGGAATGGTATACAGAATCATCCATACAGTCTCCAAGCCGCTTGTCCAATAGGGTCCTGGTTTTAAAGCATAAGTTCACTTAAAATGAAAAAAGCCATCGCTATTTACTCACCTTTATCTTGTTCCAAAATTGTATGCTGTGTGAATTTTTTTCCCCCCTTGGAACACAAAAGGAAATGTTTGAAGTATCTTCACACAGTTATTCTTCATACTCACTTTAGCCTTTCAAACTCCAAAAAAAACCACAAAAAAACCCCATAATAATTCATAAATCATCATAAAAGTAGCTTATTCTGATCTTGAATAATATTTTGAGTGTTCAGAGGCCTTTATGTGAGAAAAAAAGAGAAAGTTTGTCATCCCCTTCTGCAGCAATTCTCAAATTTAAATGACATCAAAACTAGTTTTGAATCTAAAAATGTACACACATTCAGAGCTTCAGTAGAGGGGAAGATCATTTGAAAGCAAAATGTAAATTCCAGTTGTTTTTCACACACAATTATGGCATGATTTTGGGACAAGTCATCTGGACTACTAAAGCTTTTTGATAGTGGTTTTATAGTCCTTTTTGAAGCTTGACAGACATAAATTACGGTGGCCGAGAGAGCTCAACGTGCGCCAACTGAAGAAAACACATGCAAATAGAAAAACACACGCAAATTAAGAAAACATCTTCATCAGTTTCACAACACATGTGTGCTCCAAATACTCACAACACAACCAAATACAGAAACAAATAGCAAAGCACAGCCAAATAGCACAGACCACAACGGAAATGTTTCCAGGGGACCCCAATAAGTGCCGGACCCGGCTGGGACATGCTTATTGCTCGTGAGAACCCTATGTCCTACTCCCTTCAAAGGGCAGAGCCCTTGAAGTGGGAACTTTGGAGTGAGCAGGGCACTTGTGTGCCATTATGTAGCGGTTTGGAACGCACTTGATGAAGGGAGCAATGAAAGACGACGTAATTTCCTCATTATTTTTACCTGGGATGTTCCCATGACAACGCAGCACGTGTCCATCAGCTAAACTGAAACTGATGAAGATGTTTTCTTAATTTGCGGGTGTTTCTCTATTCACATGTATTTTCTTCAGTTGCAGCGCGTTGAGCTCTCTCGGCCACCATAATAAATACCTAGATGATGCACTTAATTAACCGAAAAACAAAGTGTGGAATGTTGGACATGTCATGCACTCAAATGTCACAGCTTTTCTTACATACCAGAGAGGGAGGGGCTGATGTTAAATGACAAAATAAAGCATAGTGTATAGTCAGCTTGATTTGAAGCTTTTGTGTCAAACAGGTTTGAAACAACAAGAGGTTAATGATCTAAATAAATTATGACCGAATTTTCATGGGTAAACTATTCCTTTAAAGTTAAATTAAAATAATCTGTTTTTATGGTTATCATTTTCCCAATGGCAGAGGGGAGGAGTCATGTTCAGAGAGAGCATGTGTTTCCAGAACCGTTTCCCTCTCTCTTTTCTCTCTTTTCTCTCTGTTTCTCTCACGACTCAGCTGTCCGTTTCTCGCTCACGCACGGTCGCCTGTGGAGGCGAGGCAGAGCCAGAGATGAGCGGAGTCAATTAGACGAGCAGCAATGTGTGTGTGTGTGTGTGTGTATATGTGTGTGTGTATGTGAATCTCAGAGAAAGATGTGGAACAGTATGGCACTGCAGATGCCGGCATTCCCTCAGTGAGAATGCTTCCATAGGGACAAGGACAGCTGTGGAATAGCATCAGGGGTGTTAACGAGCCTTATCACACACACACTCTCACACACACACACACACACACACACACACACACACACACACACACACACACACACGCACACAGAGAGAGACACACACACACACACACATGCATACTAATTAATGCACTTTTACATTATGGCATACACATTCTGTTTCAAAACCTAGTGAACTGCCTACATCATAAATGTGCTTTCAATATGAATGCTGTTCCAAAAGGTAGGCAGCATAATTAGGCCTATGTCATTTTAGCCAAATTCTAAGGCAACATTACATGTATCCTTTGTGGAAAGGGAATCCCGAAAACTAAATTTCATGAGGGCAGAGTAAATGAACAATGTAAATTCTAAATAAATGTATATTTTATTCTGAACTGAAAAGTATCAATACAAACAATTATGTGTAATTAAATGTAATTAAGTGTATTTTTCTCCACAATATTTGTGTTTTATGCATTTTTATGGTAATTACAGAATTGTGCTGTTAGCTTAGCAACATGCTAATGTCAAACTACTGAAATCAATGTGATTTGTGTGAGGAGCCATTTTTGTATGGAGTTGCTGCCTGTGTAAAGCGTTTCAAATCGGTAATGTCACCTTAAAAGGCAGCTGCCTATGTGGGCAGTAACGGCAGGAACGCAGCTACCGATTTAGCTGATTCTGAATATGAACTACATTTTGTGTTGTAACCGTATTCAATTCCCATGACACACATGGAAACACGCAGAATGAGCATAATTCTCACTGACCTCCACTGCATCCCAGAGGAACATTTTTATTGCTCTTATAGTTCAGGAGACTTAATTGAATTCTCAGTTATGTTTTCTCTAATATCTACTTTGCCTCAGATGTCTCTCTAAAATGACATTTTTCGCCTAAATAATAATAATAATAAAATAATTATTAATGAGAAATTTGTTGACATACAGTAAGAGTACAGCGATAAAATAGAGATAATTGGATAATAAAGATAATAATTAGAGAGACATAAATTAATGTAGGTGCAAAACCCTATAGTTCATATTGAAATCGAAGACTTGGCAAATCTAAGCACAGTTTGAGACTTTGTTCAGATTTCTTCTAAAACTTGAGAGGAAAAAATCTCCATTTGATGTCCGCATGAAATCAAAATTGACCCTATTTACTTTGTTAGCACATTACCCGTGGTGAAGTTTCTTTTGTCTTTGTAATCCTTAGTCAAAATCTAAAAATTTGCTTGGAATGGCATTCCTTCTCTGATGACGTAAGTTGTACCGCTTGGGCAGAACACCCTTAACCACTCCTCTCCAATTGTCAGTCTGCTGTGAACCAGATTATGATGAGGAGGTACGCTAAAATCAAGCCCCGGCCTCTATTTATTCTCATTCAGTTTCACTCGAAAATGTCACAATAGTATAAAGTCGGTCACAACTTTCAGTTCACAGACTTTAAGTGCATTGTTGTCTAAAATAAACAACTGAGACATTAAAGATTTCTCATTTGTGATTTTTCTTTTCTTACTCATGATTCTTTACACATTCAGGCAGAAAAAGGCGTTCAAGTTTTTCCAAGTTCTCTTTTGTTTTATTTTACAGGCCACAAGATGAGCAGATACATCATTTAAAAAAAGAAATAAAACTGATATTTGCTTGTCAAAAAATATTATACAATTTTCTCAATACAGATTTTTGTACAGCATGAAACAGAAATGAACTGTAATAGAATCATGATCTTGTAATATAGATAAATGAGATACAGGAGCTCCATACCATCATCCACAAGCCCAACTTTATATCCAATAAATATAAACTGTGCATATTATATTATGAATAGCCAGGCATTGTAAATACCAGGGCACAATTTCAATTCATTTTCATATCATATCAGGTACGTCACTGTGCTCCACACACACACACACACACACACACACATACACACTCTCACACACATATGAAGCTGAGCACTGAAGCAGACGTGGGCCAGCAATCAAAATCACAGTTGGATAACAACAGATTCCTGGCCACCTCGAAAAGAACATAAAGATGGGAATGAAAGCGGATAAAGACAGGGCTCATTGTCCTTGGCAGAAAAGAGAGACAGTGAGAAAGACGGATGGCTATCTGATCGGGCTGTGTGAGAAACACTGTAGAGAGCCACTTGACATTTGGCCTGATTCAAACAGCTCTGCTGAGGGAAGCTACTCTGACAGGCTCTCTCTCTCATGCACACACACACCATCTCTATCTTTTTCTTTCAAGCAACCTAGTGCCGTCCTTTTCAACTCACTCTCTGTCAGCTTCCTTTATCTTTTTTAACCGCCCTCTCTATTTCTCTCTCCATGTATGTTTTTCCTCATCAAAATTTAAGCAGAACAAAAAGCTGCATCCAAGTCATGTATCTGTGGAGAAAGCACCTGGCAGTACGCAACATCAATAATGGTAGACAAAAGCAAATAAAGAGACAAAGAGTGGACAAAATAACCTGAAACACTAAACACAATATAAATATTGAAGACATAATAAGAGTTCTTCCACAAATTCAGTACTTGTTGGAGTTCTAAAGGAACAGACTTCTCCAATTCTTTAATAATGAAGGAGGTGGAATCTACTCTTTGTGCTCCAGAACTTTATAAATTCAAGAATGTTCCGATTTGGTGATTGGCCATGGAGAGGGACTTTATCCTAGCAGCCATGAAACCACTCTTGAATTTTAGTAGTGTGCATGGAGCAATTATAATCCTGTAATTATGAAACACTGCAGTGTGAACAGTGCTTACAGTCTAATTCGAGAAAATGCCTATTGTGGAGACTTTGTCAGAGAGGTGCTGTTTCATATAGCCTTAAGTTTGTGATGCTGTACTTTGTACGTTTTCTATCCTCAGAGAGCTCTGACTTGTGACCTCTGTTTGTCTTTGCGAATGCAGTTTTACTATGTTTGTCATATGCTATCATTATTTTTGATCCTGACTCCCTTGACAAAACAAAATAATTTAGCAATTTTTGACATGGATGCATCAGCAATTTACGTACGGACTATTCAGCTTTGAAAGCCTGTTAGTTGTCTCACGTTGCTTCGAAACGTCTCATATCAAAGTGCAAACTGTCAGACCTCTTTTATACCTGACATGTTTTGTAATTGGCAATCAAATTAATAGACTCTCCTTTGTAGCTATATTCATACTGGTCCTATTCCATGTGGTGTTTCCATTACTTTGTCCACCCCTATCTAGTGGCCATTATAGGATATTGGAATTTGGATCGTCAATGTATGCATAAATGTGCCACATATGTTTCCTTCAACCTCACCAAGCCATGGTATAATTAGAGTCTTTCCCTATGAATCCTTGGTGTTACATTACATTCAGAATGAGAAAATACACACTTGCACTTAATTACTTGAGTCTGGAGATCACTGGATAAGGGCAATATGATAGAGGAAGTCTGCAAAGAGAAGATAGCACCCATTTTTTGCTTTGCTGACTGAATTAATCAGCATGCAGTTCACTAGTGTAGGACACAAAAGCTCTGGAAGATGGTGGAATTGTCATTCTGTAAAGTTATGACCTCAAACCAGATTCTTTCTGCAACCTTGAGGTAGCGCTACCATCAAATAGTTACTTAGTCAAGTTAGGCAAGCTTTAATTCATTAAGGATAAATTTCCAAATTTCAGCTCTGTATTAAATTAACACAAGTTAATGAGGGTTGACAAAGATTCAATTTTGATCAATCATCATTGATTACCTAGCGTACCACTGCAGACAGATAATGAAGAATGCTATTGTAGCCAAAATAAAGCCAATGCATTGGCCGAAGACAGAGAATGGCTGCCACAGAGTAGCTAGGCCGAGGTAAACCAGGAAAGAGCTCTGCACAGGATGTGCGGTAGTGTTGGATCGTTCCTTATTTCATTACAGGGAAAGCTTTATAAATTCACAGAATGGAGAGGAAGGGGGCATAGTGATAATATTTGCATTTCTCCTTTTCCCCCTTTATCTCTCTATCTCTGCCCTCCCTACCTCTTTCTAATACCCCCTCCCCCGGCCCCCCACTTACTTCAGAGTGACTTTAATCATCACTTTCGCCAAAACACATTAAGCCGTTGTGTGTCCGGGGGAAAAACAGCCCTGCGCACTCCAAGCATCACATTCTATTTGCAACAATGATGCATAGCTGGTGCATTACTTTGGAGATTAAAAAGGATATGCTGAATATCAATAGAGTGTGTCTGATGGATGACTGTCCTGGCCCACAATAAAGGGACATCCAATAGACCTCCTTGGGAGGAGGTGCGTACATTTACCAATGAAAAGCTGCTCCACACTCAGACACTCATACACCCGCACACATTGACAAATGCACAAATGACAGCACAGACACTCAGACAGCTATAGCAACTGCTCAATCCTGTACTCATGTTTAGTAAAACAACACCAACGCTTAATTATTTATTTACTTTTTTGTTCAGGAAGGATAACAAAGTCGTTTGCATACATTAAACCCAGGCCAGCGGACAATGTGATTCCTCCCAGGTCGCGGGGTGGTCGTTACAACATTGGAATGGATGGCGATGTAAAGTGCTTCAAAGTGATGAATTGAGCACAAACTGAAGGACATGAACCACAGAAAGGACTGTTAGGGTGCTATGACATTATTCCACAGCAGGGTAAATGGAGTGTGGGGGGGGGGGGGCATTTTGAGAGGATGGGTAGGGGATAATTCCAGAATCTGACATCACCAAAAGGGAATCTTGGTCAGTTTGTTCATTCGAGTTCCCAACTTGACCTGCTGCCCTTCAGAAGGCTGTATGGTTGAATGTTTGCCTATATGTAGGTTCTCAATGCCCCCACAGTTCACCCAGGCACCCAACTCTGGCTGTTGTGTGATTGTTGAGGTCCTGCAAAAACCCCCATTCCCATCCCCATTCCCAAACCCATTCCCATGCCAACGCCCTGTGATAGCGACCCATCGAAGTTAAAGTCCATTCCTTCTGTTGAGTCCATGAAGTCATTCAGGAGGATGGATTCAACATCGCAATCCAGACTGCTCTGGTGCACATCCATTTCCAGCTCAGACTGCAACCGGTTGTGAGGATCTTGGTGATGGTTAGCTTGGTGGTTGCCATGGTAATTAGAATTCTGTGAAGTGTGGTGGTAATACCCCTGCCAGGGTTCTGTCATGCCCTGATGGAGGTGGGAACCTGGGTAGGACTGATGGCGAGGATGGGGGGCTGAAGCCAAGCGACAGGGGTCTTGGGGTACATCCAAGACACTGGCAGGGTTAGGAGGCAGGGCAGTGGAAGGGAGGTGAGCTCGTGACCCATAAAGGCTGGGTGATTTGTGGTTGTAGGGTTGCAACATGTCATTGTTCACCCTGGGAGAAAGGTCTGGTTGTCTGGAGTTGCTGTGTTGCAGGTGATTGTGCATGTGGTTGGGATTGGGACTAGCATTGAGTTTGTGGTCATGAGACTGAACATAGTCATGGCCACGGTGGTGTTTGTGGTGATTGTAGTCAAGACCTGGGTGATGCTTATTATGAGCTTGATTGGGATTATGATGATGGCTTGGGTTTTGCTCATGAGTTACTCCATGGCCATTGTGTAGGCTTTGACTGGAATTGCGATTGTGGCCATGCTCTGGATTATGATTGTGATTCTGGCTGTGATTGTGGCTCTGATTGTGGCCATGAGAGTGCACAGCACTGTTAGATTGTGACATAAGTGAATGGGACGCTCCTCCTTGCCCCACAACCATGTCCTTACCACAGTATTGTGGCCCTCCAGCGAGTAGACTTTCAAGGGCATTGTTCTCTGAGTATGCCCTAAGGGCACGCTGGAAGCTGGTAGGCTTGTTTTCCTGAATCGTCTGCATAGGCGTATGATGCCTAAGCATGCCCATGGATGGTTGGCCATAGACTGTTCCACAGTAGGAGGTCTCTCCTTTGGGTCCAGGGCCATAGTGATAGCCATTGCGCTTAAGCGGTAGAGGCTGAGAGTAGCCCTCTTCCAAGCTGATGGCTCCAGTTAGATCAGCTAGGTGCGGGAGCTCGACAGATGGACAATGTCCACCTGTTCCCAGGGCTGGAGATCTTGTGCTGGTGGGGCTAGGGTATAGTCGTGGGGAGGCAGAGCAGGATAGTCCTCCTTCCTCTGGTTCATCAGGTTCTGTCTCAGCCAGAATAGGAGACAAGCATCCACTTAATGTTGAAGCAGAGGAACTTGTTCTGGAGTGGAGGTCTGTCCAGGCATCAAACTCTTCACCCCCAACTCCCATTACTCCCTTACCCGCTGGGCTTCCATGTTCTGGCGATCCTTGTATTCCAGGTCCTCCAAGCTCTCTGCCCATTCCCACAGCTCCCGCTCTCTTCTTGCTGACTCGGCCTCGGCTCTTCAGGTACTTAGTTCCGTTGTCCATGGAAACAGCTCGTCTGCGGGGTCCTTTACCCATTTTTCCACCCTCTGGGTTAAGCATCCACCAGGAACTTTTTCCTGTTCCCTCATTTTGAACACGGATGAAGCGAGTATGTAGGGAGAGGTTGTGTCTGATGGAGTTCTGTAGATATAAAACAGGAAGAAAAAAGATTGATTGTTAGTATTGTGTGTCTTAAACTTATGTAGAAAATCACAATATTTAAACACCCTTTTTTTAGGCTAATTCCCCCTGGTAGATAAGAGAGACTGAGCAGGGAGCCTCTGTTATATCTTGTATAAAAACTATGTATTGTATAAACTAATGAAATGTAGTGTTACATTTTAGGCCTGACCTATAATAACATACTGCACCATATATTTACATACTTTATAATAGGAATGCACCCCGATACTGCGCTCGTGTACTAGTACTGATACTCATTCAAATGCCCTGATACCATGCAGCATATACAGTACAGTGCAGAAGCAAACAGAGAGCAGAATGGATATATCAGAGAAGGATGTCTATGAATTAAATGTATTGAATTAATACAATATTAAACAAATTAAATATTTACTCCTATAGCTGCTGTGCACGAGCTGATAAATGAAACACTGAGTGGATTGAGCGTGCAACGGCACAGACATGCATGCTTGCCGAGGGTACATCCCTTAGAATGTGAATGTAAACAGAAATATAAAACGCATATGTAACAGTATATTGGATCCATGAATTCGGTCATAAAGGGACAGCAGTGTTTTTAATGTTAATCAAACAACAAAGGACAAAGAAATCACTCACTGCTCTTGACTAAATTACTTTTGTAACTTTAATAAAGATTTGTCTATGTTTAATACATACAGTGAAGACTAAGCTGTGTTCTTTTATATTTGATTACTTTAAAAAAAAATCTGTACCTGAAAACTGCTGTTAAACCTATACCTGAAAACCTGAAAAGCACTGTTTATTTCATTTGTACCTTTTTTCCAATTTATTTTATTTGTGCTAATTGTAATTGGATGATTTGTTCTTGTTTTGTCATTGACTGTTTACTTGTCTTTAATAATGTTTTAAATGAACAATTCTACATTAATTAGATTTTTGTTTTCTGTAGTATCAAAATTGTGATGTATCACTGGTATCTAAACATTTGAACCACTTACCCAATCAGGCCAGTAGAAAAAAAAAACTTTTAGCATTAAGCCCTGCTGAAGCAGCTCTAAATATGCGCTGTGCTATTAAATGTGCTATGCTATCAGATAAAATGTGATAGAGCAATAGAATGAACAGTGAAAGTAACAAAGGCTTGTACAATCCATTTTAACAGGCATAATTAGAAAATAACTGAAGGAAATATATTTTTGCTAAACAAATTAAATCAACAAATATAATTCATATTTTGCTGGTTTCTCTACTTAATATATTTAAAAATCACAAATGCAGTGAACATACAGGTATCGGTATTGGTATCGATGAGTAGCAAAAAAATGAAAGTATCGGTATCTACCTCGTTCTGGAAAAAGTGGTAGCGGTGCATCCCTATTTATTATGATACATACATTGCAGAGCCAAAGTAATCATTTACAATGTACAGTAATTGGACACCCCCACTGCTGAAGACCCCTGAACTATGGTGTATTACAAATATTATTCTAAGAAATCTTTAATGGTAGGCTGTATAAGTTTTTTTTTTTTTTTAAGGTGTATTCAAAAGCATTGTTCAAATCAACAGGTATTCTCACAAGAATTATGCAAGTTCCTATAAAAACTCATTGCAGGAAGAGGTGAAACCCCTCTTGGCTGCTCAGGCAAATCAATACTGTAAGCAGACCAGCTCCTGCACGGCACACGCTTTCTCTGACTCACGCTGCAGCTAGCCAAGCCAAGTCCACACGCACATCAAACCGTAGTCAAGGTTACCCAAATGAATCACACGTGGCAACCTGATCACAGACGCCTCTATCGATTGCAGTCTTGGGGAAATATGAGGGAAAGCCAGAGAGTGAGACGAGAAAGCGAGAACGAGGCGTGATTTTGGCACACTAGCGATCCTGGAGAAGCACCAGACAAAGGAAACAAAAACCAGAGAGAGAGAAAGACTTTAGTGATACAGATGCAGCAGAGAAATGCATCTTTTTATTTGGTGTACAACAACAATGGAGTCAAGAATGTAAATGATAGTTACTGTCTCGGATGTGAATTGGTCAATACATTGTTCCAGCAGTGCAATATAGCAACTATGATGAAACACTTGTTCACATAGCTGTTGTGTATATTACTGCACAGAACTTACAGAAGCCCTTTATTAATCTCAGTTATTTCACATGACTATGTCTTCTGGATTTAATAAATACAATTTTAATGAAATTATGTGGACTTAATTGTATTATGCAGTTTAATAAACCAATAAGACGCTCAAGGCTGTGCAATATTGTAAACAAAGTCAGTCACATTTATAAAAAGTCACAGCAAATGCTTTTCTCAAAACATTCCGCTGTGCATCATGTCTATTCATGCATTTCATATATTCACAACATAGCAAGGTCTCCCATACCTTATAGCTTCATTATTTCAGAGTAAAGATTGCACCCTATGTTATCCACTACCTTTACACATGAATAGCAGAATTCAAAGATATTTATTAAATAATGTTTACGTGTTATAAAATTCTGTTGCAATCAAACGTTTTTATTGATTATGTTTCTACTGAGGTTGGAATGGATTCCTTTGAAAATAGCTATTTTTTGATTAGCTGGAGAGAATGATGCACTAGGCTTACAGGACATCATAAAGTAAGAAAGACATACAAAAAGAATAAGGCCAACAACTCTGAGACAGTAAAGCATCAATACTCAGAAAAGACTGGAACAGCATGTTCCTACCTATCCCTGAAAAAAGCAACAGGGCCAAATCACTGTTCTGCTTCTCCATGTCTCCATGTTGCATGCTCTTGTCACAGCACCCTTGTGCTCACACCATGGTCATGCCTAAAATTCATGGGACCTGGGACAATATTTATGGTTGACCCCCTTTCCCCAGGTGCAATGAATAGGCTAATGAATGGGTCCACGGATAATCTTCCACCCCTGACAATGGGTCTGGAAAGCATCATTCAAAGAACTCAGTTCTCAGTTTCTCTTTCTTCAGCAGGAAAACCATAATCTGTCCATCAAATTCTCAACATTACCAGCAATCCATGTAATGTGTTGACATGTGTACACACAACAGAAATGTAGTGCGAGCTTCACTCTTACAAACACACACCATATATCCCTCTTAAAGCAACATAGCCTTTTCACACCCTACTTCACTCAAATTCCCTCGTTCTCACACTCATTCATCTCTTTCCCTGTGTCCCGCATCTGTTTATCACTTTCTTTTCACTCGCTCTCCATCCCGCAACAAATCACACCACTAATTTCATTCACCTGCTCTGACTGAAGAAAAAAAAAATTCAAATAAGACAAAATAAATCTACTTCCTGTCCCTCAGTCATCCACAATACAATTACGCTTCAAGTGCGTCTATCAGCCCATCTATACTCCATAATCCCCCATCGCACCCCTTACGGAAAGCAGCCTCTTGTTTTCCGTAGTGATTCTGAGAACCATTACCGCTCACATGAGTGGTCAGATATCAGTCGCTGAAAAGAGCCAATTACCTTGGCAAAATTTACACTACAGCTGGATATCGACTGTAAAGCAGTCTAATCTTGGAGAGCGTGCTGTTTCAGTGTCACCTCACACCTGAGGGGCTAATTCTTCTCCCAACACCAGTGGCAGATTTGCTGCTTTTTGCGCCGCTCCCTTTCAGAGCGGTGAGAAATTGGATAAGCAAGATGTATTTACGTCCCCTCACCCCCCAGGAAGGGGCTTTATTCTCCATCGGTTATTCTGCCAAATTACACGAGCCCCCGTGCTGGTGAAAGAGCCAGATGCTTCCTGGGCCGACTTAATCAAAGCCAAATTGAAGCACGGTGTCACGAGTGGGAACTGCGTGCCGAAGCGACCTGTGCGAGGTGATCTGAGCGCGACGCCCCTGACAGCTCCGGCAAAGCACGGTCTGTTGCAGGGGTAACCATGACTACTGTGGAAACGGGAAGAGAGGAGCTATGTGCGAGAAGCGGGGGGGAAGAGAGAGGCAGATGCCGTTTGATGCTGCAGGTAAACTGCAAACAGCCTTTCATCTCTGACAGTCAGACGACTCGCCCAACTCGCAAGAGAGCTTCAATCATAAGCAGTCACACCGTCGCTTGAGCTGTCTCAGAGGAACAGTGATTAGCAAGTCAACTATAAGCTGCATGACTTCACAGTAGCTACCAGCACCCCGCCACTCCACAGATCAGCTCACCAAACAGCCGTCTACACATGAGCTTGTTGTAGAAAGCTTGCATTTTTTAAACATGACAACTCTCAGGCTTGAAAGGCCAAGCGTTGTCGTTTAGTCTGTGAAACGATCCACTCTTTGCCCTTAGTGGCTCCATTAAAATTGGGGAAGAGGTAGAGCATCGGGTGTTTGATGAAAGCAGATTATTCATGAAGTCACAATTACTGTGGTGGTGTGGCCTGTGGTGAGCGTTATAAATAGCAGGTCTGTGGTTGGGATTTTGACCTGGACACCTTCAAGCTCTTCTGCCTCTGAGTCATTTGCTGGCCAGCCAAGTAGCCGTCTGCTTATGACCTGCTTTTTCTCTCTGAGACACACAAACACACTCTCTGCAACTATTCTACACACTGTCACATCTGCAACAATTAACTTAGATGATACTTTCTTACCAAAGCTTACAAAATGTCCCAGTGGTATGCTGCAGAAATGACGACCCCTCTATGAAACGTGAGGTATAACAGTGTAAGCTGGTTAGTGATGCCTCAACATCGTTGGTGTATTCTGGTTCACACTTATTGTCACAACAAGTCACTTGGTTTACAGAGACTTATAGTGACAATAAAGCTTGGAAGTCATTCATTGTAAATGATAATTAGCAATATAAAGTGAGCAACAAGCATGTTGGCAATGCAACAAATTGTAACAACTACAAATGCAGACAGGGAAGCTCACTTCCACCTGATACAGTCAAGTAATGTCTACTAGTGGCCGACAGTGACCTCCACTATTTTAATCCCAAGCATTATTAACTAGTCATATACACACATGAAGGCTGAGCTTCCAAATAGAACTTAGTGGAGGAAATGTTCAAACACAAACTCACTATACATTCAAACATAACATGATATACAGACCCTTTCAAATATGCCCGGCAAACCGGAAACATCTGGCAATCAGGTTTAATCCCACTCCAGCCTGCATAATCCAGAGAAATCTAGGGCTAATCCTGGTTAAATCTGGCGGCCCCTTAGCTGACTATAACCCCTGGAACGCAACAAAGTAACAGGGATTGAAGGGATCATATGTTGGCCGGGCAGGAGGTGTGTAGAGAAAGAGTGATGAAGGGTGTAATAATTGGCATTGAGATCAAATTGAAAGTTTCATTATATAATTTAGGGTACTCATGCTTCCTTAAAGAACTGGCTCATTCCACATGTAACATGTATAAAAACTATACTGTTAATTTCCCCTTAAATACAATTTATTTCCCCTTAAATTGTTGTGATGTCACGAACCAACATAATTTCCTGTTCTGTCTCCTCCTCTTCCCTATTTCTTTGATAACTGCATTGAAGAGGTAGGTTTCTGATAATCGTATTTAATCTTTATTGTAATGATTGCTTTTATGTCTATATTGTCAGTCCAATTTTATTTTACTACCTGTTTTTGTAATTTTACCCTTTTTGAGTTACATTTTTGGCCTAAATATGTGGAAGCGAAAGCACATGGTGATGATACATAATATATATATTTTTTATAGTGAGAACAAGGGCAATTTACTCAAAGAGGCTGCTTTTATTTGTGTTAATTATCAGGTATGTTTTCTCTGTTGTATTTTCTTGTTTAATGTAATTTTTCTGTAGGCTACTCAATTTAAGTTTCATGATCCTATTTTGCCCTTTTGCATTGTTAACTGCATTCAAGAGAGAGAACAAAGGCAATTCATTAAAAGAGGCAACTTTTATTTGTGTTAATTATCGGGATTAAAAGATCCAGTGAAACTGCTGCCTGCTGTCCCGTGTCTGATTTCCAACAACCACAAAGCTACACAACGCAGAGTCAAAGTTTCATAACTGGTGTCGCCGGCTGCACATCACACTGGGTCACGAGCCACCGGTTACACACAGATAGGGTAAACTTTGGTTCATTAATAACAACAAACCAACATTGGGCTTAAAATAACTTGTTACTTGTAACTGTGTAACTCATTCTGGAATATTTATAACAGAAAATAATAAAACAACTGACTAAATTTTTTATAGTTTCAAGCATTACTTTGTACCCTATTTTTAGAAACTATTTTACATTGTTTGCAATTTAAGAATCTTTTTTTTTTTTTTTATGTTTTTTGTTAAATTGAGGTTTATGAGCCGAGATCATTACATATTTGACCGCCTGGCGCCATTGGTCGCCTCTGCCCTCTTGTTTTCGTGTTAGGCACATCTGCCCACGACAAGTCATAAAAAAAAAAAAAATGCTGCTTTTACATGGAAAGTTTAGCCTTAACAATTGCCCTGACACACCAAAAACAAAATATCATACAGCGAGAAAGAGATGGTTTCAACACTTACATTAACACAGTGGTTTGTTAGTGGTTGGATTTACACACAAAGCCTTGGAAAAAATCTGAGAGAAATTGTGTTTGTATCCAGAGAGAAAAATTTAAGTAAATACAAGAGTAATATAAGTGTTAAAGCCAAAAATAAAAAGTTTTAAAAGAGGGTGAACAAAGATGTCATATAAACAAATCTGAAAAAGTAAGATCCCTAGTCAGATAATCTCCCAAAAGCACTCACTTATGAATACCCAAGGTATGATCCATTCAAAGTGGATCCAAAAAAGAGCTTTCATCAAATGATGCTATGATACTGTGTTTCAGTTCACTATTCATTGATGTATGCCTTGGATTAGGGCCCTAGGATCAGCTTCACTATGGGCAATGAATGAGATTTAGAAGGATCACAGTTCATTTTTCAAGGTCCCATAAATCACTAAGTGCCTAAGATTTCACTCAATTTCTGAGCAGAACAAAAGGCCACAGTTATGGTAGTGCCAACATTTCAGTCGAAAAGAAAAGACAATGCTTAAGATGCTATCTTCCTCAAAGTTTTAGCAAACTATTCCATGTAGCATTTGCCAAGCGATCTGTTTCTCATTTTAAGAAGCGTTCTAATTTACTGAGCAGACTCCTCCGAGTATTCAAGGCAGTGTTCTGTTTTACATTCTGCCCAGTGTTCTATTCGACGCGGTTCGGAACGCACGGCTCGTGTGTTGGGGGATTGTTCTGTCGAGCATTCTTGTGCGCTCGCAGGACTGGAAAAGCTGTTTTCAGCCGCGTTCACCCATTATTTATTAATCCATTTCACACAGCCAGCAGTCATTATGCATGCTACTGTCAATGGGTATCTCTCTGCCTCGCATTTATTTGATAATAAGCACAAGTGGGGTAGGAGATAAAAGCGCTGACTGCATTCATTGTGCGAGCGGGAGAGAGCGAGAGAGGACTCCTGCAGGCGAGGAGACTTAAAATGAGAGTTCTGTGTGGGAACAGGGCGCGTCTGCTAAGCCTGTCTGGAGGCAATCGATGGAAATTAGCCAACGCTAAAGATGCACTTCCTGTGAGTGATGTCACGGGCGGTGCTCGGCTGTTTGGGGGAAAAGAAAGAACTCACAGGCGATTAATGGAAATGGTGAAGAGCAGAGAAAGGTGTGGGTAATGTGACTAATAACAGTCCTAATATATGGAAATGATGCTAACAACATTATTTCTGGTAAATACAGAATGTATTTTATGTTTTAATTTGAGAGTGTTTGTGCTGTTCTCTTAGTTCACCCAAAAATCTTTATTTCGGTGCCCACATGTTGTTCCATTAACATCTGTTAGAAAACACCATTAAAGGTCTCCATACGACTGACATGCAACATTTTGAATCTTTTGATATATATGATCAGGGTTTGAAATTAACTTTTTCATTCACTGGCCAATATGGCTACAAAATTTTTAAGTTACCGGCCATTCAGAACTTCTACTAGCCAAAAAAAAAAAAAAAAAAAAAGATATAATATATATATATATATATATATATATATATATATATATATATATATATATATATATATAAAATTTGGATTTAATACATTTCTTTCTCATTCAAACAAAATTCTGTCATTTTGCCATCTCATCCCTTCCTCTTTCATCCTCATCACCAAAAATGTATTTTAGGTGGACAGATCAAAACAGTACAAAGAACATAAAAAATGCTTAGGATGTTAGAAAATAACCATGTCTTTTCTGTTAACCAAATGCTTTTTAATCTTCGCCATTGCTTCAATGAAAATGAACAAGTGTGCCGTCATTTATTGTGCAGTGACGTGTATGTTCAAGTAAGCCAGATATGCGCAGATTCTGTGCAATACGCTGTATTTAATATATCATGATGACTCACGAGTTGAGTAGCCTATTTGCACTAAATCTGCACAGATTTGGCTTTCACGAACTTCCCCAGCAAAGTAAGTAAACATAATAAGTAAACCGCCAAATTGGCTAGTGATTTGACAGTGTTACCCGCCACAGTAGATTTTTACCCACATTTGGCAGGTGTTAATTTCAAACCCTGTATATCTTTATTCCTAAAACCCCACTGGTTCTTTGCATGTCATAACTGAAAGTGATGTGCCAGTTTAAATATGTGGAAAGTTGCATGCTACTTGAAAGCTGCAGTAGAGATTTTCCGACATGATCACTGTTTTCTACACAATGTTCTGATATGGAAAAGAGCTTTGTAACGATCCTTCGAAAATTCGCCGTTGGTGGTCCATGGAAAAACGGATAGCATAAGTGTAAGTAAATAACAGAATTTTACTTTTTGGCTGAACATTTAATGTTTTGTCTTCAAATCAACAAATTACCTAAATTACCTAAAAAACAGAGCATTGTCATCATTACAGCCAACGCGACAGAAGGCCTCTCTCACCGTTTGCTTCCCTGTGGAATGCCCGCTCACCAGAGGGACCAGGGTGGGAGGGAGGGAGGGACTGCGTCTGGAGCTTTAGCCTAACCTGAGAGAGGTAGACTGGGCACGGAAAATGAGCCGGGGCCCCTGGGGGCCTGTAGGTGGGAGCAGCCAGCTAGTGTGCTCCATCCCCTAGGACCGAGCTCTAATTGGAGCTGCTGGGCGAGCCGGGCCAAGTTCCCTGGGAACGGGGAGAGCCTGAGGGAGGGAGGGAGAGTAGGAGGAAGTGAAGGATGGACAGATAGAGCAAAAAGAGGGGAGGGAGGTTTAAAAATAGAGCAGGCAGATTAAGGAGCATCTGAGAGCGGTGCAGGGGATCGGAAAATCCGCCCTGCATGCCAGAGCTGACCAGACCTTCGGGGCACAAAAGCCAGTTCTTCGCCATTGCGTAGCAGGGGCACGGCATAGCACAGCCGCCCCCTGGCATACGTTTGCCCGGTCGTCGCGTGGCACACAGCCCAGACTGGGGCAGCGCTAAGAGCAGCGTCAGCCTGAAATGATGACGGTCCCTAGCTAAGCTTTCACACAACAGGTGGAGAGTACAGACACCTGTGGGAGATCGCACAGACTCAGAAGAAACGTCTTACACCTGGGTCTTATGCACAGATGCACACTTCTTGTCGTGGTATAAGCTTTGCTGAGATAAAAACAACATAAAATAATTTTCAATCATTTAGACACTATATATAGTTATTTTATTAGTTAGTATTTGTGTCTTGTTTTCCATTAAAATGATCAAAACATCCTTAAAGCAAGATAAATTCACATGAGAAGCAAAAATTGCGTAAGATTTGAAGACTTACTTTGCTTACCCCGTTGGCAATGTTTTTTTCTTTCTTGTTTTAAGCACAAATCGAACCAAAAAAATTTTATACTTAAAATACAAAAAAAGTTAGAAAAATGATCATATTAATATTATAATCTGGATTATAGTAATTGTATTTTATTGTAAGATTTTAAAATGTTTTACTGAAAATATAAGATAAAAATGCTGATTTTTACAGTGTGAGGCTTGATGCATAAGTAAAAGAACTACATTTGAATAACACAAAAATGAAATAATTAGTTTTTTGACTCAACTAAAAAGGTAAATAACAGTGAGTAAATGTATAGGGGGGGGGAAAAGTAGGCTACTGATTCACATTTTTTGAAGTCTTTTGTGTTGTCGCTTTCTCCGCAAGCAAAAACACAAGCATGAACAACTATGACTGACAAAGTCATCCTCTGTTCCAGGCAGAGCATGCACAATTAATTAGTAAATCATTAATTAAGTCACGCATCGATTATTTCGGTTGCAGGGCGTGGAATGAGCTGATCGCTTTAATCAAACCCCAAACAGATTGGGAAGCACCTGGTCACATGATTGTTAATTAAAACCTGCTACATTAATGCGTTTAAGATGTATCCTTTAATACTCAATTTCGTGTCAAAGGACAAAAATACACAAAACAGATTTGGTGCTCAGTATTAACTCCCCAAAAACATCTTGGGGACATAGCACATAAATATGCGCTCGGTTACGTACATGCATGCGCACACATGCACACACACACACACACACACACACACACACACACACAAACACACACACACTTGTGCTCTGTTAGCCTGGCACATAGGGTCCGCTCATTACAACAATGCCAAGCTACCGGTTGCTAAGGAGACCTGTGGGAGAGGGAGTGATCCTGTTGCTATGGCAGCAAGCCTGCTTCCTGCCAACTGTCTTTCCCCATGAGACCTGACCATAGTAGGCAGAGAAAGAAAGAAAGGAAGACAGGGAATTGAATGTAGGAGAGTCGGAGTGCGTGTGAGGGTGTGTTGGGGGTGTAAAAGGGGTTATGGGTATGATGTTGAAAGAGAAAGACTTTATAAAGAGCACAGCAAGCAGGGTAGCAATGGAGGAGGGGTGGCAGACAAACCACAAAACCAGAGGAGAGAATGTGCTGGGAAAATTGATAGAGTTCGAAAGAGGGAAAATAAAAGGGGCGCTTGTAAAGAGACTGAGCGAGGACGCCTTCCGGAGCGCCATTTTCAGGCGCTCTTTCCCATGAAACGGCTCGGCGGCTTACCGCACCGCGTCCTATTGTGCTAGTCCGCCGGCGACTGCACAAGATGGCCGCAAAACTACCTCTAATTGTTCAAAGCGAACACTCCAGCGTGCTGAACGCCACCTCCCAGCATGCACTGTGTCGTCAAGCGACCCGGCCTCGCTCGTTAAACTAACATAAAACTCGCCTGGCTTTTGGGAACTTTCTGAAACTGAATTCCGTGTTTCCTCATTAAACGCTACGGCACATCACAGCTCCCATTTATCAAGTCACCTGATATAAGCGACATGTCATAACAGGTGTGTCTGATAAAAGACTTGAAAGAATACAAATTAATTATGCTGCACTGCGCAAAAGATTCATTAAACAACATTCAGGGGAGACGCAAGAAACAACATCGCAACAAATCAACACCTCTGTAAAACGCAGCGGTGCTGCTGTGGAGACAACATCCTGAAACGAGACAGTGACAGAAAACGTGGGAAGACGAAGAGAAAAGGAGATGATATATTGATCAAGCTTTGGAGAAGAGGGTCAAATGAGGAGAGAAAGCTGAATCTGAATTTTTTTGACTGCTGTTAGATCACAATTGGTTCCATACTTCCTTGCTCGTCTGCCTTTGTGGGGTTTTTTGGTTCGATTACGGCTCTCATAACAGCTCTGTTTAAATGAGAGACAGAGGAGCATTGGCACATATTCTCCCACAGATAAAGTGGGAATAAAGTTGGTTTCGGAAGGAGGGGGCTCTCGGAATTCACTCAGAGACGGTCGAATCAGGCTGTTAAAGACATCTCTCTGACTCTCATCCCTCTGTCCGGGTCTGTTTCTCATTCACAAGGAATGTGGCGTCTGTCGAGAACGGGAGTCTGGCCTTCCACATGGACAAACACGCACATATTCGTTCATTTGTTTATGCACACATTTCGAGACATGGCCATTATTGACTTGTTCATGCATGCATTATTTCCAGAGCACAACGTGTCTGCCATGCCTGATCCCCTCTGTTCCCCCAACCTCTTTATAGGGGTCATAGGATTCACTTGGGATTCTCCCATATTAGCTGTATTTCTCCCATATTAGCTCCCATATTTTCTGACATTAACTAAAAATATAGAGCTATACTAATTCTACATGAAGAGCACTCTGCTGTGTGTTTGCTTATTACTTCTTCCCATTAGCTTTCCATCATTCCACCTTCATTCATTCTAGTGAATGCAAAAATAACAATTGTTTTCAAATACATTACCCTGTCTGCCATTGGTTGGACAGCAGATGCCCAGTCCACGATAGGTGAGCCGGTGTTGCTGTGTTGAGGCTGCATTCCCAAAAACATCAAGCCACCACTATACCAATGGTTTCTATGATCAACTTTGGCTTGCAATGCTTTGGCTTGGAAATTCAGCCCTGGTCAGGATTCTCAAACAAACAGAGCAATGTTTTGAATGCTCCACTGACCTATTTTGAGGAAAATCATCCACCTGTATGGATGGCTTGCTTAAAGTTAGTCAATGCTTATATACAACATCCAAAAACACACTTCAGCTTTGATTTCTCAGATATCTTTAATTTACAAGTTCAAGTCTCATAGACTAATAGACACAAATGCGATATATTTTCTGACATTAACTAAAAATATAGAGCTCATTTGATGAGTTCATATTGAGACTTTCGATTGCAGACTTTGGTATCTTGGAAAATATGAGAAAATTTTGAGACATTTTAGAGATCTCTTCTGAAAGTCTACAGGAGACACATCTGAGATTACTTTTGAGATATCAAAGAGATCTCATTAGTGATCTAATTTCTTTCCTCTGGGTTTCGTCTCTTTCTTTGGTCTGAATCTATGGGAAAACGTAAGGTAGGTCCACATTTCTTCGAACAAAGACAGCCCAATTAAGTCAGTTTGAGTTAGGGTCTGTGCACTGAAGAGAGGGGCGGAGATATGGAGCGGCGAAGAAAGAGGCAGTCCATAAAAGCAGTCTAACGAAGGGGAAAAAGGAGGGAAAATAGAGGAAGATTGGTAAAAGAGGAGAGCTTGAGCGACTTTGTAGCCGAAGCGAAGCAACTTCTCTTTTTTTTTTAGCTCCTCAATGGGAAGACATATGAAATATTAATAACAGCTCTAGCCATCGACTTCAGAGGCCCGCGCTAAAACTTAGTGTCTAATGAGACTCAGCTCATGAATTGCTAATGAGGATGCTTGGAATGTGTGTTTTAAGTGTTTGTGTGCGTGAGCGTGTGTGTTGCGACGGGGGGGAGGGGTCATTTGGTTGTGTGTGTGCTTGGGGGTGTGTATGGGGGGGTATGAGGAATGTGAAGTCTTTGGGAGACTTAACAGAGAACTTCATTAAAAAGATGAAGTCTATACACACACACACATACTGAGAATATTCAACACCCTCACATGCATACACACTCGCATATCACTTAATATACGTCTCCTAAAGACCTATAGGTGAAATATTTATTGTCACCAAACAGTGTATGAAACATATTCTCTCAGAATTGCCATACATACAGTATAATGATGAAATTTTAAATATTTAATTCAAAATTTGACATTACACATGTCACCTATATACACTCAAGAAATCATCCAAATGTATCTTTATTTTTTTATGTAATGGGTGTTGCGATTGACTGGGATGTTTCTTTTGAATATGTTACAATGAAAGAAAGAAAAACACAATTGCTCCAAAGCTTCATCAAATTCATATTCAACACACTACTGCATTATCATTATTCAATAAAAACTAACCTAAGCATTAAAATTTTGGGTTACACTTTATTTTAAGGTGTCCTTGTTTGAGTAATTATACATTTAAGTACTGAGTAATATTAATTAACTACATGTACTTACTATAGGGATTAGGTTATGATATGATAGGATTAGGGTCTGGTTTAGGGTTACTTGCATGTAACTATGCATAATTTATAGTTATTATTATAGTAACTACATGCAATATGTGTAACGAGGACATTGTAAAATAAGGTGTTACCAAAATTTGAATATGCAAAAACGCAAATGACATTTGTACTCATTCATTCATTGCAAGAACATAAACATCTCTTGTCTTTTACAGAAGAAAACAATCATATGCGTTTGAAATGATGAGGATGGTGAGTACATGACGGTTCTTTTCTAAATCTAAAGCTGTTCTAAAACCTTATGATAATAATGACAAACCACTGATCTTCTCAAGCAGTCTGTGAGGTGATACCAAGCGGTGTGGACCATACGAAATAATACACAAAATATGACCTCACTTTTGACCTCCTCCACTTATTTCAGTGAGAACACTCAGGAACAACACTATGCATGAGCATATGTCGATTATCAGTGTGTTATACTGCTTCATGCTGATTTATGTACTCTATTTGTGGATTTTTGTGTGTGGTTTCTGGCACAATTATGCAAGTGTGTTAGCAGCATTAGCATGCACTGAGAGTCTGAACTCTACATGTGCTGAAGTGGTGAGGTCTGCTCTTGCACATGTGATGGAGAGATTTCGTGTCAGTGTGGGTTTATTCATATATTCTGGATAAATGTTGACTGCGTTATTCCTCTCTTCTATATGTCTTTGTGTGAGTGTGTGTGTCTTTCCGCCTGAGTGGCGCTGTCGGTGGGCATCGCTCAGATTCGGCTCTGCAGGCCGAGCAGATCATTAACAGAGACGGGAGGAGAGAGACTGGCTGTGTTCAGAATGGAACGCTAGCATACTGCTTACTACATAGTATACACTTAATATTTAAAATATATATATTCTATGAAATGGTACACACTATACAGCCATAAACATTTAAAAATCAATAGGGTCATAAAGCATTAGCTTTGTGTAAAAATGATTAACTTTTGTTGTATGATCAAAAAATAAATCAGTTAGGTTAAATCACAGCTGTTGTATTACTTCTGGCTCACTGAACACACATTGGTCACACATACAGTAATCTAAACATTGTACTGCATATTTATATACTGCACATTTCGGTAAATGAAGTAGGTCATCCGGGTATATACTGTAGTAGGAGTGGAAATAGTGTGTCATTCTGAACATAGGCTTTGGGCTTCTCATTATCTGTCTTGAGAGGAAAAGAACGCAGACTGGCCAACTCACTGTTCACAGTCACGCAATTACAGCTGCAAACACACAGACGTCTCTCCACATATCCATCCAATTCTCAAACCCATTTCAGTTTATGTCTTTGAGTGTCTCTCAATCACAGTTTTTAAGGGTTTAATGTTTCTCTGTGTCTATGTTCATTTTCTATATTTATTTCTATATAAGATATTAATACTTTTATTTAGCAGGGACGCATTAAATTGATTAAAAGCAACAGTAAAGAACCACAAAACATTGCTACAAACAATATATATTTCAATAAATGCTTTTATAAAAAAATGTTTTTATTATTAGCATTTGCAAGCACCAAAACTGTTTTCAACACTGATAATAATAAGAAATGTTTCTAAAGCACCAAATCAGCCGATTAGACGGATTTCTGAAGGATCATGTGACACTGAAGACTGGAGTAATGATGCTGAAAATTCAGCTTTACCATCACAGGAATAAATTACATATTAAAATATATTCGAATAGAAGACTGTTATTTTAAATTGTAATAATGTTTCACAATATTACTGTTTTTACTGTATTTTTGATCAACAAATGCAGCCTTGGTAAGCATACGAGACTTCTCATATTTTTTTAATAAAATACAATTTTTATAAGAACAAAACCACTACCATTTATTTAAAAATATATATATATTTGTGAATTGGACTACACTGTACAGTATTATTTGTATTGCCATTTAGCTGAGTGTGAATCTATAGCTAAAGATGCTATTGTTTATGTTTCATGGCAATATCTGATAAGTATACTTTCTTTTTGTACAAAAAAAAAAAAAAGTCATATTGTGAGGTTCTCAAATGAAATAGTTTGGTATTCACAGCTCAAATGGCGTCACTCAAGAAAAGAGCCTCCTAAATCTGTCTGGTTTTGACATAGATTTAAATCATTTCAAACAGTAAAAAGGACTGTTTCAAGTATATGTCTGTCTCATTTCAATTCTACCACCCCTCTTCCAACAGCCTTTTCCCTCGTTTTAATTCCCTCATGGTTTTCTCTTCCATCCTTCTTTCCTTGGCACTAGTTAATACGCAGATTAATGTCACTATTAACACACTGATGGAGTCCGATGGCAAGCCATCAAAAACAATAAAGATGCCTAATGGAATCCAGGATTTGATGCAGTCAAAATTTGGGGTGAAGCTATAAATCAATAGGGATGATAATTTAAGCAATTAAAAAAGTGTGTGAATGTGTGTGTTAGAGTGCTAGAAAGAAACATAAAGAAAGATTTCATTCAAACTTATTGCACACTTATAGCATAGAGAATGAGAAAATTACAACCTCAAATGATTCCGAAGTAAAAAAAAAAAAAAAAAAAAAAAAAAAAAAATTCCTTAAAGGTTTAATTCACCCAAAACTGAAAATTCTGTCATTTACTCACGCTCCTTTCATTTGAACACTGTATGACTTTCTTTCTTCTGTGAAACATAAAAGAAGATATTTTTAGAAATGTCAGTTGATGTTGTTTTTTTCATATAATGGAAGTCTGTGGTCACCCAAACCGTTTCATTCTTCAAAATATCTGTGTTCAGCAGAAGAAAGAAGGTCATTCAGGGTTTGAATGACTGTATAAAATGATATCTGAATTTTCATTTTTGGGTAAACTATCCCTTTAAGTGAAATGCTCAAGCTTCCTTCTATCATAATTTGAAACTAATCCTAAAGCATCCTCTAAAACTGGGTGAACTGTTACATTTTTTATCCATCATCAGAAGGATATAATCTTGGGTAAAAGCCAAGGTGAACTGTGTGACTTTTGTGTATACCGATCTGTATGGTTTACAAAAGACGTTCATCACGATTTACCACATTTAGTCATCATTTTATAAAAAAATAAATAAAAAAACATCTTCATTTTTGAAGATGTCTGACAGTCAACAAAGACAAGAGAAAGAACAGTGGATTTTACCATTGTGGGATACAGTATTCCACACACTGTGCTCTGTTGTATATTACACAGTTTGGAAAAAAAATGTGTAGGTCATCTAGGTATCCCACGCACAGATAAATGTGTCTAAAGCATCAAAAGCCAGTGTGGATAAACTGATATTCTGAAAATAAGACAACTGGAATTTTCAATTGTTCGATTCTTTTAGAATCCTTTAGGACTGGTTCCAAATAATAATAAAAATTCAGACATACATTTTTCAGAAAGAAAGAGAAATTCTGAAAGATCATTAAAAGCGTGTAAAAGACAGAGGAACCAAAAAAAACAGAGAGACACTGATAGAGAATGAGACTGTCGAGCAGCGAGCGAGACACGGGGAGAGGTGCTACAAGGGTTCATTCCAGGCTATGTGCCGTGTCTGAGAGTTAGCAGTGACACGGGCAGCATATTAAACGCTTGGGCCTGCATCCTGACCCATTTTCATCAAACTGACAAACTAAATACACTGTCTGCTTCATAAAAATATTCCTCCGCACACAGACGCACACGCTTATCTACCATTTAGTTATGCACATAAAATATACGAGCCAGAAAGTGAAGATTGCGGAGAGAGAAACAGTTCGCATTTTCTTTCCATGACTAGAAATACCTTTGAGAAACATAAAGAGAAAAGATTTGATTTTAAACCAAACTGATTTCAAACCAAATTGCTCTAAACAAACTTTCCAATTCTGAATGAGACTAGCGAAATTCTGTAGAATGAAGTCCAGCTGAACATCGATAAATAGGCTACATAACTAAGATTATTCATTAAACGCTGCTCATTTTTTTTTTACTTTGTCTCCTGCTTCCTGCTCTTCCCCTCTGTATGTTAACTGCTTTTGGATACCAGACAAAACGGATATCTTCTGACAGGATCTGGTAAAGAGAGCGGATCCAACTTCTTGGTTTGTCTGGCAGGATCTAACATTTGATTAAGCAAACTATTGCATGATTGTTCATTTGAACAAACCCCTGATGCTAAGCTTTAGGGTTAGCATCACTGTTTGTGTTACAGACATGAATGATACTTCATGTAATTTAGCTCAGAAAAAGATTTGTATAAGCAATTATGTTTTCACCTGGCAAGCGATAACACAGATGAAGAAAATGTAGGCCCTATATAGACCTTAGGCCTGTTCACACCAATTTCCGCAATGCATTTGTCTGTTCAGATCAATGTGTAAAAAAAAAAAAAGGCAGACAAATTAAATGAATATGCATATTCACCCTCATTTTGCAGAAATATGCTTAAAAAATGACCATTTCTGGCACCCACTTGTCACAGAGACAAGTACAAAGACATTATGGTTCCAAATTCTTCTTCTGCTATTCACTGCCTTAGCAAAATACAAAATACAGTGGGATGGAAATATATTAGAACACCTCTCCGTAAAAAAAGATATTATATTGCATTGACGGCTTGTGAATGTCAGAGTCAGTCTGAACAGACACATTAACAGACGTTATTTCAATTAAATTGTTTATCGCGCAAAATTTTCGCACAGAACATTTGTCTTGGTGTGAACATGGCTTTACATTAAGGACCCAAACGGTTTCTAGAAATATTATACTTGGAAAAGGCCAGTAAGTCAACACTTGGATAGCAATTCATAACTATTTTACAAACTATTCGTAACTATTCATAACTATTCGCAACTATTTTATTTGGCCGAATTGGTCAAGTCACCTTTATTTATATAGCGCTTTTTACAGTACAGATTGTTTCAAAGCAGCTTTACCTTGATAACAGGAAAATAATGCAACAAAGTTTGTTTCGGCTGTACAGCAGATCTAGAAGAAAATAGTGTTACAGTCCAGCTTAAGAAAGTTCAGTGATGGTTCATTTTTGTTTTGTTGGTGGCTGATTCATAGAAATTAATTATCATTTGTGCGTTTTCGTACAATCTGCTTTACGTTTTCGTACAATTCACATCGTTCAAATTCATGCGAAATTGCCACCTTGTAAAATAGTTCAGTTTTTCTGAGAGGTCAGGTTGGTCTACCCACATTTCTGCAAATTTCTGCAAATTTCTTAATTTGATCAGATATCCCATGGCCTCATTTTGTGTCAATAATGTCTACCTCATCTAAAGTCCATAATTGTGGTATAATTGGTTCAAATTTATCCATCTCTAAATGACATGTAGAGACACAAGCTGTGGTGTGGACCATATTTGATGTAGATAGTCAAAGTTTGCTCTGTGAGACTATGGTCACTCATTCACTTGAAAGTGCCTGACTGGATCTCGAGTGCACCAGTGAGCCGCACTGGCAGGCTTTCCTCTGCGCATGCATTAATCATGGCTGCTCTCCTCTCGCCCATTACAGCTCATCAATCTCAGTTTGCCCAGCGCTCCTGTGGGGGGGTGGGGAATCTTATGAAGATCTGATTAAATATGTAAGCACCTGCTAATAGCAGCACATGCCAGGCTTCAGAGTCAATTGTCTTTAATGTGTACAGGCTCTATGAAGTTATCTAATAGACTGTGGTCAGGGTCAGAGGTCACGAAGGCGCCTGTCTCACTCGATTCTGATGCTAAACCACTATGGGCAGCAACACCAGGTGAAAAATCATGCAAGGGAATCTGATTAAAATACAAGGTCTGCAGCAACATTACTGTATCATTTTTCTGAAAGCACAGAAACTACAACGGAAAAGGCGCAAGCAGCCACATGACACTCGAGGATGTGTGTGAGCGTGTGGAGGCTGGGCATGTGTGTGTGTGTGTGTGTGTGTGTGTGTGTGTGTGTGTGTGTGTGTGTGTGAGCAGAGCTTCATGGCTTTAATTAAGGTGGAATCAGAGCAGGATCTGTGCTGCCGTGATAACGAGCCTCATCTGAATTATTAACGAGAGCTGCACCCCCCTGGACGTGAAATCCCGTCAGACTGTCTCTCACACACGCAAATAAACAATTCCAGAACATGCATATAATAATGCACAAATAATCTCTTAGTACAAGACATCACATATATATAGTATGTATGGACAAATCAAACAGTTAGATTATAACCTTCTTATGCAATTATGACAGACGTAATAAAAAAAACAAAAATAATAAAAAAAAAACAATATATATATATATATATACAGTATATATATATATATATATATACATATATATATATATTTTTTTTTTTGGTTACACTTTATTTTAAGGTGTCATTGTTACAGATTTTTAAGTATTGAACCATAGGGTTAGGGTAGGATTGGGGTTTGGTTGAGGGTTAGTTGCATGTAATTATGCATAATTTACTGTTATTACTATGGTAAGTACATGTAACAAGGACACTAAAAAAAGTGTTACCGTATATATATATATATATATATATATATATATATATATATATATATATATATATATATATATATATATTAATTGTTATGTCCTGTGGTTAGGTAAGTTAATTGCCAATATTGTTACATTCCAATACAGCACTTTAAAGGCCCCATGATGAATTGCCTTGATGAGTGCAAGTTGTTTTTCTGTGTGGACGTATTGCAACAAAAACATAACTATTTTAAGTTTTGATAAATTGGTGGTGAATTTGTATCAATTCGTACAATTTTATTCACAAAAAAGGGGGACAGGACAAAAGGTCCACCCCTAAATCTAACCGTCAGTGCATCATAAGCAGAAACGAAAATGTACGAATGAGATGGGGAATAGGACGGGGACTTCCATCAGTTATTGGTTGGATTTAAAGATGTGGGCATGGCTTTCAAAAGGCGAGGCAGAAAAATGTGAGCTTGGTATAGGCAGACTAAATGATTAGAGAAGTCCTGCATACATTAGAGAGAAGTCGGCAGATTCAATTTGTTTAAACATTATGAGAAAAAAAAAAAAAAACGAAACCTTCACTACCCTCCTTCCCATTAATTTATTAAAGTTAGACATCAACCTTCTTAGTATTCCTTAATCACTTCATTATAAACAAAATAACAAGAAAAAAATATATATACAAGAAAGCCTGTTTTCCCATTCATTTTTTGTAAAAATTGTATAGGGGTACAAAACGACCCGAGGTGTGTAACAGTGTAAGTATTTTTTTTTTCTCCACAACAATAATTTAATATTTGATAACTGAATAAGTGCAATTTACCTTCATTCCCCAAGGTGGCAATGTCTGATACACAATGATGAAGTGACGTTTCACTCATAGTTACCGCAGGCAGAAAACAAAAGAATAGGAAGTATCATCAGCAAAACTTGAAATGGATCAGAGATTTACTGCAGAGCTAGTACTGGACGCAATCAAATATTAGTGTAATATTAGTGTAACTGGCTCTTGATGGTGGATCTGGTGAAGAAGCTGTCAGCGATCAAAATATTGATTTTGAAGATGTTAAAAATGATAGTTTTGAGAATATGTTTGAGATTGCGAATATGAGCTACATGCTGAATGTACTGGGAAATGAGCTCTGATGAGAACAGTGATGATATAAAACATCTGCTCAAGCTGATCCTTCCAAGCTTCAAAAGGTAACGAAATATGCTTTATTTGATTCTCCTGTAATTGTTACTCTAATATCAGGAGAGTTTTATATTATCACAACAGGTAGAGATTCATCCATGTTAGATCTGGGTCACTAAAGACCTGAATATGTAATAATTATTGGCAAAACATTCATGCATTCAAGAGTTAAAGAAACAGACATTCTTGTCCTAGAGCATGTTACTGGACAAAGATTTGCATACACCATAGACGGTTTGGTCCATTTTCCTTGAAGAGAAAGATGTATGACGTGCTAAAAGTTAATTTAGCCGTTTTTAAGAGTACGCTAGCAAATACATGACATCAAACCAACAGAGCAACTAAAAGTTTTTATTTCCTTGGCTCACCCAACCAATACTTATTAGAACATCCTAAGTCATATTTCAAATTTAATTTCCACCACAATGCACGTGCCAACGCATGATATTGCCAGGTGCAGTCAAGTCCTTGCAGATAACAGGATCTTTTCACTGACTAAAATGATTTTTGATTATTTTGACTATTGGCCTAGAGTCTGATCTACTTTAAGCTTATGCTGGCTGACTTAAGAACCAACTGACAAACATGGACAACAACCAGCCACAGTCGTGGTTGTAATGTGCAGAAGTGTGTGAATTTGATGGAAATCATACAACCACAACAATAGACTGAAGCAGAACTCAGTGGCAGCCTGTTCAAATAATGGTGCAAAATAATGTGAAAACTTAATCATTTATGATGTGACGATGTGAAATGTGAAGTATTTATCTTTTACATATCATGGCTATAGTCAATACTTTTATATTGCGACACTATTGTGTGTGTGTGTGTGTGTGTGTGTGTGTGTGTGTGTGTGTGTGTGTGTGTGTGTGTGTGTGTGTGTGTGTGTGTGTGTGTGTGTGATATGCATCAGGTGTGCCTTCTAAGGATAAGACTAGTCATTGTGATTTTTTTTCCAGATACCTCAACCTGGCAACACTGATCTTGTCTCCAATAATAGCCTCTATTAATAGCTATTATAATTCATTTCAATACGTCATGTTTCAACTATACTGTATGCATTTTTGTCATTATTGGTCTAGTTCTAAAGAAAATCCAGCTTTTACACAGTAAATGTGGAGTTTTTGCTATGCCACACTCCTCAAATCATTCTCTGGATGCTAGTCTTGCAAACTGTGTTACAGTCACTTCTTCTACACAGTTTTTGTGGGAGTAACAATGACAGTGTTTCTCCAGAACTGAGGGCATCCAACTAAACCGCAGCTCTGGCCAAATAGCCTGGCACTGAGATCTGCCCTGCATCAATGCCAGGCTGGCCAGAGCTGCCACAGCTGGGGTGCTCACAGAGCCCACTCAACTATTACAAAATTACTGTCACTGTTGCTCACATCTCTCCGTCTCTTTCTCGCTCTTTCTTTTCTGTGTGTGCTCATTACCTCTTCTACAGTTTACATGTCTATTCCTTTCACTTTAATGCTCAATACAAGATATAGAGCTATAATAAAAAGTTACAATAAAAGCAAAGTTTCTTTTTTTGTTACTTTTAACTTAGAAATATAACTTCTGTTCCCTTTTTTCTGTCCCTTCACGCACGCACACACACAGATGGATGGATGGATGGATGGATGGATGGATGGATGGATGGATGGATGGATGGATGGATGGATGGATGGATAGATAGATAGATAGATAGATAGATAGATAGATAGATAGATAGATAGATAGATAGATAGATAGATAGATAGATAGATACCTATACGACACAAAAATCACAAATGAGACCTTAATATCTTCAATTGATTCTCCAAGAAAGGATTGAGATTGATCAAATTGAGACGTTTACTGACTTTTACTCTTCTGCTTCTCCTGCTTTTCAAGGCTCAAATAATGGCTCAAACTGATCTATTAAGTTTCTCATCAATATCTCCCCATACTGAATGATCTGAGCCACTATCCACATTCATTTTAACTCTTACTGTATGTCAACAATTGTGCGTTTTTGTCTAGTTTTATTGTTCCTTGGGAATTTTATAGAAAAACTCAGACAAAGTGATACTTAAATGAAATATGACTGATATCTCTGTTAAATCTCCTGACCTTTGAAAAAGCAACTACTGAGGTATAAAATTTTACTCTGGGTATTGACAGAGATACAGACAACATCTTCAAAATATTAACCGTGTCTGGAAAAACCTATAAACTGCTGTAGACACACATGCATTAACGGCGAGCTCCCATCGCATTAAATCTCAGATAAACGCAATAAATACTTGGAAGGATGAGAAAATCTGATTAGTGATTTTCTGCATCTCAACAGTCTGTAACAGGATGTGACACACTCTTACCGTATTATTACACAAGATGCTTTGCATCACCGGGCTCATCTGAAAACCTCATGTTGTACCACAGACACATAGACACACTTTAAAAGAATGTGAACATAAAAGCAAAACACTCCAACAAGGCATCCCTCCATGAACCACAAGCAATGGTCATTGGAATGAGCCATGCGTGTTCTTCTCTGCCCTCTTGTCCGCCGTACAACAGCCATAATCCAACCCGTCACAGGAAACCCAGAACTAATAATAGCAGCTAATTGATGCCAAAAACGGCGAGGCTCAATGTCCGAGCCAGAGACGTGAAACTGGCTGCCACAGTGTAGACACGCAGGATTACACAATAGCTATTAATGCTTTCAGTGGCACTGACTGTATGTGACCTTTCTATGTTCCATCATCAACTGGCCACTGGTGGATAATCTATCTATCTATCTATCTATCTATCTATCTATCTATCTATCTATCTATCTATCTATCATCATCATCATCATCATCATCTATATCTATATCTATATGTGTGTGTGTGTGTGTGTGTGTGTGTGTGTGTGTGTGTGTATGAGAGTGCTTTACATTCTAAATATCGGTTTTCATGTTTTATACCTATTTGTGTTTATTGTTTGTGTGAGCGTACGGTCCACATGTGTCAGAATTAAATGCGCATTAAAATCCGACGCCAACTGTTATGGGGCCAACATGTGTGAGCATGGTCTGTTTTCCACAACCTTATTTTGATTGAATCAAGTTGTTTTTCTCCATTTTGATCTCCTGCCGGCCAATCAAATCTCTCGCCTTATGGGAACATATGAGCGTCATTCAGCTGTGCATCCCTGGGCAGCACAAACAAGACGTAAAGGAATTAAACCAGATTTAATTTCAGTTTAAAAACTATAGGCTTAAGATTAGTTTAGCCCATCTCTTTGTCCCCTGTATCCAATGAGAAAACAAGGATCTAGCATGAGGTAAATATCCCATTTAGAGACATTAAAGACTGTTGTTTTGATGATGTAATAAAAGGCCTGTGTGTATCAACTATTGCACACACTTTGAAAAACAAAAACATTCTAAGATGAGATGAACTCAAACAAAAGCACGCCATCCTCTTAAACCATTAATAATGATTTTCTGTCAATATGTTGATGTATTATTTTAAATATTTAATATATATATATATATATATATATATATATATATATATAATATTAATTCTAAAATATTCCTGTTCCCTAGAACAAAAAGTATGATGTTCTTCTGGCTTTGTATTCTGAGATCTATAAGGTTTTGTTCTCAAAGGCCAAAATCTACAATAAATAGTCAATGATTGCTTGAAAGAAGTCACTTCATAATTGTCTTCCTTTGGATGTTTTGTGATATGATCTCGGTGATCTAAAATGTTTGCCAGAAAGCCACAAACCACAGAGAGAAACAGAATTCAAATTCAGCTGTGTCTGACTATCATTTTCAAAGTTAGATGTTGGTGCTGAGGGAAAAAGAGAGTCAGACAGACAGAGGTCCCTGCATGAAGCATGTACATTTGAGAGCATGCGCATAGTTCAAAATATCCAATCTGATCTAATTAAAACCTTTGACATAACCATATGATAAAAAATAAATAAAAATTAACAGCTGAAACATTCAGCGTGGTTTATTCTTTTGCCAACCAATGTGGTGCAATTATGCGGTTGCATTTGCTTCACTAAATAACCCTTTTCGATTATGTAATGTTTTAATTACAATTTTACACCGCCTATTTTATTTCCCATAGTCTTTTGGATGGATGTCAGAGCTGAAGAGGAGACAGCAGAGGGAGGGGGTGAAGAGGAGGAGGAGGAGGAGGGTGCGTGCTGGAGATCTCAGAGCAGACAGACAGGCGTGCTAGCGTGCATGCGTGGCCGACGCGCGGGGAAGCTGACCGGACCCGTGCGTGTCCCCCAGGTGACCTGCCTTACGAGCTTGGCCCGCGCACTCCAGCTCATCCCGATGACGGCGTCATAATCAAACTTAATGCGTCATAAACGCCATTGTTTCGTCATAAACAGAAAGAAAATTTTATTTAAATATTGTAAGAGCAATGAACTCATTGAACTCTACTCCGTCTACTCCCTCCCCATTCTAGTCGATGCTCTGAAAACGTTTAAAATGCATGATTATTACAAAAGAAGCAGAGATTTCCCCTTCACCACAACGTGTCAAATGCATACCTATATCTGACATAAGCGAAAAGCCTTTTGTATAATGCGAGATAACTACATAACGAGCGCAGAACATGCAATTCTTACATATGACTTATATGATCAGGTGGGAACTGTACCTTCCAGCCGGCTGAGCTATTGCTGTCTCCTTTATCCTTGAAATAGGGCACAAATCGCACCATCCAGTCATAGATTTGCGATAAGGTGAGCCTTTTCTCGGGGGTGCTCTCAATGGCACGCGTGATCAGATCCGCGTATGACTGGTTGCCCCACGCGTTCCGTCGCGACGACTTGGATTTGCGCAGCTGGCCGGCCACATCCAGCGCGGCGCCGGACATGCACGCAGGGGCGGCCGCGATAGGGGCAGGGGCGCCGGCTGGATGCTTGAACTCCGTCGGCGCCCCTCCGCTCCGGCACGCCGGCACGTTGCGCGGCTCCACTTTCACAGGCAGCGCTCGGCTCTCCTCCTCCGGACACGGCAGCGGCCAGGTGCACGACCTCGGGCGGCAGTGCGGCTCATAGTCGGCGTCCAGTTCAACCTGATGCGCGTCTATCCCGCTGCTCTCCATCATTAACATGCTGCTTTTGCGCCTCAAAAGGCAAGGTCAAGGGGAAAACAACAATATACCCTTAAATCCAGTAAAGATGGACTGTGTGTGATCTCTGTCTGTAGTCTTTTTACACCAAATGCAATACGTGAATAAAAGCAAAAGCACCGGGAGCCGTGAATAGACTGCTCATTCTTGTGTCTCTAGTCTGCTGTAATGTACTAAACACGCAAAAGCATCCAAGGCATCACGATATGCAACAGTCTGTCTTCCATATTACTGAACAATTCAGTCACACGCAAGCGGGTGTCCATATGACTGAGGTGCTGAAATCACACACCCATCACTGAAGCGTCTCGTGCATGCAAAGTCCCTTTAATCGCGCGCTCGCACCAACTGTTGATTGCTTTGACAGACGGTCTGACAGACACGCTGGGCAAAGCTTGTAAATCTATCTCATCAAGAAGGGCGAAATCAATTGACTTCCTCTGGAGTCTGGCCACAGTTTCCGTTTGTCTGGAGCTCTCCCGTCCCCTTTTTTTCTCTCTCTGCAGATTTGTAAGCGGTCTCTCACGCGAGCGCAGTCACTATTACTGATAGTAGACACGGCGAGAGCGCCCTAAAAATAGGGTCGCGTGAATGGAGCGGCACAATTCAGCCGCGTCTTTTCCCGATAATAAATTTCTCCACACGTTTTCTTTTTTCTTTCCTTTTCGTTAGATAAAACATTCAGACGAACATTCCTTCCACATCGGTTCACGCCTGTTTTCGGATGACTAGACGGGGCTGTAGCGGCGGATAAATGCTGCTATCAGATAATTGGACGGCGCTTGAATCAAGTCACTCCCTCCAGAACAGGTTTATCCGGGGGACGCGCATCTTCAACCATACAACATTCATGCCTCTTTAGAAAGATTTACATTTGCAGAATTTCCTTGCACGTCCATCTCGTATGGCAAGTGAAGTCAAAACATTTAGCCTATTCTTTAAAACGAACTACTTTTTTATTATTATTATTATTATTATAGCTAAGTAGCTAATCATATTTCAACTATAATTGGGCTATATTATAAATATACACTACGTGCATTTTTAATTCAATAGCCTATATAATTACACACAAAAATGTTGCTAGACCCAAATGGAATACACATTACCGTCTAATAAACAGGTTAAGTTATCACTATACACTGTGAAAATATGATATGATATGAATATGATCAATAAGTTATGCAACATATATTTTTGCATTGCTTTAACTCATCAAAATAAGTTAACCAATGTTCAACTTTTTTTATAAGTCATACGATATTCAACTCATTTTTTAAGTCAGTTTAATGTAATGTAAGTTGAAATGACCTAAACAACCAAGTTGATTGTACTTAAGAATTTCAGGGAACTTTTTTTTTTTACAATACAAATGGGGACATTGGAATAGATAATAACGATTAACTATAAATAAAGATAACAAATAACATACAAGTTGAAAGTGAATAGTTGAATTCTATGGAGATCTGTGTAAAAGATATCAGTGGCAAAAAAAAAAAAATCATTTGTCAGAAGTAACAATGCAATAGTCATTCGTCGTGGGATAGGAAAGGGAAAAATGCTATATCTAAGCAATTATTATAAGTACTAAGTGACATACTGAATAGATACTAGAGATGTCAAGTGCTATCTAGGCAATAGTTGGGCTACTACTGAAATTGCAAAAGAAACCACTGTACTGACTATTTACATACACTGGGGGTGTGGGAGGGGGGGGGGGGGGGGGGGGTAACTAGGAATTACTTGATAAAATCCTCACTATACAATAGCCTGAATGAATAATGTTCAAGCTGTTTATACCCTATCTCAAAAGATTGAAAGGTTTTAAGAAGAAGAAAAAACGAAATTGCAATGCATTTAGACTTGAATTTATTTACAATTGCATTTATTTGTCTGTATTTTGTCAGTGTTCATTTTCGGAAATGCAATGCAACCTGTTGCTTTGACAGGCGGAGGGATGTGACCAGAGTGCGTGAAATTACCCGCGCTCACACTGCCATGCGCGAGACCTGCACTGACCGTGAGTGCATTTAACACGGCTTTACTGCCCACATGATGAGTTCCCATGAAAAACAGTCGGGAGCAGCTATTCATGGATGCATGTCAGTAGATAATCTCCACCCCAACATCACATTATCCATGAGAGACACTGAAGCGCCAAAAAAAAATGAAAAAAAAAAAATGAGGAGGGGTGTATTTCTTTTGGATATGATGGGTCTTGGCAGGCGTTTCTCTTGTCTATGAGCAAGTGCGGTGGGCGGGACACGAGTGAGTGTGACATTCAGTGTACAGTTCGTGTGTGAATCGCTGATAAATTGACCGAGGGGATTCCGCCCACGCCGCGAGCCAGAGCGCGCGTATCAGATTCTATTGAATCTGACAGGCGGGAGGGGCTCACAGACGCGCTCCGCCAATCACCGCCTGCCTACAGACGCTGCTTTGCGATCATTGGCTGTCCTGCGATACAGGTGGGCGGTAACAATCTGCACGTATAAAAGCCGTAACCCCCTTTTCGGGTGGAAAATCCCCCAACGGTGACGTAACGGTGGACCATTGACAGCTGGTCGTCAATGGCAACCTAATCCTCCAATGCTTTGTAGTGGAATGCTTTCATCGTGATTAAATGCTGCTTTTACAACACAAAATGTGGAAAAGAGAGCGTGAGCGAGAGGTACACGCAAAGGAAGGTAGGGATAAGAGAGAGAAATGTTGTAAATGAGAACAAACAGAGGTTTAATTCATAACACATGGGTCTGTGGTTTTGGAAAGGAGATTTTTATGCACCACAATGAAGTTGTAACAGGAATGTGGTGTGACTCCTACAGTATGGAATGAAAACACTGAGCTTGAGCCAGTTTAACAGATTTAATGATGAATTTGTCTTTTTTGTGAAAGAGCCTGAGGGGCAAAAACATAAGACCCTATGCTGTGACATATAGGAGACCGGGGCTAGTTGTCACAAACGCTATATAAGATTTACTGTTAACCTTCCAATTACACAAATGTCAGTTTAATCTCGCTGTGGTTTTGTGTGTATATTTAAAACACCTAGTTAGAAAAAAACTTAAATTACAATTATGTGTAAATTCTGTCCATCAAGCCAACATTTCAATATCATTTTTTTTTTCATTGTTCAACCACATAGTGTAGTGTATACCTTTTTTTTTTTATTTATTTTTTTTTAGAAAAAGCCAACTTTACAATCAATGTAAAAAAATTAATAAACAAAAAATAAAAACCTGCTTTCTCAGGATAAGGGCTAATTTAATAAATGTCAACATTTAACATTTTTTTCTCCCCTTAATTTTTTTTTTTTGTTGTTTTTTTTTTGTGTGTGTTGCAAAATTGTTTTACTGACAGTTATTTGGGCACGTTTTCACAAAAGTAAAAAAAAAAAAGATTGGTGATAAATAAATAAATTGTATCTTTTTTTTTTTGTTCTTTTTTTTTTCCAGGCCAATAATGGCGGAAATGTTCAACAGTTCAATGCTTAAAGGGTTAGCTCACTCAAAAAAATATATTTTTTCATTATTTTATCACCCTCATGTCATTCCAAACACTTAAGACTTTCATTCATCTTTGGAACACGAATGAAGATCTTTTTAATGAAATCTGAGAGCCTTCTGTCCTTTCATTGACTAGTACACAACTGACGCTTCAAAATGTTATAGCTATCTGGAGGTATAGAAAGCTCATTCAGATAAAAAAAAGATCTTAATTTGTGCTCCAAAGATAAATGAAAGTCTTATACGTTTGGAACGACATGAGGGTGAGAAATTAATAAAATCATTTTTATTTTTGTGTGAATTTTTTTTATACTAAACAAACAAACAAAAAAAACCTCCACTGAGAAAAACTGACTGAATCTTCCCTAGTTAAAGTTCTGAGCTGTGGCCTAGTGGTTATAGTGCATAGACTCTGACACATTAAGCCCATGCTCTCATGTGGGAGATGCAGGTTTCAATCTCATTCTCTTTCTGATTTCCTACTTCCTTTTACTCGCCACTGTCTCTGTAAAGAAAAAGCAAATGTCCTAAAGATTTCAATGTCCTAATGTGGAGTATTCTTCAGAAGGCCTTTCTGGAATCTTGTTAGAGAGGTGGAATCATTTTTGAAGACTAATTTTGTAGCTTTTGACTGATGCACCTTCAATCTGGCTTCTCTGGAGCACGTCAGACATTTCTTTGTAGCTGACGCATACTGCTAATTGGCTAAGGTGGCTAATCTAATGTGACCCACCTTCGCAGCTTCATTTGTAATTGTGATTTAGTTACTTAAATGTTAAACTCCTTTTTTTCGTGTGGTAAAGAAGCTTAGACTTGATCCTCCCTCACTACAATTGATCTAAGCTTATTAGCAGGCCCACACGGAATCTGCACCTGCAGAACTCCACAGTAAAGCTCTGCAATATTTCACAGAGAAGGAACATCATTCACAAAGTCCTACAATACCCCTCCTCCTCACGTAAATCTTTTAGTTAAAAATTTCACAATGCTAGCAATTAGAGCGTAAAGGACTCTCAGCTCAGTTTTACACACTGCCTACAGGTGAAATGATGATTTTCAAGGATAGATACTTCCATCCTTTCTGACATGGTGAGACAACTAATAAGTAACTATAACTATTCAAAGCACTGTGAAAACCTGATTGAAAAGAATTATTATTTTTCAAATTCATCTTGGATTAGTGGATTAGTAGTATACACTTTAAGTCCATTTGCATATTGCCACCCCAAATCTGGGGGTGAATTCCACCTAGGCCTGAGTGTTAAATAATTTAGCGTTTGGTTGTTTATTTTTTTTATGTAGAATACTTGTAAAAGTGCAATGTGTACAAGACAGTATACATTTTAAATATGCATATGAAAAAAAAACATTTTTATAATTGCTGATAATGTAAGAGATGTTCTTACTTTCATGATGTTAGTGAAGTTCAAATCAGGCTTAATACCTTTCTTCTTGACATGACCCTGTTTCTGTCAGCATTGAAGATATATGGCTGGTGAAATATTTGAATAATTATGCAAGGGACCATTTCAAAGCTTCTTTATCTCATCACTGTCGAAAGATACATGGAATTGGAACGGTTTGCCCTGAAGCCAAATTCTTCAACGAACAAACCTTTCAGGCTACAGACCCAGGACTGAAAACTTGTGTTGATTGTGGTGTCATGCTAAATTTTGATACGGCATTATATATATATATATATATATATATATATATATATATATATATATATATATATATATATATAAACTAAGATTCTTGAAAAAAAAATAAAAAAAAATAATAATCTTTCTTATGTTAAAATATGTTTTTTTAAAAGACTAAAGTTGAAACCTGTAGACCACACATACTGTACAGTACACAACCTGTGATCTCAGCTAGGAGCTTTCTATCACACTACTGTATATCTGCATACCAGATATTCCATCTTTAATGGCTCTTCTCAACTGTTTATCTCATACTGACGCTTACGCACACACTCGCTGAAGTGATAGAGAATATCTTTGACAGCAAATTAAAGGAAGTAAACATGCAATTGCTGTTGGGTTTGAACCGGGCCTCAAGCATTCACATCAGAGCTCTGTCAGTGAGATTACACTGTGCTGAAACCAGCGTGCTTTGCACTAAGGGGTCTGTCATAGGGAAGCAAAACTAGGGCATCAAATAAATGTGCTTAAAATGATTTACAGCTGGATGTATGACTGCATTGTCCCTAACCCCACTTTCTGTTCTCTATCTCTATTTGTGTCTCTGTCACATTCCCTTTTGTACTTTTCTAATTGGTGTTTGCTGGGGCAAGCATCAGTACTACTATTGCTCATTCTTTGGATTAGTCATTTGAACAAACCTCTAGTCCCTTTGGTGTGTATTTTGTGCTACAGATATCTCAAATCCCACAGATTTACATTGATCGAGGTACCTGAGTCACGTATACACTTAAAAATGAAGGTCCTTTATTGGCATTGATGGTTCCATTAAAGGTTTTTATTTTTGTTTTTACATTAAAAGTTTGAACATAAATGTGTGTCAGCAGTGTGTGCACACAACCATCCCATAATGGTAAAAATCCACCCAGTCCTTTTTTTTTTATCCCCATGTCATAAGCAGTGTCTCAGAATAAGCCGTTTTCAGATTTTAGCATATATGATGTCACATTGCACAGGCCCCGCCCACGACTGCTGACTGACTCTACCCTATTACCATAGACCCTGCCCTGAGTGAACTGTACAGTCTGCCATGTTTATCGCCTCGCCAGAGCATTTAACAGCAGCATTCAAGTAAGAAATGTATTCTTATTCAAGCTACTAAAGTTATTCAATCAAGAGCAATGAGTGATTTTCTGTTTTTCTTTTGTTGTTTGATTCATATTAACAGCATACATATGTAGCAGTAGGTACTGTATATTATGCTGCTTTCACTTTAACACACAGATCTAATATGCATATGCGATTCATTTACTTGCTGTTTACATTCATTGACATAACATTATATGAACTTTGTGTGTTTTTGACAGTTTAAGCGCTACAAGACGTGAAAGAGAACTTAGTTTAATACTCATGAGACGCGCTGTCTGACATCCAGCTTTCTGTGCGCGTGCTTCGGATGTGTGTGATCAGAAGTTTAGACTGACATGGCTTTAAGAAACATGCAGATAATAAACTTTTATGATGAAGAAGAACTGCAATGTCACCTGATGTCTTTACTACCTTTCTGTGTCTCGAAAGTGGCAGTTGCATAGAATGTCAATGGAGGGACAGAAAGCTCTCAGATTTCATTAAAAAGATCTTCATTTTTGTTCCGAAGATGAACGATGATGAACAATGTCTTTGGGTTTGGAATGACATGAGGGTGAGTAATTAATGACAGATTGAAATTTTTGGGTGAACTAACCCTTGGTGCCTATAAGTTTTATAATTCCTAACGATATATGCCATTAAATTATATAATGTTATTATAGCAGCCTATTTAAAGCTACAATATGTACGATTTTTGTAATAAAATATCCAAAAATCACTTGCACAGTGTGATATATTTCCTGCAGTTGTGTACTTACAATATCCCAAAAGTTCCCAAAGATTTTTAATTTCAGAGAAATTCCAATTTTAAATAATGGCTCGTCCCTGTCGCCCTGTCCCACTTGTCGCCTGTCAATGACGTAATATCCGCGTTATCCCTGGTTTCCGCTCATACTGTCATAGTAACCATGGCGACAGACGTGGACAACTGCGTTACGTCTAGCAGCACACTCACGCTGTTGTTGTTTTGTTCAAACATTATGGACCATGGCAAGCAGACTTTGGGACAAAAGGAGATAGAAAGATCTGTGATAAACTTCGATTTGACAGAGACGCGCTAATGTAGAGGTGAGCAAATGTACATAAAACTAATCAATGTTATATAGCTCAACATGATGAAATGTTAGAATATGATCAGTATGTTATTCTAATGTTGATCTAGCTTACTGCTAGTCTCATACAGATAAACTAACACATAGAATAACATTATAACTTTCAACACACTCAAATGCAGTTTAGTGTGATAGTGTAGACCAAGTGAAACAGCGCTGCGTTACCTCACAAGTTTAATTTGTCTAATAAACTGACCTGTGTGAGTATTATTCAGCACTTGCAGGTAATTTGGTTCGGTAGAATGAAATGTCCTTATTCCTTTATATCCGCGGGACTCGCGTGTGGCGCTGATTATCTGTCTCTCATTAGTAATCGCGACCTGCTTCATACCACAGTCATGTTAAAAACATAAATGTATTCACTCATCCATAAACATTGTTAGATCCTTCGGCATGACGGCTTTTCCATAATTCTGCTTATGCATCATCAACATACGCCTTTGTTATTGTAAGAGGTTAGCGGCCCCTAGCGGCGAAAAAAATTACATATTGTAGCTTTAAGCTATTACAATCTTTTGGTACTATAAAACCATCAGGGTGTCTTTGTGGGTTTTACTTGTCAATAATGCCATAAACATTAACATAAAATGTAAAATGCGTAACATAAATATTTAAAGCTGAAGTGCCTGTTTTCTGCACCACTATCACCAATTGGAATTGCAAAAATATTGACTTTTTCTAAAGAGGTTTCCAAACAGTTTCCCCCTGTCTGCCACTGGTCAGACAAAAAAAAAAAAAAAACACAACCCAAACTCATGCCATTGGTTTGAGCCAATGCTGCAATATCAGGCTGGTCAGGATTCCCGAACAGATTAATGTTCTTAAAACACCACATAGATGCAGTGTTTACACTTATCAGGGAAATCAACCTACAATTTATTACTTATAGTTATCTCTGCATATTGAGCTGGGATATGAGAAATTTGAGTCTTGTAGCAAGTGTTGTTGCAAGCATTGTTGTTGTTTTTTTCATTCTTTTCTCTTCCTTCCTGATGTGTCCTCAAGTTTCCCTTATCATTGGCTAGTTCTATGACATTTTTAATTTCAACGAACCCTCCTTCCTCTCTCAGCTGGCTGGTGTTTCGTTACATAAGTCACAGTTTTTAGACTGTTTGTCTGAGTGGGGCGGGAAAGTGCGGGAGAGGGGGGCGGTTGGGCGTTCCTGCCCCGGCAGAGCCGATGGCCATCCCAGGAATGCGTCTCCTCCTCACACCTGGGACACCGCCAACAATGTGGGCTCCCAATGTCACCGCATGTGAGGAAGAGAGGAGGGAGGGAAAAGCGTTTGGCTCGGGGCTACGGGAGCCTGTCCAAAGAAAGAGTGCTGGGGCTCACTCCCTCTGGGTTGGCAACACACGGTACTTTGACTAATACTTCCTGCTTGAATGCGTGAGTCGAGTCCCAATTTTCTTTTTCTTTTTTCGTTCTTAAGATGTGGAAACCACTCTGGAATATGGCCTCCAACTTTATAGGGCTCACATGCAGGATTTAGATCTGGAAGTGAACTTGAACTAGAGGAATGATATAATAAGATAGGGAATTGTGGAGATTTCGCTGGCTAAGAGAGTGATTTAATGCACAAAATCCAACACAAGCGATTAATCTCTCTCCTCAGCTGAGGAAGGGACTTCAATGAAGTGGGATGTAGAGGCACATCCCTTACAATTCCAACTCAGTGGGTGTCACCATGATAATCTTCCCTAGTTTGCTGGCTTCACAATCTAAGATGGGAATCTAAAAGACACAGACAACTGGGAGAAAGAGTAATATTCTACACAGATACATGAACACAAGCTACGCTGGTTAGATTTTCCACATTGTTGCATTCTTTAATCTCTTAGAATGTAGTCACATTAGAGAAATTTCTCCTAGATTTTTCAGGCAAAATTTGGATTGTCAGTACTTTAGCAATGAAGCACGGCTCATACTTTCAAACCATGCCTCTTTCTGTTGGTCGACAGGGAGAAGCTCACGCTACATGACTGTAAGTGCTCACACTACTCAACAAAGTTTCTTGTCATCAGTTGTCTTGTCATAGCAGTGCACCTACTACACAACACAACGCTGACGAGGTGCAAGACATCTGGTCAAGAGACAGTCCCAACCAACAGCAGGAAAAAAAAAAGTTTTCTCACATAAATTAATGCGAGAAATTCACACAAGTGGTTACGGGATTTTTCCATTTATACCATCTGGCTGGATTAGTTCACCTTCACCTTCACCTTCTGATTGGTCATTCTGCACTATATTTACTAATATTCACTATTGTCAATGGCTACACGATCTATAAGACCATAAAAGATGTCATGATGTTAGCCATTTCACTAGCTTCCGCAAAACTAAGCCACTGATGTAAATTTCAACACTCAAAGTGACTGATATGTGAGCCTTAATGGTGCAGTATGTAATATTGACAGCTAGCGTTTGAAAGTCCAAATTCAAAATATTTGAGAGGGTTGTTTCTCCATCCCCCTCCTCCTTAGACTCCACTCTCACATGGGTTGCCAGATTGAGGACATGCAACAGGACCAAGCACAATGGACAATGAGGAGACTTACACACTGTAAGTTGATGAGTTGATTTATCCGCATTTTAATATGCTCTATGTTCATAGAGGCTTTTTAGGTCAGGTATGGAATCTGCGATCTCTGACCCAGTTTGTTTGCTGGCTTCCATGGCTGCAATACGCTGTGTTTTACACCAACTGACAACCCAGGGTGTTGAAATACTATTGGATAAATTGGCAATGGGCGGAATCACACAGACCAAAATAAAAACAGAAATTTCGACATGTAAAATAACTGGCTGTAGCATTGTTTTTCCAGAGAAACGAGTATGTGAACTTAGCATGTTTGCAAACATATTATGGTATTTTTATGCTTTAGTACATTAAAAAATTACATATACTGCACCTTTAAGGTGCAGTCACATTAGCAAAATTTCTGTGAAATTAAGTGGGCAAAAAGGTCATTGTCTTCCGTGATATCTATCAGGTGGTAGGAAAAATACTTAAAAGTTTGGTTTAATGGCTCTTTACTTTTTAAGGAAATTCTAGCATTACTTCTGCAGGCGTAGAGTACGTGTTTCCTAGAACAAAACACAGGGAGATATATGCAAACGAACATTATAGTTAGTTGGAGTCTTGATAAATGCGTTCTGAGAAGATCTTCAGAGAGATACTGTGTGGGACACAATTGTGACATGCTGGCAGCGGGTGCATAGTATAAGAAGCGTGTAACCTTACGAGTGCATCCTGACGGTAGTGTGTATGACATGAAGGCACAGGGCCAGCGTGAGTGTCAGCAGGTGTTGTGCAGAGTTCTGCCTGGCTGCGTCAGACACTGAGTGAGTGAACAGGAGATGACAGGCCTTCACCGGCCCCTTCAGTCAACCTGTCACGCGAGGTCACCTGCAGCCCCGGGCGCTCATCACTCATACACACATAGTTACAGAGATTCGTAGAGATTCAAGATATCAGTGATCGCACGAGGACTTTAGAATATTAAAGGGTTGTTTCAATCTAATGTCTGTATGTTGGAAAAAATGCCGATTACCACAGACGATAATTTAGATGGCAGGTGTGCTTCATCACTATGAGGAAACACTTAAAAGGTTCATCTGATCAACACATTGTTACAAAAGTAGAAATATTTCAAAGTTTCAACCTGAAACAAGATTGTAACTGATTTTACTCTCCTAATACAGGACTGTAGTTGACATTGTCCCCAGGCCACGTGATGAAGGGGTCCCCTCTACAACAGGAGTTTTCAAACTTTTGATGTATAGGAACCCAAAATAGTGTGATCCCCTTGTGAGGACTGCTATATATTTTAATCTACAATGACCCATTTATACTGGGTCATCGAATGCAAAATTCACTTTTATATGGTGTTTGCCTATTAATGTGTCTTTGCAGTGTGTGGACACAACCACCATACAATGAAAAAAATCCATTCACTTTTTTAATCCTAAAAAGTCTGAACACTCTCAGTAATCAAGCCGTTTGGATTTTCTGACCAAATGGCTCCACCCACGACCAATGACGGACTGTCCCGTATTAGCATATTTCCACCCTCAGCCATTTGTATACTGTCCACCAAGGCAGCAATTTACATGTCTTGTGTCGACACGCCCCACGGAAGAGAGGGGTGGGGTGAGCAGTTGCTCATTATCATTTAAAGAGACATGCACCGAAACAGATCACTGTGAACAAAGCTGTTTTTGAGGAGGTAAAAAGGGTGTTGTTTTACACAACCATTGAGGAATTTTAACCACAAACTTTACATGAAGACCCTAAAGAATCATACCAGCTTGTGGAAAATGGGCATCCGATGACCCCTTTAAGATAACATGTTTATTGCAAATTAAAATAATTAACTTTGATATTGTTGCAGTTGTGAATGCCAATGCAATTCTTAAAATATTATCTGGAAAATTTTCATTTTATTAAATTGACAGTGTATCTTTTCTTTGCCCACTAATTTTTAACGTAAGAGCGAGCACAGCCATTTTTAGCGCAACATACATACGTTTCGCCAAATTGGTGGCTAATTCGTATGAATTTGGACAATCTCTTTCATACAATTACGATCTGCTTACGCTCCACATCCCAGTGTTGTCTGATGAGAGTGTCAATTAGATGAGTATGTGAATACAATATGTGCTGCGAGCGTTCCACTCAATAACACAATAAACATACAACAAAAGTGACTATGAGAAAACAGCAGTTAAGAAAGCATCTGATCATAACGATGTGGATATGTTTGCACAAGCTCTGCAATCAAGTCATGTTTATGTATATAGCACTTATACAATTGATTGTTTTAAAGCAAGCAACTTTACAGTATTAAACATAAACAGTGACAGTGTTGCTTTCAATTAGAATTACAACTTCAATATAACACAGCTCTCCAGTGTGTTCATGTTATTACTTGTGTCTAACCTCAACAGACTGAACACAAGAAACTAACTGGATTTCCATGTCAAAGAAGGTGGAGACTCACCTACCTGCTACATAATCGCCACACACCAATGTTCGAAGGTGTTTATAAGCCAAAGAAAACTTTCCAGAAAAGTTCCCTTGAGCTGGTATGTAAACACATTCGATCACCTTTATAATCATTAATCGTAAACACTGGTTTGCAGCACTAACAGTTTTACCATTGCAGCACTTTGTTCTTCTTCTAGTTATTTACATAATGAATCAGAAGTCTTGCACATTAACAGGAAATAGCTTACCTCTGCGTTGAAAAAATAAGGAGGTTAGTAGGCTATATTATCACAGATTTTCAAATTGAATATTTTGCATATTTATTCAATTCATTATATATTTTTTATTTCTTAAAAAAAGTTTGTGTTTGAAATACTTTAACTAATTAACATTCACAGCCCTACAAATACTTTCTTTTCTTTTATCTTGGTATTTGGTAACCTCTGCTTTTCTGCTACTACAGTACTTTTCCCACCCCCTAACACAGACACACACAGTCTCCCATAGTATTTTTTCCCCCATACAATGGAAGTCAATGGTGCCCCACAACTGTTTAGTTAAAAACACTCTTCAAAATATCTTCCTTTGTGTTCAGCAGAACAAAGAAATGTATACAGGTTTGGAACAACGTGAGGCGGGTGAGTAAATGATGAAAGATTTTTCATTTTGGGGTGAACTATCCCTTTATGTAGCCTATTCCACATAGCCTAATAACGTGACAGCATATGTCCCATAATAACCAGTTCCTTCATGCAAAGTAATCCCATCTTAAAATGAAGATTTAGACAAGTAACAAGTTATTATAGTGACACTTTTAAATATTCCATCACATTACATTTTTCTTTCTTCTACACACTGAGGGACGAGTTTAAAATACTATAATTTTCTGTAAATCAACAGATGCGTGAACAGGCTACACGATGCGTAGCTATCTGTCCCAAACCCACATTAGCGAGATTTCTCCATAACACAATATGTAATTTAATAGTAGCCTACAGCTGTATTTCATCGTTTATAGCTGTATTTTTCCCACCTGTTGTCGCAGCAGTGTGGTAGCCTACTACATAAAGTCAGAGCTGGAAGTGGACTCAACTTTAACATCAGTGTTACTGGCAATCTGTTCCTGTTTTATTCTCATAAAATGGTGGTCACGGGTTAACAGCGAGAATGGAAAGGGAAAAAAATGAAGAGAAAAAAACCCCAGCACGAATTATAGAGAGGAAAGAAACAGAGGGGAGTTCATAGGGTCGTATATCATTAAGCAATTGAGAAAGTTAATTAGGCAGCTCTGATAATTATTGCCATGGCAACCTGAGCGCACTCATGCACATTTGATTAATGAGGTGCCATTTATCCGCGCCAGTGAGACAGTACAGTCATAGAGGAGCGCGCGAGACCCCTAGTGGGACACAAAGACACTCTGCCGAAACAATGACAGGGCAGCTGAGACCTTGAACGCGGGAACTAAGAGCGATATTGTGTGCGAATTTAGCAATAAAAGAAATGCAATATCCTTCCATATGAAGAACCTAAATGCTAATTAGAGTGCATAGGAATCTTTTTTCATTAATTATATTCTTCTTCTTTTTTCTTTCTTTTTTTGTGTTAATATTAAAGGAAAATTGCAGTTTGAATGAATGGATAGCTGGTCAAAAAACCCAAAAAGATCTTTCCCATTTGCAGCTTTCTCACATCTTGCCATTGGCTTGTATACATGCATTTGTGTGTTGAATGTGAAGCCCATAGACAGCTTTGTCACACATTACCCTCTAGTGGACAAACTTCATTACTTATCCTCTCTACATTGAAGGCTTTTGTGGATTTCAAACAATGGAAAACTGTTCATCACTCATCATCCTGAAGAGTGTCAAATTACTCAATAATTGCGAAAATTGCAAAGTAGGCTATTTAATACCTTGAAGCTTGTTAAAGTCTGCAATTACATTCTCTAAGTGATCAGAGGTTTATGATTTTTGATTAGGTGGGGAAAAAATCCCAGAGATTTCTACCATCAGATTAGATATTTATAATCAGAATATACAGACCCGGTTTGACTTGGGACAGTTTTCTACAACACCCACATCCATTGTACAATGTTGGTGAATTTCTTAAAGCTGCTATATGTACTATTTTCATGTATTAATTTTTTTTTTTTATTATTATTATAATTTGCTAATGAGTGAACAGCTTGTAACAAAACAAAACAAACAAGACCATCCTCGACTTCCTAGGTTGTCTATGAAGACGTTTTTGCCTATAGAAAATCAAAAGTATGTGAGCTCCTGAGAACCTCTTTCATTTTGACACATGAAACTTATACAATGTTCAGGATAATGCCGAAAGAGCTATTCTGTACCGTAATGTTGTGTCATGCAAATAAAGGGGATTAATTCAAACCATAGTCTCACATAGCCATACCTAGTATCAAATATATACAGTAACTATCATTTTAATTTCCTAATCTGTCGTAATGATGCCAGTAAACCACAGAGCAAACTTTTTTCTTTTTTTTTCACTGGGCTGGTTGCATAAACTCGTTTGTCATCAACTTTTTTTTGAAGTCAGTTACTTAAAAATGCAAATTGGTCTAATTTGACATCAAAAAGTAAGACTGATTGCCTAATAGCTAACTGTTAGTTGGTCATACTAGATGACAAGGGTTTCTGAATTCTACATAGAGCCCCTTGAAGAAGGAGAAAAGAACCCACCTATTATCAAAGAATGTTAAGGGCAAGGAATACTGTTTATTAGACAAATAATCCAACAATAACAGGAATTCCTTTCATCTTTTCATGTTTAGTCTTTTTCATCTGTGCTTTTCACTCAAGTCCATCACATTCAGATATAAAAAATATATATAAAAACGTTAAACAAAAGTTCACATTACAAGGCAACTCCCAGGGTTTAGACACAAATCACCTGTTCTCTCTTTGTCAGTTTGATGTTGAGTTTGTATTTCTCTCTATAAGTCAATGTAGGCTATACACAGCCTCAGTATTCTGAACCATTTCATTAAAAAAATCCTATTTGTAATACAATCTGCCTCATGATAACAGTGAAATAGATTAAACACTTTGCTCAAACGGACAGACTTAATTCCTATAGCTTTACATTTCATAATGTAACATTTGGTTTGTACGTCAAATACGTTCAGTTGCAAATTCTGTGGCACGTTTGCGCAGGGAATAAGCTCTTATAGGCTTTAAAAAAAAAGCAAAATTTATGTATTAAATACATGTCAGTAAAACGCAGTGTACTCATATCTACTGAATCTGGTCCAAACTTTCCTACTGTAGTCGGTCAACATTCATCTCAGGAAAGCCTGAAACAATCAACCTGTGAGTTTGGAATAAATTAGATTTCTTTAAATGTTTTTGAAAGAAATTTCTTATGCTCAGCAAGACACTAAATTTAATTGATCAAATACACTAAACGTAGTTATAATTGTAATAATATTTCACAGTACTGTTACTATTTTCAATGTATTTTTGATCAAATAAATGCCTTGGTAAGCATAAGAGACTTCTTTCAAAAGCAATTTTAAAAAAACGTAATCATTCCAAACTTTTGACTGGTTGTGTTGTACATTGACATGTTGGCCAGGATTACCATTAAGCCTTAAAAAAACTTGTGTCCGGGCTATTAAATTTAGCATGAAGTAAATGAAATTAAAACCATTAAGATTTCTTTGCATTACAAAATGTCATAATTAAACATTTTCTCCAAACATCCTCACTAATGTGTTTAAACATCATGGTAGTTTTTGTTGTACTTCCATTTTGATAAATTATATACAATTCAATTTAAAGGAATTTTTTTCCTTCCAGTTGTGGGTTGGATTTATAACTAAATATTACTTTGTGACATTCCCTCTCCCCAACAGATACAATCAGAGTTTATAGTGTCAACTTCAGACGCCACACCATGAGTAACCCTCATAGTAATGCCTCAACCAGTCACAGGTAGAATTATGTATTTGAAGTATGTATCAGAAATGTTGCAAGTATAAAGTTTGGAACCAATAACTTCAAATGAACTCCAAGATGTAATCTTCAAATCTGTCATTTGTTGGTTGTGTTTAACCTGTTGAGTAGCGGAACGGCATGTTAAATCAGCAGGGAGGGGGTGGGCTTTTTGCCAGGCCACGCCTCCTTGGCATATTTTTTCTTGCGAGGCTCGTTGAGTGGCTCGGCCGAATAGGGTCCAGGAGCAGGGGTGGGGTTCAACATAGTGGGGGGCTGCACTGTTGTGGGCGAGATATCCACCTCTGGCGCGGGGTTGGGGAAGGGCAAAGGCATCCCACCCATGATGGCAGATGCCCCTCCTCCCTGACCTCCGCCCCCTTGTCCGCCTGCCTCGTGACTGGTGGGCGGCAGGTCGCCGTAGAGCCCAGCACTGAGGGGGAAGTTCTGTAACCGACGTGCTATGCTTTCGTCCAATCCCAGCGTGCTGTGGCTTTCCAGTTTCTTTTTCTGCGGTACAGAAGAAAAAAAAAATCTTTAAAGGGGTGGTTGATTATGATTTCACTTTTTTAATTGTAGTTAGTGTGTAATGTTGCTGTTTGAACATAAACAACATCTGCAAAGTTACGACGCTCAAAGGAAAGGGAGATATTTTCTTTTACAGAAATCGCTTTTTAAGGACTACAACAAACGGCTGGTAGGGACTACAACGAGCTTCTTCATGGGTTGGTGACATCACTAACCCTAAAATTTACATAAACCAGGGAGCGCGATTTATAGATTATGACAGTTAACTCCACATCAGCTACATAAATTCATCAACTAACCATTCTGAAAAATCCTGTTTCATTCTACATGTTGTCACTTCTTGAGTCCCCCATCTTTTAAAAGGCTAAACGTTATTGAAATATTCAGTGCGTGTCTGTGTGAGGTAATCGGAGCTGCTAACACACAGGAGCTCTTGAAGCTCCGCCCTCTGTGCCGGGAGCAGCAGCTCATTTGCATTTAAAGGGACGTATACAAAAACGGCGCAAAAAAATATCTGTGGGGTATTTTGAGCTAAAACGTCACATACACACTCTGGGGGCATCAGAGACTTATTTAACATCTTCTGAAAAGGGCATTATAGGACCCCTTTAACAGCCCTAAGTAGCATGAAAAGAAAAGAAGCTATTGCAAAGAAAGACAAAGGCCTAAAGGCATCCAAAGATATGAGATAGATATGACGAGTCAGACTATGAGGAAGCCTTTTAGAAGCCATTACTCCCGCATTATGCAATTTCCTGATTGCGAGCCATGCAACAAACAACTTAAATTGAATTGAGAGAACGGCTGTTCGCAAATCCATTAAAATCAATGATGACAAGCTAAAACAACGACGTAAACCAGCAGGCCAATGATTGTACCTTAATAGGAACAACAGCTGTCTGCACCATGTTTCTGAAGCGTCCTACAGAAGGGTCCACATCCTCTGTGGAAAGAGAAGAGCTTTTTAACAAAAGTCCCAACATGAACAAAGAATGAGAGAAGAGAGCATATAAAGACTTATATAAAATCATATAAAGTCATTCCAAAAAAAAAAAAAGATTAAAGTCGAAATATTTTGAGAATTAAGTCGAAATTACGAGTCTTCCATAGAAACTTTCAACAAAAGGAAATTCTATGGGTACTAATCTACCAACATGACATTGCCATTTGTCTTAGGATTTTACAAAATATACTGTGCCGTAATAGACTTTACAGGCAAAAAAAAAAAAAAAACTTTTCAGACTGGATGTAGCCAGCTTTATATCTGAGGAAACCACGGGATCCGGCCAAATGATTGGATACAGAATGATGCACTTAAAATGTATCCAGAAAGGATTTACAGTGAAGAGGGAGACAGTACGGTTATTGTTAAGTATTCTCGACCCAGATGGCGTTGCCTATAGACGAGCATGAACACTCCGCCGGAGGAGGTACCAAATCCCGTGATTTCCTCAGATATAAAGCTGGCTCTCTCCATCCAGTCTGAAAAGTGTTTTCGCCTGTAAAGTCTATTCTGGCGCAGTATATTTTGTAAAATCCTAAGACAAATCTAAGTCAAGTCACCTTCATTTATATAGCGCTTTTAACAATATAGATTGTTTCAGGTTTTTTTTAGGTAGATTAGCACCTGTAGAATTTCATTCTGTTGAAAGCCCAGATAAAAGTAAAAAGCTACTATTATGTTTAGATCCATGCCCGAGGCAGTTAGACTTCACAAGCGCATTTCTTTACAAAAAAAAAAACTTTTACGGAAGACTGTATTCTCGTAATTTTGACTTTATTCTCAAAATATTATGATTTTATTCTCGTAATGTTTCAACTTTGATCTCGAAATATTTTGACTTTACTCTCGAAATGCTATGTGTATTCTCGTCATTGTCAATTTTTTTTTGTTTTTTCGTTGCGGTTCAGGGGTTCCATAGTTAGGACAGTAATTTAGTATTTTTTACTCTGTTACTGTGCTTAAGTACATTTTGCAAGTATCTGTACTTTATAGGAGAATTTTTATTTTGGGAAACTTTTACTTTACTACGTTCTAAAGCAAAATATACTTTTTACTCCTACATTTCACAAAAACATGTCGCTCCTCCTTATTTTGAACTGAAGATATCGTCTCCCACTCATAGATGCGATAGCAGTGTACGGGTAAATCTGTTTATCATATAAACAAATCTTGTTTCTTCAGAAAATTTGGACTAACCCGCTCAGTTCATATGGATTAGTTTTATGATCTCTTTATAAACTTTTTGAAGCATCAAAGTGGTAGTTGCGTATACTGCCAATGGAGGTACAGAAATCTCTCCAATTTTATTAAAAAAATCTTAATTTGTGTTCCGAGGATGAACGAGAGTCTTTCAGGTTTGGAACGACATGACATGTCATTTTTTGGGTGAACTAACCCTTTAAATCGGTTTGCTAATCACACCTAATGATTCATTTGTGAATTGGACCAATCCGATTGCATCTGTTCTTGAGTCAACAACTCAAATGATCAGGTCGGAGTGAGTTTCCAGTTAACAATTCATTGAATTCACATGAGACTAAAAATGAAGAACCCTATATAGTGCCCACACGACTATTGGCGCAAAAAGTAAGTTACTAATGCAAAATGTTAAGATTATATATTGTAAATGAAAATTATATTTAGTTCAGTTTGTGAACTAAATCTGCTGTAAAATGGCAAGCTGTTTAAGCCCACTGTATGCAGTGTTAGAATGTGGACATGTCCACAATTGTGTATCACTGTCTGAATGGGGTGGGTTTTAGGAAAAACTAAACATAACATTAACACAAATTAATGTTCATGCATCTTCCTTGCTTCCGTAGTACTTTCAAATGATATACAACTAGTGTTTGCATAGCATTCTTCTTAAAATGAAAAATTGTAATTCTTCTTAAAAAACACATTTTGCCCTCTGTGATTATTATTTTATTAATAAACATTTTATCAAGATACCTTGATAGAAAGTTCAAAAGAACAGCATTAATTTAAAATATTGATCTTTTTTTTCTTCTAAAATTATAAATGTCTTTAATGTCACTTTAGCTCAAGTTAATGCATTCTTGTTGAATAAAAGTATTAATTTCTTTCCTAAAAGAAATTCTTACTGAGCCCAAACTTTTGAACAGCAATCTACATTTATATTTACATTCTATGAGTAGTTGTTTGTGTACCTGGGTTTATGATCTCCTCTTCTTCACTAAAAGACACTCGTGAGCTTCTCCTTTTCCTCTTGGGTCTCTGGATCTCCAGGTTTCCTTCCTCAATGGTGAGTGTAGAAATGCGTTTGTTATGAGCCGTGTTGAATTCAGTCAGGTTCTGGGGGGGGACATTAAGAAAACTAGGAATTAACCACATGAAACTCCAGTGACACTTCTATATTTTGCATCAAGCGTGTTACATACGGGATTTCACATAAGCACATTTAACATGCAATGACAAATATCTGATTAAACTGACACACTGTTTGATTTTCATTTGCATGAATATATCTGCAACATCAGTATAGACATGTTGTACTTTGAATGTACAATACATACAGTACAGGTCAAAAGTTTGGAAACATTACTATTTTTTAATGTTTTTGAAAGAAGTTTCTTCTGCTCGTCAAGCCTGCATTTATTTGATCAAAAATACAGAAAAAAAAGTAATATTGTGATATATTAATACAATTTAAAATAATTGGTTTTCAATTTATTATACTTTAAATTATCATTTATTTCTGTGATGCAAAACTGAATTTTCAGGATCATTACTCCAGTCTATCACATGATCCTTTAGAAATCATTCTAGTATGATGATTCATTATCAAAGTTGGAAACAGTTCTGCTGCTTAATATTTTTTCATAACCTGTGATACTTTTTTAGGATACTTTGATGTGTTAAATTGATAAAAAGTGATAGTAAAGAAGATTTGTATTATTAGAAAATATTTTTTTATTTTGAATAAATGCAGTTCTTTTTAACCTTTTATTCATCAAATGTATTAGGCAGCAGAACTGTTTCCAACACTCATAATAAATCAGAATATTAGAATGATTTCAAAAAGGATCATGTGATAGACTGGATGTCACATGTGACACTGAAGACTGGAGTAATGATGCTGAAAATTCAGCTTTGCATCACAGGAATAAATTATTTTTTAAAGTATATTCAAATAGAAAACTATTATTTTAAGTTGTAATAATATTTCACAATATTACTTTTTTTTCTGTATTTTTGATCAAATAAACGCAGCCTTGATAAGCATTAGAGACTTCTTTCAAAAATATAAAAAAATCATAATGTTTCCAAACTTTTGACTTGTACTGTACATTAGACCTGCATGATTCTGGACACATTGAGAATAATGATTTTCTTTTTAAACAGAAATCACGATTCTGAATAGACAATTAAACAAATATTTAAAATATATATTTAACTCTTTCCCCACCATTGACGGAATTTTCCGGCTTTCTGTGTTTTCACTGTTATATGGTAGGGGACACTATTACACATCTTCTGAAAGAGTACTGAATCTCCTAATCAAAACATGTGCGAGGAAGATGCAGAAAAAAGAGATTCTGTTCTTTCTTTTGATATATTACCTGTTCAGATATTCATTCAACAAAATATTCTGGGCCTGGGGGGGCGTCAAGTTACTTTTAAAAGGTGATTTCCTCTATTTTGATCGCTACCATATTGTTTATATACAAACTATAAACTTTATTCTAGTATTTCTGCGATAATATGAATTATTGTAAAAGACAAAATAATGAGACTGTGTGGTTGAAAAGACATATCTTTTCATATCTATACATGATGACAACTGCTCTCTCTGGCCCAGCGGCAGAACCAACGCAGATCTGAACGTTCTCTGTGATCGTACTAGTCAAAGGTTTAATAGACAAATCCTTGACATTTAGGAATAAGATCGCATGGGTGTTTGAATCGAGACTGCAATCTTTTAATGATTAAATGTGCAGCTCTAACATACATATACAAATATATAACAGTAGAAGGTTCCCACACACTTGACAAATTAATTCCTGTCATTTGTGATTAAGCATTTTAACAAGAACACAATTCATATTCACTGACTATTAAAAATGTTATTATAATGGAAATAACAATTTCGAAAGTTCTTGAAACCCTGAAAGTGACATAAGATGTTTCAACCACAGTGAACAGCACTCTTTTCACTAGATGATTTGAATGTGAAAAGAATTAATCATTCTAGAATAATTGGGGTGACACGCAGTCCGTATATTTTATACCTGCAAACTCTGGAAAGGTGAAAAAGGTGACATTTTTCTTAAAAACATTTTTTTTAGAATAAGCAATTCAAACAAAATTCCCTCCATTTGCCCTTATCAGCCATGGCCTCCTAATAATCCCCCTCCATTTAATTGAATTGTAAGATATGAACTTGCAATTCTGTTTTTTTTTTTCCCTCACAATTGCGAGTTTATATCAGAAACAAGCTTCCCCCGCAGCGTTAGTCTGGTTTCACAGCCAACCTGATTCTATTGAACCCAAGTGCATTTTCATTCACCTTACATGATCACAAAAGTGAACACTGCATGATAGAAAACAGGATACGGGTCAATATATTGTATTTTTTATCAATTTGCTACTATTAAGTATAGCAGAGTGAATGACACTTGGGTTTACCGAATGTGCATTGCATGAAAGCGGCTTTCTGCTCCTTGCAAACCGACAGCGGACTACGAGGCATTCATTTGCTGCTCTGATTGCACTCACTATGCACAAATACACTGCACACTCACTCTCGCTTGCATCCAAGGTAAATCATCAGCACTTTTAACAGAAGCATTTTGCACAGTCGTAAGGTACTGGGTAATTACCGGATGTCACTAAGGATTGTGGGATTTGTAGTTTGTTCGATACCTCATGCATTTAATGGGTTCATTGGGCTGACCTGCATAGGTTACCCAAGGACCGAAGGTACTGATAATCTCCTTCTATCTGTATTCTGCCAGTAGGTGGCGCTATAAAAAGGTAATTTACATTTTGGATCATAACTTTTGAACCATAAGTGTTAGAAACAAAATTATTTTAAGAGAGACAGAATCCTTGAGTCATATCTCCGATTTTATTTCCGCCGTCATTGACTAAAATGTACGTGCATTTACTTTACTTCCTAAGCAAGTATTTGCCTGAGTTCGAGTTGCATTCACATTTATGCGAATCGCGCCACAGTTCCAGTGCAACCGAACACAGACCACCTCCAACAGGCGTATTCTACAGATATTCGGTACACTGGTGCGCTCCCGGGTCTGTGTGACAGTTTTCACATTACTAGTTTTTCATGCCCCGTCTCGAACTAAAGTGCCAGTGTGAAAACACCCAAAAAGTAATCAATAACAGTCTGACCACTAAAGAGCATAATTTACCATGAGGTCAGCTGTATGTGACTCATTCACACAGACACACACACCTCCAGCTCTGTCTCTTCCTCTGGCAGTCCCAGCAATCCCTTCAGCTCCTCATCCTCCACTCCTTTACTGTCTCCTGCAGCCGAGCTGCTCTGTGTCTGAGGCTTCTCTCTCAGCGTGTACACTCGCGTGGACGCCCCAAACGACATGGTCGAGTCGATGGGCACCTGCTGAGGTTTGTTGGGCTCAAGGCGAATTCTGCCCAGAAATGTGCCATGGGCTAAACAAGGATAAATCAAGATAAGATGAAAGCTAAACAATTCTGTTGAGAATTTGTTACATTTGTGTCTTCTGCGGAGCTGCACTCACTGCTGTTGAGGTCGATGAGAAAGACCCTCTTAAGGTGTCTGTGGTAGACCAGCGCCGCATGGACACGCGAGCATGACTGGTGGTCTATTGTAAAATCACATTGGTCGGGGTTCCTCCCAAACAGATAGAACTTCTTCTCATCAATAATCAACTTCTGCAGATGACAAGAAGGATATATAGCCTGGGTTATTAAGACATATAAGAATATGACACCAACAATATTCAAATGAGTTTGACACAAAAGTATTAATACCATTATTATGGGGTCAACGTTCATTTATCTTCAAATAAAAGTTCAAATTGATAGTACAGCCAATTTCAGAGAGGGCTGATAGTTAACCCAAAAATGTAAAATAAATAAATCTGTCATCATTTACTCACCCTTCTTGTCATTCCAAACCAGATTTACTTACTTTCTTCTGTGGAACACAAAATAAGATATTTTGAAGCATGTTGGTAACCAAACAGTTATCTCAAAATGTCTTCTTTTATGTTTCACAGAAAAAAAGTGAATTATACAGTTTTGAAACAACATGAAGGTGAGTAAATGATGACAGAATTTTCATTTTTGAAAGAACTAAACCTTTAAGCAGAAGTTTAACACAATTTTCACCAATGAATTTCCATGACTTTTCCAAAAGTGTGTGACTACTACACATTTCCATGCTTGTTTTGGAACCTTGTTTATTTTTCAAAACTTACTGACTCAGCAGAAAACATTTATATAGTGTGAAAACAAGCCCACCACGTCAAAGTTCAAGGGTCATAATAATAATTTCCATTATACTCAGTTAAAACAGTCTTACCTCTACTAATTTGTCTCCTTTAACCACGTCCAGATGGAGTCCAGGTGGAGGTTTTCCTGCCCTGAGGTTAAATTTCATTTAATAATCAATCAATGGGACAAAATTAATTCATTCTCTAATCTCTTAGAACTTTCATATTAACAGTTTAACTTATATATGCTCTATGCACAAATGCATGAGTGCATTTATTTGTAAGATTGATGTACTATATATCTTAATAAATTATCATATTAAAGTAGAATAAAGGCAGATTAGTCTGCTTGATTCGTCCTATGAACTTTATTCAACACTAAACACCGGAATCGCCAATGCATCACTACATCCCTGGATTTATATATACCATAAATCAGACATAAAAGAGAGATCAAATATTGTAATAGGCTATATTTTAATGCATTCATGCTGAGTGGTTTGATATGCTGCTGTGTATTGAGTTACTGTCCGCGCCTGTATGATCATATAGGAGTGAGTTGCATTGTTTTTATTTATGCAGTCATAATTTACTCATCCGCTCCACAAACATGCGTGCATGCATGTTTTTATTTTAATTTCAATAACGATGTAATTAGTTTCTCATCTCACCATGACGGGCAGTCAAAGGCAGCTGTGTTTGTGCTTGCATTCACCGCCATTTTGCACAGTCGCGGGGAATACTGGGTAAATACCGGATGTCGCTAAGGATTGTGGGATTTGTAGTTCGTTCGATACCTTATGCAGTTGATGGGCTCATTGGGCTGACCTTCATAGGTTACCGATTCCATTGTTTTTAGGGGCCCGAGCAAGCACCGAAGGCACTGATAATCTTCTTCTGCTTCCTGTATTCTGCCAGTATGTGGCGCTTTACATTTTGTAAAGCTTTACATTAAATAAGGCAATTTACATTTTGGATCATAACTTTGGAACCATAAGGGCTAGAAACAAAATTATTGTAGGCCTACAGCCAGAATCCTTGAGCCATTCCTTCTATTTTATTTCTGCCAACAAAATGTTCACGCCATTTTGAATGTTCCTAAAAATCAGTTCAACAGTTCAAAGCTCCTCCATGGCCGTTGGTCCGATCTTCACCAAAATAGGCACACAGCAGCTGCAGCTTGGGACGGTGCCGGCAAAAATGTATAAAAAATATTTTGATTTGTTGAAGCATTGCAAAGTTATTTAACCGCCAAGGCAATGCCCATTTTTACGAGCTGACCTACAGCTGCTGAATGCAATGTCCAAGCTTAATTAAACTTGACACACTATCCACATTTCACAGACAAGGTTTAAAGGCCTCATTATACTTCTGCGTCGGACCTACGCCGGAGCCTACACGCCGTAGGCAACGAGTTGGTTTTAATTTATACTTCTGCGTCATTGTCCGCGTTGACGCGCACCTAGGGAGCATGTGAAACCCCGATGGAGGGGTTCTGGCAGACCAATCACATCGCTTGCATCCGCGTAGAATTGACGCGTTGTTACATTTTTGGAGAGGTGCACGTCAGGGTACGCCGTAGGGTACGCGCGCTACACACAGCCTACGACGTAGCTACGGCGGCAGTTCGACGCAGAAGTATAAATAGGCCTTAAGACTATAGTCCCTGACTAAAATGCATATTGAGCTGTTTTAACTGAAACAAACTTGCACTGACATATCTTAAAATATATCAGTGCCTTTTTTGTCTCAAGATGCACACCAGTATTCACAGTATTTCACAGAGCTTAGATTAAGTCAGGATTAGGCCTTAGATCAATTAGGGCATTTAGGTATCTAAGGCCTAATCCTGACTTAATCTAAGCCCTGTCTGTGAAACTGGGCCAAAGACACAAAAAAACGGATACAAAAAAAACATGGCCGCCAGCAGCCAATCAAATTTCAGCAGCTAATAACATCATATGAAAGGGCCTTTACATTTGCCAAAACAGAACTTTGTTGTTGCCGTTGTTATTAAACAACAAACAAGCAAGCCCAGTCCAGGTGAGAAAAAGTAATGAAAAAGTAACTTAATGCATTACTTTCCATAAAAGTAACTATGTAAATCAGTTAGTTACTTTATAAGAGTATAACGCAATATTGTAATCGTTACTTTTAAAAGTAACTTTCCCCAAAACCGTTTCCCCAAATTTGCCCATAGGCCTCTCTCCATCATGGCCTCCTAATCATCCCCATATATATACTGATTGGCTCTATCACTCTGTCTCCTCTCCACCAGTAAGCTGGTGTGTGGTGGGCATTCTGGTGCAATATGGCTGCTGTCGCATCAAGGTGGATGCTGCACATTGGTGGTGGTTGGGGAGATTCCCCCTTCCATATGTAAAAGTGCTTTGAGTACCTAGAAAAGCGCTATATAAATGTAACGCATTATTATTATTATTATTATCACGCATATTATGATCAAACCCTAAATTTCAGTAAAGATTTAAGATAGACTTTGCAATAAAAACCACACCATAAGATACATTTCAGTTGGATTGATAAACATCTACATGGGCCGTTAGTGCTTGGACCCTGATGATTGCCGCTTGCAGCTGTATTCTTATTTTATATTTTAATTATATTGTTCTGTAAGTATTTTTTTATATTTTTAAACGTCCTTCTGGAAATCTAAAATTGACTTTTTTTGTAATAACGGTATTGTGCTGAAATGAAATGCACCCTACTCCCTCATGGTGTATAAGACTAAAAACAAAAAAACTACTTTCATGTTGTTGTTTTTTAAACATCTTAATACAGATATCATTTTTATATTTATGACAATATAATGCTTTATCTGTAAGAAATAGGAACAGGTTTTGGTAAAGAGACTTTCAACTCAACAATAAAAAGCCCATAAAACAGCCATTTCAGTCTTGATATAATACTAATAACAGGTCAACTTACGTCTGTATCTGCAGCCAGTCTATTCAGTTTTGTAAACACTGATAATGACATGACGTCTTGCTTTGATCTTCCAAACTCATCACTGAATGCATAAATAATTGGCTTTTTCACTCCTCTAAACTAATTTGTTATATTTCAGACATTTTTTTGGCATTCTTCGGTGCCTCTTTATAAGACTGAAGGGCAAAACTTTCAGACCACTCAACATTTTATATACCCAACAAAATGAGACTTCACTAAATGTATGCAATAAGCTTTTTGTGGCTTAGTGGTAATTATTTGTTGATTTTTTTTTTAGGAACATTTACAGTGAAAATCATCTTTACAGGAACACAACATATTGTAAAATGTACTATAAAAAAGTTGCTGACTTAAATTAAGTACAAGTAACTTGGATGTTTAAGTCATTTCAACTTAAATTACTGTAAACTGACTTAAAAATTAGATGAATCTTGTATAACTTATAACAAAAATAGAAATTGCTTGACTTATTTTGATGAGTTCAATGTAAAAACATATGCTGTCATAACTTATTGGTCATATCATTTTTTGCAGTGCAGGAAGGTCAAGGATCCTGGTGCTCCTGTTTTGTTTTCAAACTGTTAGTTCACCGCTGTGACCTGTGCTAACCTGCTGTCACGGTTGGTTGCAGGAAGGCAGACGAAGATGATGATGATGATTATTACAAATACAAAGTTTTAATTACAATATGGAAGACAGGCAAACAGGTTGAGCAACACACATTTAACATAATGGTGATCGGACAGAGAATGGATGTGAGGGACCAACTTATAGCAAAAGAAATGAGGATGATTAATCAAACACAGCTGAACCAAATTAACTCATAATGATGGTGACCATGGTAACAAAGGGGTGGTGGGAAAACTGAACAAAGGAAAACATGTGACTAATGAAAACAAACTGTGACATAACACCCCCTCCGAGTAGGCGCGACCTCCAACTCAGTCCGGTGGTGTCTGGAAGGTTGATGGTGTTGTGGAAGTTCGCCCCGATCCAGAACAGGTTCTTTAGGGTCTCGCCATCCATAAGTGACGAGACTTTAGTCTCAAAAATGCAGGTTGAAATCGCTGACGTCACTAACTACCTCAACGATTGGATCTCTGAGTTGGTGTGAGTGAGTGGAGACGGGGATAATTTGCATATTCATAGAACCGCGTATACTAAATGAGGCAAGGGTGTAGAGTTACATTCCAGCTATTTTAAGGCATGAAGAATTTTTTTCAAGGAAAAATGTGACCCTGGACCACAAAACCAGACCACACGTCGCACGGGTATATTTGTGGCAAAAGCCAACAACACATTGTATGGGTCAAAAAATCATTAGGATATTAAGTAAACATCATGTTCCATTAAGATATTTAGTAAATTTCCTACCGTAAATATATAAAACATTTATTTTTGTGAGTGAATGCAGCACAATCGCCAACAGAAATGGACAACTTTAAAGGAGATTTTCTCAATGTTTCGATTTTTTTGCACCCTCAGATTCCAGATGTTCAAATAGTTGTTTCTCGGCCAAATATTGTCCTATCCTAACAAACCATACATCAATGAAAAGCTTATTTATTCAGCTTTCAGTTGATCAACACATCTCAATTTAAAAAAATTTACCCATGTGACTGGTTTTGTTGTCAGGGGTCACAAATGTCATTTTGGTGATCAAAGGTGAGTTTTAATGGATAAAACGATTGACTACAGGGAAACTTTAAATAACTATTAAATATGAATTTTGCCTCAAACTCTTAATTACTGCTTATTAATAGTTAAGGTATTTGTTAGATTTATGTATTGGGTAGGAATTGGGCAGGATTAAGGGATGTAGAAATCGTCATGCAGGATAAGGCATTGATATGTGCTTTATAAGTAAAAAATAAACAGCCAATATCCTAGTAATATATAATAACTAGTTAATAGTGAGAATTGGACCCTAAACTAAAGTGTTACCGGAATTTATTTCACGTATTAAGATTTATAAATAAATAAAAAATATTATTAATATTCTGTTAATATTTTCTGCTATCTGTGATACTGCGTTTCAAAGACTCAGTAACGGTAAAAAATATTCAGTTGTTAGAACATGATGCATACCACAGTTTTTATGGCTCTATAAAGTAACTATAATTTCTGAGAGTACTCGCTGGCAAAAAGCTAATGGATGACCTTCCACTTTATAAACGGGTCATTAAAATGTAATCTTGGCCAACACAGAGACTTTCTCTGCATTTATCAATAAATAAATACTTCAATAAAACATGGTTCAAGTAAAAGTTTTATTAATAAAGCCAACCCCAACAATAAATTACACATTCACTTAGAAGATCCCCTCTCATGAAATTCTGTTTATCTCAAAATACTTTACAAGAACACAAAGTGTCTGTGAAAATAAAAAGAAAAGAAATAAAAGCACTTTTCAAGTCACAGTGCAACACCACCAAGTTCCCAGTAGTTGTTTGTAAATCAGGTCAGGCTGTTGGAGGCTTGGGGGGGAATTTGTGAGCAGGGCACTGTGGGAAATAGTTTGTAGTGCTTGTTTGAAATGAGATTTTTTTTTTTTTTTTTTTTTTTTTACAAAGTTTCAATACAGTTGTGCTCCCAGTTTTAACACACAAGACGTTTACCCTTCGTATATCAGTATATCAGATCATATCAGTAGACACACTGAAACAGCACAGAAAACCAGAAACATAGAGAAGGGCATGACATCATGTCAGCACGCCACTAGTAGGCCTAACAACCAATGATGGACAGCCCAGCCCACAATATAAACTCACCAATCATTCAAACACATAAAAACCATCAGGAAGTTATCTGTGCATTTCAGGCTTAGACGTTCATGTACAGTATGTACAGAAGAGAGAGAAAAAAAAACAAGTGAAAATTATTGTGGGTCATATTATATTGGTCAAGAAGGAAAAACTCATGTCAGGTTAAAATAGGTGCATCTATAAAACAAATTTGTGGTGCTTTAAGTCTGTTCACACTGCAGGATAAGACACCCAAAGGTGTCAGGCTGTTGCCATAATTTTTTAAAATGTGTCCCATATCAGACGCTAATCTTAAATTGACCTGTGTGAGTAAAACAGGCATTTTGATTATAACATCATATTCTCTTATTTTAGGAAATTACACTACTGTTCAAAAGTTGGAGTGCATAAGATTTTTTTTTTATTATTATTCCTTTATTCAGCAAGGATGCATTATTCAAAAGTGACAGTATAAACTTCTAAATTGTTACCCAAAAAAAAAAAAAAACAATTTTAAAATAAATGCTGTTCTTTTAAATATTCTATCCATAAAAAATCCTGAACCCCCCCCCCCCAAATGCTTCACAGTTTCCACAAACATTAATCAACACAACTGTTTTCATCATCGATGATTATAAGAAATGTTTCTTGAGCAGCAAATCAGCATATTAGAATGACTTCTGATGGATCATGCGACACTGAAGACTGGAGTAATCAGCTTTGCTATCACATAATAAATTACATCTTAATATTTATTAATAATTATTTATTAATAATAATAATAATTGTAAAAAAATATATAATTGTAATATTTGAAAATATTACTGGTTTTACTGTATTTTTGATCAAATAAATGCAGCCTTGGTGAGCATAAGAGAATCTTAACGACCCTTAACTTTTGATCCATATATGAAAGTATTTGCAACTTTGGACTTCATGAATCTATGCATTGACATATTAACTTCTGTTGTGACTGTTTAAAGTCAAGCGTTAGTGGAACATGCTCATAATTGTTATGAACTACACCTGTGGTTAGGACACCTAGGTGAAGTTAAGGAGAACTTTCTTAATACATCCATTAAAAATCACCTGACTTGCCAGTTGATTAAAAGTCATAGCAAAAAATGGCTCAGAGAAGTGAAATCAGTTTTGAGAAAAGCTCTGGCAGCATTTAAGGGCAGACGATTCTTTGACATTTTTTCTAAAACACTAAAATTATAAAAAATTTAAAGGGTTAGTTCACCCAAAAGTAAAAATTCTGTCATTAATTACTCACCCTAATGTCGTTCCAATCCAAACCCGTAAGACTTTTGTTCATCTTCGGAACACAAATGAAGGTATTTTTAATTAAATGAGACCTTTTTGTACCTCCATTGACAGTATACGCAACTACCACTTTAACGCTTCAAAAAGTTCATAAAGAAATCGTAAAACAAATCCATATGAATTGAGCGGTTTAGTCCAAATTTTCTGAAGAGACACGATCGATTTATATGCTAAACAGATTAAATTCATATGGATTCGTTTTACGATCTCTTTATGAACTTTTTGAAGCGTCAAACTGGCATAGCTGCCAATGGAGAGTATAGAACTAGCTCAGACTTGATTAAAAATATCTTCATTTTTTCCTCGAAGATGAACGAAAATCTTACAGGTTTGGAACAACACAAGGGAGAGCAAATGGTGACAGAATTAAAAAATGTCTGTGAACTGACCCTTTTAAGTGTCCATTTTTGTGCACTATGTATTTTAACCCAGACACAGGTCAATAAAATGAATAATACAAAAGTGACTCAGATCATTTTTGCTGTTCATACACCAAAAACAGATCAGTCTCAAATCAGGTTTGGGACACATGCAACTGCAGTGTGAACATAGCGTAAGAGAGCACCACACCTTTATTTTGCTGTTTTCCCACAATGTTTCTATTGGGCCACGAGTTTACATTCCAGTGACATTCATCTGCATGTCGGCTTAGCGGCTGCGCAATTCAATTCTTTCTTAAAGGGATAGTTCACCCAAAAATAAAAATTGTCAATTACTCGCCTTCATGTTCCATGTTCCCAACCTGTACGAGTTTCTTTCTACTGCTGAACACAAAAGAAGATATTTTGAAGAATTTTGTTAACAACAAAGTTGACGGCATCAATTGACTTCCATAGTATTTTTTTTCCTATGGAAGCCAATAGGTGCCATCTGTCCGGTTACAAACATTCTTCAAAATTTCTTCTTTTGTGTTCAACAGAAGAAAGAAACTCATTCAGGTTTGGAACAATGTGAGGGCGAGTAAATGACAACATTTAAAAAAATGACCCCCTTTAAGTTGACAACACATCGCTTTAATTGGACAGATTGGTCCCTTCCATGAAGTTCTCTTATTAATACTGACAAACAGCAACATTTGATAAAGAATCATTTCAAACCAACACAACTAGGTGCTTATCAGGCAAATAGCTCTGTCCTTTGAGAGAACTCCAGGAAACACACGGCCGAATCAAGTGCTTATAAGGGCAATAGGATTTAAAAATAAGGCCTAAATTATGGTAATCTACAAGAAAAAGGAAGATTAAACAATATTTGGGTGATTAAGAAGTAGTGGCTCTGTGAAAATAATCCCTTTATCCTTTATTCTTGTGATAATGTGGATTATAGTATAATACCACAGTTGGAAGAGAAGCTTCCACAAAAGAAAAAAAAAAAGAGGGATGAGGGATGATTTAAACCATTGCTTTGAATTAAAATGTAGCTGGTTCTGTCAATTACAGCATGCCCCACTTGACAAGGTGAAAAAAAAAATATGGATACACACTTTGTCACTTAGGAAAAAGATGTGTTGTGTGTTTAAAGGGACAGAGGTACTACTACCACAAGGACTCCTGTCTGAATTGCCAGTAAAATTTTACAAAATGTTGACCTGAATGACAGTTTCTGTCCCAGAGAATGCTGTCTTAGCCTAATACCTCAGAAACGTAACAGGCTTAGCGTTAGTCTGTCATGAGCGTAGCGGAAGGGATTACCGGTAAAATTCTGCACTCTGGGATTCCAGGCAGAAATGACACAGTGAAGTGGAGATCAAATTCAGCTCGCTGGTATTATGTGTCAAAGATGTGAGATCCCCAACTCACAGAGGCTTATGGTTGTGTGTGTGAGTTGGCATCAACGTTTTTATCCGTTCACACTCCCTGTACGCATTTCCCTGAAGGTGAGAGGAGTTGCATGCATTAGTGCACTGGTGTTTGTTGTAGTGCGTAACTCTCTCGGTGCTAATACATGAGGTTTCCTGTTTTTGATCGAGGCTGGTTGTTCACAGCGTTCATATGAGGATCACTGGGTGTAAAGATCACAAGTTGTGAGCAATAATCTCTATTTAACTTGTAAACGCCATGGTCCATTCCAGACTGACTTTCAGTCTATGAATTCAAGTCAATGTTTAAGCGAATCCTCAGACCAGTCAGCTAAAGTAATTGTAGCCATTCTGTCTGAAAGAGCAGATGGTACTTTCCACAAATAGGGTACAAATGGTGTAACTTTGTTTAAAGAAATTGGAAATCATTTAACATAGGATTACAATCAAAAACATTATCTTAAGTTTGACTCTTTGTATAGCATGGTGTGATGTAAATATTGTTCTATTGTCTTAATTTTTACACAAATTGTAGAGTATTCGTCAAGCTCAATCACTCAGCCTATTATTGAAGTCTTTCAAAAACTATAAACCAACAACTGGGGTACAAACTAGACCCTGCTGGTGAAACTATGTTCCTCTTCACTCTGTTAAACATTCTGGTGTATTTGTTTTTATTATAATGCATTCAATTATAATTGTTATAATTGTATAATAATCAAGTTTATTTAATGATCAAACTCTCAGAGATGTTAAGAATTTTGGTACCATGGCTGCAAAAAATAGAACCAAAAAACAGACCAACAGAAAATAAAATAGCTAATTTAATGTTTTTCACTGACCATTTTACTCTCCCATTTATACCCCGTTTGTGGAAAGTGCCAGCTTTCCCCTTTTTAAATCTGATCCACAGTCCAGAGGAGAAAACTTAGACCCTCAATTCAAGAAATTATGTCGAACCACTTCACATCTGGTGTTCTGAAATGGACACATATCCTTTACACATACAGTACACAGAGCTTCCTTTAATCGTTTAGTTTCCAGTAGGAAGTAAAGACAGAATAAGTCTGTATATATTCATATCTGTCAGTTCATATCAGACACTACGTCTGAATTCCCTTGAAACTCGATCTTCGTTGTTGTTTTTTTGTTTGTTTTTTTCATTAAAATGGGATTATTCACTGATTATTCAAATTTCCAGCAGGATGATTAATACTACAGAATAATTTGTCTTTTGACAGACTATAAACTATTGCCTTTAAGTTTTTTGTAGAAAAGATTGAGTGATACAAATACAACTCCCTGAAGCCCTATTGTTTGTGAATTACAGAAAAACAGATATTGATCCTGTTGTAAAAAAAAACTGCTAAATTGACCGTAAAAAAAAGAAGCAAATCAAGGTGGCTGTTAAAGAAGCTGTTATTTGCTGCATGTTTTCCGCTTTGCATTACGAGTTGAATTAGCACCAGTAGTGAGGTGAGACTAGCTCTCATAGAGAACTAAAGAGTTCCCAAGAAAGATGGAAGCCATGAGTCTGTTTGCTGCGCTATATTAAATCTACAATAGGACTGGACGATAATTGAATATATGTTCACTATTTTGTTGTTGGTGACAAAATGAGCAAACGTGATTTTAATGCCATTACGATTCCTTAAGACCATGTCAGTAAACCAGTTCCTCCAATTCATAAGCAAAGAAAATAAATACAAACCAAAGGAAAATATTGGATATTTCATAAAGCCAAAATATTTTACAGATTGATATAGTAGCTATATCGCCCAGCCCTAATCTACATGCTATCTGATGTTTTAGTCCTGGGAATGTTCTGGGAATTCTGTGGATCTCTGTGTTTATCTGAGTCAATGTTGTTTATGGTCAGTGGAAGGTGGATATCTGATGTTTTTCATTAATGAAACCCCACTGAAGTCCATCTAGACTCCTGTCAATTAGAGTCACAATGTGCTTGTGAACATGAGTCAGTAATAAGTATTTAACATTGTACAGGCTGTTTTTCAGCCAATGAATGTTGCACTAAACTGGAGGACCAGTGCAACAGCCCCTTAAGAACTCAATCCTGCCCACAAAGACCCTGTCCCAAAGGGCACTCTCACCCTGCGAGATATTCCTCAAAGTATATACTTTGCAGCACGGATAATGTTAGGTAATCGTCTACACCATTGTGAGCTAGGCAAAAGGGACGTAAAATCTGAATTGACAACTGGGAAACGCTAGAGTATTATGGATTTCACAGACACTTCAGAGCGTAGACCACAATACCCTACGTCAACATCAAGTGTGCCATTTGGGACAGGGCCAAACAACATGTTTTTACGTTCACCAAGCTCAGAGCATGTTTTTCTATAAGTTTACCCCATGTCCAAGATGCTTTCCTTTCACGTATCCCAATCAAGTTCCCTGCATGCGATCCGAACCAGCCTGAGCTCCAGTTCAACAGCGTCAGGTCGCTCCTGTGGATTAGCGGACAGCATCTCTCGAATCAGCTGCTTCATGCCAGCATTCATGCTTTTCTTCCGGGCCGGGATGAGGAGCTCCATCTTGGGATTCTCCAGCAGAGCCTCCCCCAGGGGGACAATATCCTCCCCCTGCTGTACATAGCTCCCTAAAAGCTCCTTCTGAGTCTCTACATCCACAAATGTTATCCGTTCCACCATGGCCCATATGATCACCCCCAAAGCAAAAATGTCAGCCTTAGCGGTGTAGTGGCCCTCCCAGACCTCAGGGGCCATGTAGAAGTCCGTTCCACAAGCTGTGGACAAGAAACACTTATTGACGCTGGCCGGTTCTTCGGGGTTCAGGCCCGAACAGGAGCAGACCTTGCTGAGGCCAAAGTCAGCCACCTTCAGGGTGGGTTCGGGGGACCCGGCCGGGGTGCGGCCCTGCGAGATGAGAATGTTGTCAGGTTTGAGGTCTCGGTGGATGATCTGGTTGCGATGCAGGAAGGCAAGAGCGCTGCCCAGTTGCAGCATGAAGCTGGTGTTAGTCTTGCGGCTGGGTTTGCGGGACAGTAGATAGGCATTCATGTCTCCACCATCGCAGAAGTCCATGACGAACCACAGGTAGTAGGCGCAGCGGGGGTCAAACGTGATCTCACCTTTCAAGGATGTCTCCACCAACTGAGTGGATATAAAGAAATACAAAAGTTAAAACCAATTGTGTAAAACAGGACTCTTCAACCCTATTCCTGGGGCCCAGTGTACTACAGATTTTAGTACCAATCCCAATTTAACCCACCTGTCTGTAAATTGGAAGCTGATTAGCTTGTTAGAGTGTTGTTAGGGTTAGAACTAAACTCAGCAGGACACTGACCCTCTAGGGTTGGAGTTGAAGGGTGTTTTAAATTTATGCAATGGCACTTGTGGTTGAATTTTTAAATGGCCAGTTCTACTAATGACAAGGAAGTAGTGTGGTTGATGGTCAACAACAACAAAAAAAGTAATTTTACAGAATAGTTGCTCTATTCACAATATAACAGAAAATGTGCACTGTCCACTGACATAACGTTCTTCTCATTATGGAAAGGACACTAGACATAAGGCCCACTTCTGTTAATCAGCGGATAGTCTAAAGCAGGGTTCACCAATCTCGGTCCTGGAGGGCCGCTGTCCTGCAGAGTTTAGCTCCAACACACCTGTTTGAAAGTTTCTAGTATGCCTAGTGAGACCTTGATTAGCTGGTTCAGGTGTGTTTAATTGGGGTTGGAGCTAAACTCTGTAGGACAGCGGCCCTCCAGGACCGAGATTGGTGAACCCTGGTCTAAAGTATCATGTAAATTCATATCCAGCTATTGTGAACAATTGTGATTTTTATTTTTATTTTATTTTTTACAGTTCAGTACAGAAACATCAACATTTATGCATGTGCCCAGCAGTTTTTTCCAAAGATACTTCGATTGCATTGAATGTATACATATAAGTTCATGCATTCCCTTGGATTAGAACCCATGACCGTTGCTAGTGCCTGTGCAAAACTATGCACCATTATGCAGGGTGTTGTGTGGTTTGCCAAAGCTTACATATGCAGCTGCTAAGGTGTTGCAATTGGAGTTTTTATGTTCAGGATGGTTGATAAGGCATTGCTCGGACCAATAAGCAACCATTGATTGAGTCTCCTGCCGCCTTATATTGTCACCAAGGGAAAAATTATAAGTTAGATTGCTTAGAAAAGTAATAGCACACCTCTCAACAACTAATTTCAGTATTCAGTATATATCTAGTTTCAACCTGTTTCAGTATTATCTGCTTGCCGAGGACACTCTAGGCAAAGTTTAGTAGGATAAAACTAAAGATGTTCCGGGATAGAAGCCAAACTTCATGGATGAAATCTTAAGCTGACTTACAACCCACATTCCATCAAGCGAATATAAATCCCATCTATCCACATCAACATCCATTAAAACACAATCATTTAAAGAGAGACAAAAGCTCTGTTCCAAAACTTAATGGGCTGCTATTGAGTTTGATGCTAGCGCGTTATGCTAATTATGTGTTCCATCCAAAATTAGATGTAGGATATTCCTTCCAACTCGAACCATAAATGTGTTGAATCGCAGATTCTCATAAATTGATGTATGAAAAAAAAATATATATATTTTGTTAATGTTTGACAGCCTCCTGTCAAGTTGTGGAGGACAATGTATGCTATGCAACGCTAGCTTTTATCGAACAGGTGTATGATTATCAACAGAGAGAATCATTTACTGTGCTTTGTCTTTGCTAACAGTTACTAAAGAGGTCATTTTAGAACTTGGAAACACTGATGCAAATTAATTTGACTGAAAGAAAATGTATATTAGTGTCAATGTACATCATTTTCAACCCAACATTATCGCATCTTTGTAAATATTTTAATTTGAGATTTTTAGGAGGAAGACAGAAATTGCGACTGAATGGAATGCAGAATAAGCACAAAAATACATAGCACATTAATAATATTTAAATTAGATAATATTACTTTGCAGTACTGAATTAAAAGTGCAAGTTTATTTATAATTTCTCTGCATATAGTCTGTCACCTTGCACAAAAACGAGACGGAAAAATATATGCTGTATTAGACATTTAACAGTAGCTTTAAACAGAGGTTTCTTATACAAAAGAGTGACATCACAGTTAGTCAGTTTCATATTGACTGGATGATCAATTACACAACCAGCTTTGGCAGCTATGTTTTCTTTACCATCTTGCAGGGTGTTGCAAAACAGAGCACTAACTGATGAACGCCACACCATCTGTCTCCACAAGGAACCAATCAGAGCACATCTTGAATCTGAAGAACAAAAACAACAGCACTGTCCATAGAGGAGATGTGTGTTACAGACACACTGCTGCATGTCATGTGTTGGTACATTCAACCACATCCTTCCCCTGATAACCAACACATTGGATTTGTGTTTTAAGTTTAGCTCTGTTTTACAAAAAACAAAACTTGTTCAAAACAAAATTCTTTTTACATTAAGCAGAATCAATAATTAAACTGCAGACTTATTGAAGATTCACTTATGTTTAGTGTAACCAAATGCACTAATCTATTTCCCCAAGTAAAACAAAAAAGGGCTTTAAACACCTAAAATAGTAACCACAGTATTGTATTAATACAATACATGTAATATTCACACACTGTACATTGTAAACATTGGGCTAACATTCTTACTTACATATTTACAAGATTAATAAAAGTGATTGGACAAGCACAGCACACAAGGAACATGTTCTGTAGTCAAGGAACTGTTGTCAAGAAAATTCCCTCTGGCAGTCTTTTTTTACCGTTTCCCTGAGTTTCTGATCCTGAAAGTCTATAGGCAAGAATCTTTAATGAGGTAAACCTCCTTTGATTTATGATTATTTGTCTGTTTCTAAAAAACTGTAGCATTCAATTCAATGCTCAATTAAATTGGCTCTAGAGGTTCAAAATGGGGTTAACCTCAAAATGATATGTTTGAAATGTTGCTTTACCTAGGGTTGAAAAGTGATATTAAATAGATATTAACATGTGGTGAAAAGTTCAGAACCTTTACAAGTTTTTCTGGGGATTTCTGTGTCTATCTGAACCACGTTTCCCCATCGCCAGCTGCCTTTTGACAGAAGATGCTGAAAGCTTTGTACAGACAGAGGTCAGCAGACAAACGGCCCTCTGCAGGCTCACAATTATAGCAGCAAGAGTGCTAATCAACCACATCTCAAAGGCCAGGAATAACAACCTCTTACTGTGCTGCACTCTGGCTTATTTCCATCCAGTCACAACATCCTCACGTCTTTATGCAACTTGACCCAACACAAAATGGCATACAATACTATAATCATCCACTTGTATTAAAGTGTGTTGTCTCCTTTGTAGAGTAGTCCAAGTAGTTTGTATTCCTGCTCCATTTGCATATTCATCATCAGAATAATTTGGGAGGTGATTTTGTGTCTTTTTTCTTCTTCTTTTTTTTTTTTTTTTGCAGGATGGATAACTTTTTTACCGGCTTTTAGCATGCTGTACTTCACCATGTTAACAGTCACTATTAGACTGTCAGAACAGTAAGATCTGTACATCTGCCTTGTTTGTGAAGACTACGATAATATTATGCAGTGAAAAGCTATTTATTTGTTTAATGTGTCAATTGCTGCGCTTATAGTCCATATCTTAAGAAACATGTCTGGTCAGTGTCTGTGGGACATGATCATAAATTATACAGGGAATATGCTCCTTCAAGTCCTCCTGGGAAGTTCCTACTTTCAGGAGTAGTAATTACAATGTAATGTGTGATTTTCAGAATAAAGTGGATGCAAGGGACAACTTAATTTTCCATTTTCTCATTTTCAAGTACTGACAAACACAGGAATCTTAGCACTAAAATAACATAGTAAAGAGCAAATGATGCATATTAAGTTTTTAATTGATGCTTTATGTATATTTTATAATAATGTCAGAAAGAATGATGGGTAATGTATTAGTCACACGAAAAAAAGTATAGTACAAGTACAATAAATCAACGATAAATGAGGCAAGCTTTAATTATGGCCATGCTTCATAAATAGCATAGAAAATTGGGCTGCATGACATCACAATAAAATCGATATTGCAGTTTGGTTTAGAGTGATTATCAAAACAAAAAAAGGCTGCAGGTTTACAGGCATACAGACAACAACACGGATCCGCAAAAACTACTAAATGCTGTATTACGCTGCCAGGCCAGTAGTTGGCGATGTCACTTTGTAAAGAAAAACTATCCGCCTATTGACTTGACATGTGATATGCGTGCGCATGACATCACCATTTTCACAAATTCACGTTTTGCAGTTTACACAGAGATAATGACATCATTTTCAAAAACTTGCACTTTGAAAGCGGTTTTCAAAAGTTTGTGTTTACAGTCCTCCCAAACGCCGTGGTCGTGTAAACGAACAGCCTTGAACACTGTTCAACGTTCAGAACAAAGTTTTCCGCTTTCAGTTGAAAATGGTGTTGTGTAAAGTATGAATGGAAAGTTCATAAAATATTGCAATGTAATTTTTCCCAATATCGTGCAGCCCTAATGATTACAAAAATGCTACAGTGAAAAAAAAATAAAAAATCCCAACTGTTGAAGAAGGGGCTCAAGAATTCAAAACATTGTGGTGCTGTTCATGCCCACTCATCTCCTATATACGACTACCCCATGATGAAGGCAGCATGTTCAGACAACCCACCAATTAATTTAGTACATCCCCATTAATGGGGTCATATGATGCGATTTCTTGTTTTCCTTTTTCTTTGGTGTGTTATGTAGCTGTTTGTGCATGTATAAGATCTGCAGTTACAAAGCTTAAAGTCTCAAACGCAAAGAGATATTCTTTGTAAAAGTCAAGGCTCAGCCACAACTTCCTAAAACGCTTCATTTAAACACGCCCCCACAAATCTACATCAGTGTGTGGGGGCAGAGTTTTACAACACCGCCCAAATGTATACGCAAAGAAAGAAGGCGCAACTTTTATTGTAACTGTATTATTGTTGCAGCCGGCGCCACCATGTCGTGGAGACGCTGTGTTTTTTGTTGCGAAAGCCAAACTACTTTGTTTGGGGTTCTTCATATGACCCCTTTAATAAACCAAAAACTACTGTCAGCTGAATTAGCCACTTCCTGTTTCCTTACTGAATGCATAGCACTGAGCAGTAATACGCAGATAATAAATGATTTACGTCTATTTCATTCAATAATAGTTCCTAAAGTGTCCAGAAATGGTCAATATGTCCCATTAATTGAGTACTACCAATTGATATGAATAGTTAGCAATAAATATATGAACGTAGTGGTTTGCATTTCCTTTTCATTGTTATGAAGTTTTTCAATTAGACTCTAGTAATGTGAACCTAAAATGTATTTGCAGGTTGGAAACACACCTCCAGATAGAGCGAGGAGCTGGAGCCGTGGCTCATTCTCTGGGCGAGACCGTCTCTCTGGAGAACGCATTCCTCCAGGTGGATGACGTTGGGATGCTGGCTCTGGATACTGCTCAGGGCCCAGAATTCCCTCAAGGCCAGCTCTACGTTCTCCGGGGAGTGACAGCGAATCTTCTTCACAGCCACACGAGCGCCGGTCTGCCGTACAGCTGCCTCGTATACCACACCGTAACTGCCCCTGCCCACCTCCTGGATCAGCTCGTACTTGGCTTGACTGCTCACCATCCTCTTCTTCCTCACCTGTATTGTGTGGAAGAAAGCCACAACATACAATATACCATGAATGGAGTCACTATAGTATCTGCTGGGAACTCTAAAGCCGCTATTAATGACAAACCTAACTTTGACTAAGGGACTAAGTTTAAAGGTGAAGCGTGTCATTTTGTGCTTAACCTGCGTTGCAAGCGTATGGTGTTATTTTAGTATCATATACACACATATATTATAGTTTTTGTTCATATTTGGAAATAGATTTTTATATTTTCTGTTGTCAATTTAATTGTGAAGTTTTTGTAATTTTTTGGTTGTGTGAGTTTTGTGTGATAAACAGGAAAAAATATGCATTTTGGCTGCTGTCTAGCTGAAGTCAGTTCAGAGCAGCAAGCAGATGTATTCGATTTCTCTGAACATATTTTGTTTTACAACAATTAGTCTCAGTCTAAGGCAGACTGTCTGATACATAATGTACTCTAAATTGACAAGAATTGCTAATTCCACTCATTTGCTGACCGCTATGCAACTTCTGGGAGTTGAGGTGAAGGTAGGCGAAGAAGTCGTCACAGAATTTGTCAACATTTGTGGGCTAAGGGTTCACAGTCATGCATCTTTGAAAGATATTCAGTTTTGATTGAGTCAATTAATAGGAAAGGATCACCAACATAGCCAACAAGTTATCTCTGGATCATAACTAGTCTGTAAGCCACTAATTTCTTTATTGTTGAATGTACACTATGCACACTGTTGTGCCATTATTTAAATGAGCTGAAATATTGCAATAGTATCAATTTTCAGATTTTACGTAAAAGCAAACCGTGGTTGGCAAGACTCAGGTGCCTTCTTCTATGTTAATTGGGTGGTGTTTGGCCAGATACATAATGAAAGACTTGTCAATAGTCTGGCTCTTCAAGATAATACAACAGTTGAGTTTATCTCATACTGAAAGAACCAAAACTTATTTGCCACATGACATTTTATCTAGAGTTTATAAAGACAGAAAAATGTTAATTGCCAGGAAATGTTAAGGTAAAGAAATCAACATAGAATTATATTTAAAAAAAACACAATGTAATACATAGAAAATATGAAGTGTTGCCACATTTAAAAAATAAATAAAAAAGTATAAATAAAAGACTTGACAGATGGGGAATTTTAGGGAGTTAAAACTGTTTGAAGAGATACTTACTATTTAATTCTCAAATAAAACAAAATACAGACATTTGTTTAGTAAATGAGTCCATGTCACTTCTTGCATCAATAATGTGTAAGTGCAATTTTCTTTCCTGTGTGTTGACATTTCCTACTAAAATTCGACAGTAGAGCGGGACATAAGGATCGCAGTTAATGGCAAGTTACCATGGCCCATAATTTGCTACTTTGATTACATTTTATTACAAGTTAGTAAAATGTGGTATAGGGGACTCAATAAGGCATTTGATAGGACAAAAAACTTCACGCCAGATGTGCAATATGGTGCAACTTAAAACTCTAATTTCTCAAAAAAAAAGCTTTTTTCTTGAATCATTCTGGGACATAATAAGTTCCACAAATCTTTAGCATGACAGTCTCTTTAAATGGGATTCACGAACAGTTCAAATCGTTTGTACCGGAGTGACCAGAAACATTTAAAAACACGCCATTAGTGCAAATGGTAAACAGACTCGACAGCACTGCCAACACGTGTGCGCGCGTCTGTGCGGAAGCAGCTTGACGTGAGGAAACAGCGATCAAAGGGCAAAGCCAATACGCACTCACTGTTTAACTATTTGGCCGAAGACAGTGAAGCACATGAGCCGAAATCGTGAGAATACAAACGTTTGTTGTGTTTGTAATGCAGTCATGTGCTTGTGCTGCTGTGTAACAGGCCTGTCGGTTTTGTCTCTTTCGGCCACAGCGCCGCTGTTTTCTCCTCTCCAGCTGGATATCGCTGTCTAAACGTGTTATTACACACTGCAGCTGCCCATCATACGAGAGAACATATGCACGATGCTAATATGTTGCTGTGACAGTAACAGTAAAGGTGTATTTCAATGCAAAACCCTTCCAGTAGCAGCACATGCACCTGCGTAGTAGACCGACACACATGCTCAGACAAAGAGTCCCGCTACACACACACACACACACGAACACAAGAAACATTTACCTGTGCACGACCTTATTGCCAATGTAACTGATTTTCCTCAGCTCTGCTTTTCCTGGCAGCCATTATAAGCGCGAGGCCGCCACACACACTCCTCGCCTCTCTCTCTCGCTTTCTCTGTTTTGTGTATGTCCGTGAGCGCGTACCCGTGAGCGCACTCGCGCTCAGCGTAGCGTCCGCGTCGAAGATTTCTAATGCGCGTACCCTTTGCCTGTCTTATAAATTTGGGCAGTGTAGCGAAAGTGAGAAACAACGCCCTCTCTCTCTAATAACATATAACAGGCCTATCTAATAGGCTAATAGTATTAAGAATATTCGGTAATTCCTTAAAACTATAAAATAAAGAGCAAGGGGGAAAACACCAGACAACTTACAGACAACAAAATACATTTTAAAAACATATACAGCGCCTTTTGACTATTGGCACCCATAGGCTAAATATGATCCAAAAATCCTTTAAAGACAGAAAAATTAAATGTGATATGATTTTTTCACACGGTTTTTTTCTTCAAACCGTGTGTGTCACAATATTGGCACCCCATAGACATTTGAGTAAAAATCGAACTAAAATAGCCTTTGTTTAATTCATATTGTAAACTTTTAAGTTTAAGGAAACACCAATGTCTGCTCTGTAACCATTGTATTTTGACAATTTTGTTTTTGTCAGCTCAAAAAGTTAAAGGGAGAATTTAAATAAAATTCTGCTATGGTTGGTTAGTTGGTTGATTGAATGAATGAATGAATGCCATATTGTGCCAAAAGTAGCCTACCAAAGGGCGTTATTTAAAAAAAAAAAGAATTGTAAAAAAGTATGATAAATAAAGGCTTTATTACAAAACTAATTCAAGTTTGGGTTCTGATCTGGTGTTGCTGGTCCACTAGCACTCCTGCTTCCAATGCTGGTGACCAGCAAAGCAGCAATCAGCATCCGATGCAATGCAAAACTTATGCTGGTGACCAGAAATGCTGGATTTTTCAGCAGGGTTTATTCAATTGAGAACCCTGGTGCATACATTATACAACCTCAATTAAATATAGCAATGTTTCTGTAGTAGGCTACTGCTTGGCGTTAGATGGAAATCATCATCCCTGCTCAGTTCAGCCTCCAGTGGTTGAAGTAAAGCATCTGTGCATAGAGCCTCTTATCGAATGTGCACCCTCCAGTAAAGTCCAATTATCAACCTCCTGCTCCTCTGCGTAGGTTGACAGGATCTTGTCTACAAATGCGTTCAGTCTTTCCAGCAACATGTGACAAATGTTATGTATGCTGACCATTAAGTTGTTTTTGTAGAAGAAAAAAAATCTAAATTTGAGTCTCAATGTAGTTTATAGCTTTTAGCTCGCTGAGCAGCATCAGACACCTTAAAAAATAAAATCATGTGTTGTCATCTGTGTACAATTCTGCAACAAAACAGAGAGAGAATTACTGATAAAATGATAAAAACAACATTTAACCAGACAAGGCTTGTGTTAATAACGGTAATCTTGGGTGGTGGACTCATTTAAAGTAATGTAATCGTCTGGTTTTAGTCAGGTTTCTGTCAAACACAGCACATCTAGGTTATGATCTGTAATTATAATTTACAAAAAGTGCTTTTGACGAAAGGGATTGATTCAGCAACCCAAGCTTTATCATTTAATCATCTGTTTATTATTTGTTGAACATCAATTGAAGTGATGGAGGGGACCCAGAGCACAGCCAGGACGATGGCCCACAGTGGAGTCGAGGGAGGGAGGAGCCATGATGGAGACTTGGCTGACGACACCAGGGGAACGACTGATGGAGGCGGAGAACCAGGTGGAGCTGAAGAGCCGATGAGCCCAAGCAACATCCACGGCTCTGAGAAGGCCGAGCCCACGGAATTGGGGGAGTGACATTGCTCATAGCTGATTGGTCCAATTTCAGTTTTTCTATCATTTCCTCGGCAAAAACGAGTCACAGGTCTGATATAATTTGCTTGAGATTAAATTTGGTGTGAATGAAAAATCAAGATAACACCACTTGTTAACAATCTTTTTATTGTGCCATTTTTTTCACTGAAGAAAATAAAGTTTCTAGCAGGAATATAACAGATATTGGAAATAAAGAAAATAAAAGCGAGGCTGCAAGTTTCTGATACTTGCTATAAGCCAAAATCACCTCCCTCTTAACCACACACATCCAACACCATCACACCACTTGTGGAAGTAACAAAATACCAGCATAATCATAAAAAGATATTTATTCACTAGAAAGCAGTTGTCAACACTGAAAACACATTTTTTGGGGGCACAACATTCTTTGCATGCTTTGTCACGATAAACTGAAAATGAAATAGTTCTCTCTGAAACCACTTAACATGGATCAATGCAGAGGACACTCCACAAACCGAGCTCCACGCTATTCGTTTGCCATATTCAATGCGGCTACATTCTTTGGTCACTGGAACAAAAACATATTTGTCTTCATCAAACGCACATGAAACACACAGTCTTAACCACAGCTTACCACATGCAACGAGAACGCAAGAAGACCAAAGGAAACACTAACTAGACATGAGCAGGGTTTCGTATCTGTGCAGCATTTGGAACCCTGAGCATCAGTGAACATCAGCAATAATTATAATCATGATAACAACACAAAAAATCAAGGTCACCAACATTGATTATCCTCTTCATTAGAAACAAACAAGAAATAATTAACACATATTCCTGAGTTGACAATCTCAGACACATTACAGTAAAAAAAGATTTAAAAAAAGACAACTTGAGCAATATTACAGTTGCATTTGTCTTGTGAGTTGGTCTAAACGTAAACCAAAAATTCAAACACTTTTGACCGAAACTCACACCTCCAAAATTAAATACATTAAACCTATAAAAATAAAAATAAAGAGCACACACACATCACACACACACTTAAACAGACAATGTTCCGGTAACAACGTCCATTTAATACATTTCAACACACCCTGAGGTAGATTTGTATAGATTCAAAACAAGTTACGTATCTTGTTCTCACTTTAAATAAAAGATTAAAAAACAATACAATAAAAATATTGAAATGATAATGCAATATACAATAATGGCATGAACTAAGATTCAATCAGAAAGAAACCTTCACATCCCTTAAACTGCAAAGTTTTCAACAGGTTGTTCTAGGCGAGACCCATCCACCCAATCCTAAACTACTCTAACACCTACTTCCATGCAATAATACAGAAACCGAAAGAGAAGTGATGTGCTGATAGTTTTGAGGTTACTAACAAACCATTGTAACATTAAACCATGAGTTCAACGCATGCAGTGATTATACGAAATGACCATTCCTATTGCGTCTTGTTTAAAATAGAAGATTTTTCCTAAGTCAAGTTTATTTGAGTTGAAACCAAACCGGTTTGTGCTTTGCTGCAAGCAATATTAAATAATTGTAGTATTGTTACAAGTGTTTAGTTTAGTTTTTTCCACTGAGTTTCTGAAAGTTTGAAAACCACGTCAAATATACAAAAAGGCTAAAAGAATACACAATTCATTATGCTTTCATTTGGCAAAGACAATGCTTTCCTCAAACAGTGAAGCTTGACAACTCTGTTGCTCCCTGTCAAAAAGAGAACAAACTAACTTTTTTTTTTTTGAAAGAAAGGCCATAAATAAAATGAGTGCATCACAAAATTAGTCTCAGCCTATTTTAAACACTGTGAATAATGGTCCCCAGCTGTCAATCAACTCATTACTACAGTTAAAAACATTGTTAGACTATGAAATAATTAGCAAAAGAATTTAGCTCTTGTTGTGACTGAGAGCAAACTGAGTCCATCACAACATCCCATAGTTTGAGGTCAGTTTGTTGCTACAAATAAATAACAATGGTTTGAATTTCTTTTTACAATTATTATATACAATAAAGTGAGATCAAGGAAGTCAGGATCTCCTCTTGGAATAAGCTTTGACAAACCTGGCACATCATTTGAGTATCACTTAACGCTTAGAAAGAAAAAAGATTATCGTTTTAAAAAATGTGCTATTTGTCCACATTTAGCATTTGGGAATTTGGTCGATTTCCTCAGGACATTTTCTAGAATTTCCCAGATTTTTTAAATGAGAGCAAGCCTTACGTTACAATTATACAGCATTAAACAATCTAAGAAAGTCACTGTGTCTTTCGTATAGTAACTAACTAGTGACAGTGCAGTCAAAATATTTCCACTCGTGATACAAAGAGACGGATGTATGATCTGCACAAACGCAAGCTTTTAACATTCATTTGGCCTGTGGATTAGATCAGTCACAAAGAGTGTCAGACAACACCAGCAAGAGAAAAAAAAAAGGAAATTCAGTATGATTTCTCAAATGTAGTGGTGGATGACAAAAAGCTAATTTTGTCATCAGAAAGCAAGTGATCATTTGTACTTGAGCACAAAGACAGATATGCATAATATCCAGGCTTATTGCAATTTGTCAACATGATGTGTTTTGATTGTTTCAGTACAAATCTAAGACACTTTTCTAGCTAAGGCAGAAAATGAAAATCTTTCTCTCTAACACTTTCTTCTTACTTTAGGGCAGATCTCACAAAACCTGTCAAGTACATTAGTTCTGTACTACATACAACATTTTACCCAATAATCAAAAAAATAGGATTATCATTTAAGCAAAACATAATTTAAGATTTTTTTATTTATTTTTTGCAATGTGACATCCAACTCGCATTACTTAAAAATATGAAAAATAAAATACAATTGCAGCATATAAATATGGATTAACTCTAGATAATATTTAGAAAAGGACAAGGAAACATGATTTATAAAATTCCAAATAAGTGTCATGACTTGGACATGTTTTTGTGAGATTTGCCCTCTGAATACATTCATATCATCATCATCCTCCATCTAAAATATCTGGAATTCATCCCAAATCAATTCTGTGAATAGACAGAAGGACCTTGCACAGCTGAGCTACAGATATTTTAACGAACAAAATGGCTAAAGATGGATAGGATAGTAATCGTATTTCTTAGTATAACTTTCTATATTAATTTAATCTGGTTTTTAATTTCCTGACTAAAGTACAAAAGTAAGAGGGGACATTCATTTCTGCTGTTTGAAAAAGAAAAACCTGAGTTAGTTCCAAAAGCAGCTTGACATTTTTTGATTGGTGCTTGTGTTTCCATGACAACCTTCCCCCACCTAATCAGAGCTCTCGGGAGGTAAGGGGGTGTGGCTCATGTCATCATCTTCTCCTGTTGAGGTTGTTGATTTTCCCTGAGATCCTGGTGACAACTGTTGTGCTTTGATTGGACAGTTGGCCACCATGTGGGAGATGCTTTGGCAAAAATGGCACTTTTTAGGCTGAGGTGGTAGTTGGCATTCTTTGGCATGATGATTCGGCCCTCCACAGTTGAAGCATCTGGAAATGGTGCGGGAAAACAAAGGTGTTATTTGCATGAAAGACCACTAGAGGGCAGTCAAATGTTTGAAATCAAGGGCCACTGTGAAAGAATTATCAATCCAGGGTAGGAAATATATGAGAGAGCCAATTAGTATTTAGCATGTGAAGCGTTTATGATTATGATTATGAGGCAGACATCTTGTTGCTTAACCGAACGGAACTGCAATATGACTAGTATGCACAACTTTCTTAAAGTTCGAGATGTTTTACATGGCATTATTATCCTGTCTTATTATCTATGTAAAGACAATGATGTAAAAGGAGAATGACAATGTTTTGTGTACATCTACAGCACCATAGAATCCAAGACTGATTTATTAACCCTTATGATGTTCAGCAGAAATGACAAAAAAAAAAAAAAAAATAGCAGAGTGAACAGTAAAGATGAATGGGGATGGATACAACTGAGCTCCAAAAAGGATTATGACTATCTTCTTATTCTACTTATGATTATTCTTCTTATGATTGATGATGATTAATAATAATAATAATAAATTAACAACTTTAGTATAACTTGTTCACGATTTTCTTAAATATAATAAATATATAAATAAATTTGAGTTTAGTATGATAGCTTACTCACGTCTTATTTACAAGTGACTTAATGAATTGAAGAATGAATTGAAATGAAGTGACAAACAAACAAATAAATAGGAGTTTAATGTTAACTTATTTACGAGTCACTTAAGAAATAAATACAAGAAAAAATTGGAGGATACAGTTTTGTATGATAACTTATTCACAACCTATTTACGACTCACTTAAACAAACAAAACAAATAAATAAATATAAGTTAAATATGATAACATATGATAAGTCACTTAATAAATAAATAAAAAGAATAAATTTGAGTTCAGTATTATATGGTTTACTTAAAATATAAAAGTAAATACATACAAATAAATTTGAGTTTAGTATGATAACTTATTCACAACTTATTTACTATTCACATAAATAAATAAATAAATAAAAATGAATTAAATTGATTTGAGTTTAGTATGAGGACTTATTCACAACTCATTTACTCTTCAGATAAATAAATAAACGTATTTGAGTTAAGTATGATTATTCACAATTCACTTAAAATATTAATAAAATAAACAAATAAACAATCAAATGATTGGCGCTATATTCCAAGTCTTCTGAAGCTGTAAATATAAGAGCAGTATTAGTGGAGTTTACAATAACTTTTTTTTATTTATAATATTTTAAATATAATGAATAAACAATGATTTGTTCACATGATTTGTGCTACATTCCAAGTCTCCTAAAGCAGAGTGGAGTTTAGCACGATACTCCAGTGTCTGTCACCTAAAAATATAACCATTTCCATTTTGGGGTTGGCTATTCGTTTAAATGAAAACTTCCTGTGCATTTAAGCCCATCAGTCTCCCTGCAGCAGAACTGAGGGGGGGAGGTATTGATCGGCCAGAGGAAGGTGGTGTGCTTCAGAGGAGGTTGGGCATCTCTTTGGCTCTTTGTTTCAATATGCAGCATGACCTTTGCACTTTGATCCCTGCTCTCTCCTGCCCACCCCCACCCGGTTCACATACATCACACCTCAGGGTTGCTATGGCAGCATTCACCTCTGACCTTTCTCAGGCACCTACATCTGTTATTAATCAAAAGGGCAGGATCTGATCCTCCATCAGGAGCAACAGACAGAGAGAAAGATGGAGTAGCAATGATAAGCAGCAGGAGAAAGTACATTTTACTAAATGGAAAATTTTCATGTTGAATTTGTTGCGATAGCGGATTATGGCAGCTGCTCTCGTAGAAATGACAGGACTGTCACTACTGCAACAATGCACAGCTGCGTAACTGAGCTTATGACACTGTCATTCATGCGCAATTGTCAAAACTGCAATCGCTTTGATGGGTTCAGATTCACACTCAACCCACCACTGTGATTAGATACAGCTGAGGATTGTGGGAGGTGCTTATCAATAACCTGCAGTTGTTGCTGTGGGGGGTGGGCAACTGTGTGTGCCTAAATTCTGAGCTATGAGATTTTAAACAACCTATTGATTCAGCAGGTCAAGTCACCAATGCACAGGGTGTTGGAAGGAAATGCTCTTCGAGATATTGTGTCAGAGCAATTCAAAAGCAACATCCTGAACATTTATATATATATATATATATATATATATATATATATATATATATATATATATATATATATATATATATATGTATGTATGTATGTATGTATGTATGTATGTATGTATGTATATATATATATATATATATATATATATATATATATATATATATAGAGTTGGGGTACTCGAACTCGGACTCGGACTCGAGTCCAATTTTGAATGAACTCGGACTTGTCACGCACTCGGGTGAATTTGTACTCGGAATTGTCACGGACTCAGACATTTTAGACTCGGAAAATTTGCCGAGTACAGTCGAGTCCGGGCACTGGAGGACACAATATTTTATTATTCAAAAACGAAACGAAGCTAACGTTAGTGTTGTTTCAGCGTTGAGCATTGTAGCCAATCACAGACATGTGAACGCGCATGAACGCAGTGGCAAATCAGAGGCGTTTTAGTCACCATGTGGATAATTCACTCAAAATGTTCAGAATCAGCGCGAGCTTTATCCTTTCGCAAAAATCTCCTTATAAACAACAAAGTCTAGACGCGATGTAAATAAGAGATTCACTGCAGTGCGGACAACTTCAGTGTTTATGATGAGAGTTTCAGTGAGAGTGCAGAACGCGGTAAGTAGCCTAAGTGATGGCTTTAAAGGGAGCGCTATTGACGATCTAAATAATAGTTTTGTTTTTCATGCTTCTAGAGGACCAGTGGTTACATTCACACTGTAAAGTTTGAGGAGTGATAACAGCATTTAAATGTGCGAGTGAACCCGCTAAATTATAGTCCTGTGAGTCATGAAATTGCGATGATTTGACATAGTAACCATAGCAACATGAGAACGTGATAACCATTGCAACATTTTGGGGTCTAATAATGTTATGATTTTTGTTACATTATACTTTAATAATAAGTTTACATACACCTTGCAGAACCTCTAAAATGTTATTTTATTTATTTTTTAATAATACGGATCATAAAAACGTTTTGTTTTTTTTATACTGCCCTGAAAAATCTTTTTCACATTACAGATGTTTAAGTAGCCTAGGCTATAGCCTAGTCCACAAGACAAAATACAACAAAAAAATTACAAGACAAATTACATAAGCTTGATTTTTAATACTGTGTGTCATTGAGCTGAATGATCCACAACTGGTTTTTTTTTTGTTTTTTTGTTTTTTTTTTGTTTTTTGTAATGGTTGTTCATGAATCCCTTTGTCCCGAACAGTTAAACTGCCCAATGGTCTTCAGAAAAATCCTCCAGCTCCTGCACATTCTTTGCTTTTCCAGCATCTTCTGCATATTTGACTCTTTACTAGCAGTGATTGTATGATTTTGAGATCCATCTTTTCACACTGGGATTCATACACAACTACTGGTATTACAAACACTGAAAACATTCAGTGATGCTCAAGAAGGAAACATCCATTCAGAGCCAGGGCGTGTAAATTGGTGTAAATTGTTCATATTTTGTTTAAAAATTCATTAATTAATTTAATACTGCCCTTCAGAGGCTAAATATGATATTAACATAAAAGAAAATAAGAAAAATGTACATATCACTATCTTCTTGATCAAACGTTTACCCCTGGCTCTTAATGCATCGTGTTGCATATTCTTGAGCATTACCTTGCAGATTCTGAATAATGTGACCAATCATAAAGCAGATATCCACCATTTTTGTCTGACAAACAAACCAAATCAAAACTAAAAGGTGTGTATTGACATCTTTTTGCATTTCTAATGTTCATTCATGTTTAAATCGTGCTATAACTAAAATAGATGATCAGTTCACATGCTGCTTGAACTAAGGCGCTATACAGTAAAGCGCCACAAAATGGTATTTATTGTTTGAATTTCACAAAATTTTGAGACTTTATTTTATACCAAAAGGACCCTGCTCTGTCTTGTCTGTTGGCTCATTGTCAGTATCCTCTTTGCGCCGCAATAAATTTTTCACTGTGTGAGAACACTGTGTGGATTGAGAGCAGAATGGCTTGTCAGACGTAGCAACAGTAACTAAGAGGGGCGGGTCTTTGTGAAAGGTCAATTTCAAATCATTGAAATCTTTGTGGACTCGGCCGGACTCGACTCGGACTCGGATGTTAAGGACTCGGACTCAAGTCCGACTCGGGCCCATTTGTACTCGGACTTGGACTCGGATAATAAATAAATATATATATATATATATTTATTTATTAATACAAAAATATGGCTAATATATACACACACACACACATTTTACCCATTGATTTTGTGAAATATTACATTCTATATTTGAGAGTTTAACCTTGGCATTGACCATGCCCACCCTAGGAGAATGACTGGTAAAAGCATGAATGTGAAAAGACTCAATTCTCAGATTGATGAGTATTGTATTCATGCACTTCATGAAGCATTTATCACATAGTATAAGTGAAAATGTCGTAGAAGAGAACAGACAGCACTAACCGATCTCCTTTTGAACGGCGTTTTTGGGCACCCTTGGGTTTTTTCTCACTGCCTACGCACTGTGCCCCGTCTGGCCCCGTCACCCACAAGGACTCCAGACCCTTAGATGATCTTTTGAAGGTGAACTCCACAGCTTCCCCTTCCTTCAGACTGCGGAAGCCCTCCATATGAAGCTTGCTCTGCAGAGATATAATAGAAACACTGCTTTAGATGCTTGGATCATATGTATATTATGAAACTGCTGATTTATCTTTTAAGCATCTAAACAAATGCTTAATAAATAATAAATTAATTATTAATAATATTATTTAATATTTATTATAAATTGAAATAGTTTTATTTAAAAAGGGTTGGTAATCATTTGTGTCTATTTATAAACATACAATTTATTTATTTACATGAATATTACAGTTGGGTATAATTTGAATTTTCGCAATTTCAATTTCGATTCCAATTCTGATTCTGCTTATTGATTTCGATTCTTATCGATTCCCAGTTTTGATTCCAATATGGTAAAAAAAAGTCAAATATTTCGATATCAAACATATTTATTCTGTCTTTTTGCAAAACATTCTGTTGCAGCTGAAAAAATATGAACATCCGATGCCACCCACACTGCTGAGAGCGGCGTTTAGATGAATATATAAATATCTCCTGCACGCTTTCCTCTCAATAACAGAATCATCAGCCGTTTATTTTTCCAGAAAGTTTGCTTTGTCTAGCTGTACTGAACTCCCAAAACGAACTCCAAACCAAGTTAATTTTGTACGAAATGACGTTACAGCAGTTTGTTCTTCGATTTCACTTGAATTATATCGGGGCCTTTATTAGGCTGCTATCACTTTAAGACCTAATGCACGGATCCATTTTTTGTAACTGAATGGTTTAAACCCACATTAAGCGACGAGAATACTTTTTATGCGCAAAAAACCCCCAAAATAACGACTTTATTCCACTATTCATTTCCTTCTCTCTGGGCCTCGAGTTTTTTCACGTAGTATAACTGCGCAGCGCTTCTGGGTTGTACATCACACGCATCACACACATGACCAGCGTCGGCCAATAGTGAGCCTACGTGTGACATACAACACAGATGCGCTGCGCAGTTATACTACGTGAAAAAACTCGAGGCCCAGAGAGAAGGAAATGAATAGTGGAATAAAGTCGTTATTTTTGGGGGGTTTTGCGCATAAAAAGTATTCTCGTCGCTTTATAAACTTAAGATTGAGCCACTGTAGTCACTTGGACTACTTTGGTGATGTCTTTATTAGCTTTCTGGACATGGACAGTATACCGTACATACATTTTCAATGGAGGGACAGAAAGCTCTCGGACTAAATCTAAAATATCTTAAACTGTGTTCCGAAGATGAACGGAGGTCTTACGGGCTTGGAACGACATGAGGGTGAGTCATTAATGACATAATTTTCATTTTTGGGTGAACTAACCCCTTAAGTATCCGATTCCAGAACTGGAATAAATTTGAGTCCCAAGCCTACATACACATTTTTATGATTACCAGCCCCTCCTCTTGCCAAATTATAATTTAATACAAATTTGATATAAAAATAAAATTATATGTACAAATATTCATGCAAATGTGCAGTTTTTAAAGATCTTTTTTTATGCCATGTAAGAAATTATATGTAATAAATGATGGTCTCAATTGCTTGATTGCTTTGAAAAATGTAAATTATCACCCAGCTCTATTCTGCTAAATGTTGTATATTACTTTGTTGTTGCATGTTGCTTTTGAGTGCCATCCAGTTCTGGGCAATGAAAAAAGATTATTTTGCATTTATCATCATAATCTGTTTAACGTTTGGAAGTATAGTCAAATAAAAAGTTGAAAATTAAACATGATAATTACTTCAGATTTTTCACACTGTAGGTGGAAGATCAAGTCTTCTCTGTTGTACACTGCACATTTAAGCAAAATTCCCACTTTCAGCATGCCATCTCAACAAAATAAGTTTAACTAAGCCACACTGAATAGTCAATTCACTTCAGCAGTAACCTTTCTCGCAGAGCTGTGCAATTCTGTAAGAACCAGTAAAAACACAATCTTCCCTGCCCCCAACAATGTTGCTACTTGCTACATCCCCTTTCACTGTGGCAGCGACACAACAACCTCTTCATATAACACTCAGTTCAAAACGGCTTCTTCATCTGGTCTCACCACCAATTAACTTTGAAGATCTGTGTCCATCAATGGCTGCATCCGAAACTGAAGACTCAAACCAGCAGCCTACATGCAGAATATTGTAAGATATCATAGCTAGTGAAAGATACATCTCTGCTTTCAAAATTCAACCAGACAATAGCATCTTAGGAGACTGGATGTTACTCAAACATCACATTTGCACCTTTATTGTTTCTCTAGAAAAAGCAATGAACGTGCGGCTATTGAAATGACTGGGATGGGCAGATGAGCTTTCCCAAAATAACGCCATCTGGTTAAATCTCACCCTGGCCATCAAGCTGTGGGTTTGCTATGGGAAAAGGTGGGGGAAGCTCACATTCCTGAGATACTTGCTCTACAGATGCATGGAAATGGGGCTTGAGAAAGGATCTACCTTTAACAACAACCTTCTTGCTTGTACTCTTAACAAACAACAACTTGGAGACCAAATATCAGACAAGTTGGTGTATGTGTGAGATCATGGTATCAAGCTGATGTATGCATTGTGTTTAGAGAATAATTGGTCACACTTTATATTAGGTGTCTTTAACTACTATGTACTTACATCAAAAAATAAGTCAAATGTATTGTGTTCATGTTGTATTGCGAAACACTTGCTGCTATTGAGGTGGGACACGGGGAAGTTTAGGGACAGGTTTGGTGTTAAAGGTATAGGTTTAAGGGTGGGTTAAGAGGGGAAAGGGTCAACAGTGTAATTACATATGTAATTAAATGCAGGTGTTTTTTTAAATAAATACATTTAATAAATAAAAGTACAATGTAAAAGTACACACTAACTGCATTGTATCAAATAATTAATTTAAATGTTAGTACATAGTGTTAAATATACCTAATATAAAGTGGGACTGAAGTATTTACCTAAGTTGGTAGTGTTGGTTCTGTACCTTAAAATATGTCCTTATATTAAAATTGCTTATCTTCTCGCGAGGACATGCTTTAAAAGAATGTTTTTAGTGTTTTACCCATTAAACTCTTAGGGCCCTATCCTATTTTGCACCCGCGCAAAGCGCGCTTTTCCCTCCACAAAAGCATGTCGCTAAACTAGGGAATGAACTTGCGCTCCCTGGGTGGTTCAGCGCAAAAAAGGAGGCGTGTCCCGGCGCAAACAATCCCTGGTGCTATTTTACTGTTCCATAAAACAATTGCGCCACAGGCCAGAAAAAACCTAGTCTAAAGTCAGTGGCGCGTCACACGTTGTTCATTATGCTATTTTAAGGGCGCATGCTTGACCGTAATGTATAGCGTGCACAACGCGCATACACTTTGATTCTCTAATCTACACAGAAGCAGCAGTTTTCATTTTTGCAAATCATATTATTACAAACGATAGATAGATAGATAGATAGATAGATAGATAGATAGATAGATAGATAGATAGATAGATAGATAGATAGATCCGCCGTTATAATAGCAATACGCCAAGGAAAAAGCGCGTCTGCTCTTAAAGGGAATGTGAGATGTCGCTCTGATTGGTTTATTTCACGTTACGCCCAAACCACACCTATGAATAATGAAGCTACTTCAGACCAACCCCTTTTAGATTTGCGCCGGGCGCAAGAGCCATTTATCCCGCCGGGAAAATAGCAACAGCGCCGAGACCCGCCCACAAAGTTACTTGCGCTTTGCGCTTTGACACTTGCGTTTCAGATCGTTAAAATAGGGCCCTTAATGGTCTGTAATAAATTCCACACATTCTCTCTAAGAGCAAAACACCAGGCTGCTCTTCTTGTTTATTTTGGCAACATTTTATTACATTAGTAGTTGTGTGTTTTGGGGCAGTTCGGAAATTAAATGTCCGGTGAGTGGCGCAAAAAGGTTAATGTTCAATCGAATTTGTAAATAATGCACCACTTACACTAAACCCAACCAAAACCTAACCAATAGTGTTAACAAAAGAGTGATAAAAACGCATTTGCTAATGTAACCATGCCGTTTTAGCTTGATTCTACAAGTCTTTGAGCTCTTTTATCAAGTTGCATGACTTGTGTCTCAATGCTGAGCTACCGAGCAAGTTTACTATGTCAGAAAAGCCATACATTGGAGCCCGTTATATGATTAGTCTATACAAATCATTCACTTAAAGCATTTTGAGATGACAATATAGTATTGTGCAAGGAACCAAGTGAAAATGAGTCTGTATGAATTGATAATTTGCCCCTGTAATCATAATTTGTGTGAAAAGGAATAAAAGTTGTTGTTGTTGTTTTGAAACTGCAATGAATTGTTTGTAGATGTGTGTTTTGGGAGTTTTGCAGGAAATTAAAAGGTAGAGGCACATTTTTCCAATGAGCTTCTGTTGGGAGGAAAAAAGCTAGGCTGTTTAACTTCTTTAAACTGTAGTTTGTTAAAAGGCTGACCATTGCAATGTAGCAATTCCCAATACTGCTGGCTACACCAGGTGAGACGTCCACAGTGGTCCACGCTTTGGCTCTCACATGATGTCAGTCTTGGCTCTGACACCCATCTCACACAGGAGGGGGTCGCTGGAGAAGGAATCAGGCCCAACCCCCGCCAAAGCTTCCTGAAACCATCCACGGCTCTATCCTTTGACCTTCTCTACCACTCACCCTCCTCTTTTACTACAGAGGGTTTTTTTGTCAATGAATTTAGCTAACAACCCCCTCCCCCAAAATACTCTCTCCCTGCCCCCCTTTTTCCCATTCCCAACATTCTCTTTCAACTATTTTTCACCATTAATTATGAAATCTCTCTCCACTGACCCCTCTTTTTGGTCATCCTCGCACACAAACACCATTCATTCAGTGATTCAAAGATTTAAGGAAGGCAGGATTTCCTTCTGAAGGTTTGACAATGACAGCCATTGTCTTTTTTTTAACCTGGTAGGTCCCATGGCAGTCACTCTAATCTGAGCATTATCAATACATCCACAGAAAGAGATTATTAAAAACCAAACCACCCAAAAATGTCTGGAAATCTTTCTCCAAGCAAACAAAGTCAAATTCTCACTGCATTTGCTCTGAAGTGTTGGCCGCAGTTAACCTACATTTCAATAGTGAATAAAGGGACAGTTGACCTCAAAATGAAAATTTTATCATTTTACTCATCCTCATGTTGTTCCAGTCATATGTGACTTTTTTCTTCCATAGAAAACAGATAGCCGATATTCTGGATCCACCTGACTTTCATTGTATAAACAAAAACATTTAAAAGATTGTTAAAAGTATAATTGTTTTCTGTGTTTTGAAGAAGAAAGGAAGTTTTACATGTACTGAATGACATGAGGATAATTATGACAGAATTTTTATTTTGGGAGAAATATTGCTTTAAGGAGTTGTGCTATGCATTCATTGATTTATCAGCCGATTCATTGGTGGCTCTCTGGCAATTATTATTATTTTTTTAATAAGCAACAAGCCACAACTATGCCCATTTGGCTGGTTTATGAAGATTTACACAAAACCTTGATGTGAGGTTTACATAAACACATAAAAAAGGGGAAAACAGATTGTCTGATTTAATCATTAGGCTATTTATGATTTAAAATAATTGATTTGCTTCCAATTAATGTAATTCTCTAAAATGTGCAGTTTGCTAGATTAAATTAGGTAAGTCGAATGTGAACCAATCAAGTACTCAAATAATTTTTTGATGTTGACACAACTGAAACTGTACAAATTATGTGCGTGTTAATTGATTCATGTAGAACCGATGAACATGATAAAATCATGTAAATCCAACACACGTTTTTTTTCAGTATATGATGTGAAAAACAGTCTTGAATGCTCCCTGCATTCAAATCACTTAATTAAATCAACATAACTTAATGCATTTATACTTTCAGGACATTTTTTAAAAGGCAAAATTCACCCAAAATGTATTTATTCACACTCATTTTGTTCAAAATCTGTATGATTTTCGTTGATAATTTTATAAATGTCCCCACACAATGGAAGTTAATGGTAACCAAAACTGAAAGTCACACAAGTTTGGAATGACATGAGGGTGAGTAAATGATGACAATTATCAGTTTTTGTTTAAACGTTTTGGTTGGTCCCATCACAGTTTTACATCATAATGTGCAGTCAATCAACTTACAGGTGATGTATGCTAAGCCCTAACACCCTCTGTTTAGCCTCCCAGACAGCCAGTCTGGAGGTAACCGAAGACCTCTTACTTAGAGAGACAGAGAGATCACTTGACACTATGTGTAGGGCTGCTTGCCCGTAAGATGCTCTAATCTCTGGGTAATTTTACACAATGACCTCAAGTCATGAGGCAGCAGCTCATTTGGTTCGGGGCGATAGGTGATCCACTGTTTGCCGACTTGCTGGTTGTTCTGTGGCAATAGCTTGTTAAATTATTGCTGAGTGAGAAGGTAAGTGTTCAGGACTGGAGACAGTAAACTCAACAGGATTTTTAAAATATAGCACTTTGTGTGTATATACACTGTAGCCAATATGAGTGATTTTAGATTTAAGATATTCACTGTGGTTTCATTTTTGGGCTAGATGGGAATGAAGGAAAGTTGGACATGGAACATGGACACGCTGCAGGCCGGACTTGAACCTGTGTCCCTGTGAGAAAGCTCAGACAAGAATGACAAGAAATAGCATCTTTTTGGGACAGTTTGAGCTACAGGAATTCACCCAACTCTACCAGAACTAAATCACTTTTGTTTTGCAAAATATTTCAGCGCCAATCCTTGGAAGTAATGTAAAAGCACAGGCCTGCAAGTAAAATTGAGACAAAGGATATATGTGACCCTGGATCACAAAACCAGTCACATGTCGCAAGGGTATATTTGTGGCAATAGCCAACAATACATTATATGGGTCAAAATTATCGATTTTTCTTTTATGCCAAAAGTCATGAGAATATTAAGTAAAGATCATGTTCCATGAAGATATTTTGTAAATTTCCTACCGTAAATATATAAAACATTTATTTTTGCGAGTGAATGCAGCACAATCGCGAACATTAATGGACAACTTTAAAGGTGAGTTTCTCAATGTTTCGATTTTTTTGCACGCTCAGATTCCAGATTTTCAATAGTTGTATCTCATCCAAATATTGTCCTATCCTAACAAACCATGCATCAATGGAATGCTTATTTATTCAGCTTTCAGATGATATATAAATCTCAATTTCAAAAAATTGACCCATGTGACTGGTTTTGTGGTCCAGGGTCACATATCTAAACATTGTAAATAGAGAGGTTAGTGTCACTAGTAAAGTCTGCACATATTTTATATTAAATTGCACTTATAAATATAGCATAAATATAGCATTGATTATAGTTTCAATGGCTTAATAATTTGGCATATTTTAAAACCTGATTTAAAAAAAAAAAAAAATACAATCAGATAGTGCTTTCTGACCCTTCCAATTCTCATAAAAAGCATTTACCAATATATCACAGTCTAAACCTCCAAACGCCACCAGAAATGTGAAAAATTCCCAAATATCCAAATAAAATCACTCAAAATAAAAACTACAACATCTTTATGTTAAAAAATAAAGGTCCCAATTAGAGCCAAAACTAGAATTAGAGAAACAAAAAAATTAGAGCTTTAAAGTCCTATGTCAAATAAAAGATGCCTTTTAAACTAATAACTTATTGTCCACTACACACAAAACATCCAGCAGAGACCATGCACGACTTAACAAATAACCACACAGCCAACTGAAGAACCCTATAAAGCGAAAAAAGGTTGCTGATAAAAAGAGGTTTCTTTGCTGAACGAACGAAGAACCTTTATTTTTAAGAATGCAGGTTTTGATAGCCTATCGAATATTTAGGCGTTAATGTTCGTGCATCAACACCAAACACTAAATTAAAGCTTTATAAATGGTGCAAGCTAATTATAAATGTACTATTACTGAACATATTTAGTTTAGGCTATTAGTAACCAGAGTTTTTGTCGTTTAAACCATGAGAAAATAAAGCTATGATAAGGGACAGAGGAAGGCCTTAGGCTATCAGGTCCGGTCCATAAAAACGGCAGGATTTATTTGCTCTCACCTGATGAACGAACACATCCACGGGTGGGTCCAGACAGATGTCCTCACGATGGGTCATGGACAGGAAGCCGAAGCCCATCCGCACGTTAAACCATTTGCAGACCCCAGCGCCACGGAACGAGCCCGAGTCTTCCTCGGAGCTCGCGGCTTCCTCCTCCTCTGTCTTTGCACAGCCCCCTTCATAAAAGCACAAAAACAAGAATATCAACTAACTTTACAAACACAAATATCTCGATATCGAAAGTGGACAAAAATAAATCAACAAAATAAATCAGTAGGCTAAGCTCTAACTTTGCTGTTTCGACATAGTGAATTCATGACGCTTGGCGTGAAAATGCCAGAAGATAGCCTAGGCTGCGTGCGAAACGCGAGTGAATGAAATGCGTCTCGAAATGGATTTTGTCCTTGCGAATACATTTAGTTTCTCTTTGTTCAGTGCTTATTTTACACTATATAAACCAAAACAACGTTTGTAACGCAAATAAATATGTCATACTTTGTAATGAGAGTATAGGCTATATCAAAAGCCTATTCAACAGGTAACTTCAACAATTTTCTTAGATTATTTCTTTACAGATTTTGTTAATAGCATTGAAAGTGAAAACGCAATAATTCATTCAATTTCCCTCAAGAAATATAGACATTTATGTTTTAAATTACAATCATCACTAAATCTGGGAAATGCAAATTCCAAAATAGGGAATATTGTAGTCAGGCCATGAGAAACCTGAATAGGCCTGAAATGGGTAGGCTATATTTTTTCCATAATGTGTCACCAGTGAGTATCAACTCGTCACATAGACCTATTGTAAAAGATTATCAAACGACATTATTTTTTTAATCAAAAATCTATTTTTCATCAAGCTCCCTTAAAGTAGGCTACTCTTTTTATCATTAAATGATAGGCTACACAAGACTAAAATAGCTGAAAGTTGATTCATCAGTGCGCGTTCTCGTGCACTCTCAGTAATCAATCATAAGCACAAATATGTACCCGCTCACCTGTGTAATATTGCTCATAAACCGAGCCCATTTCACCCATCTCGCCCATCAATCTCCAAATAAATCCCGTGTAGCTAGTGAAAAAGCTTCAGACTTTCCTCCACATTTCAAAACTCCAACTAAAACAAACTCAAACAAAATAATACTACTTTACCGATGCCAGAAGAAACGAACAAACAAAAGATTTGGGGTATACATTTTAGCGGTAACGACGCGAAAATTTCAGGGCTTCTGGGAAGAGTCCTTTGTAAAGATCCCCAAATCTGAAAGACAATGCAGAAGATCCGTCCCACCCCCTCTTCTTTATTCCACTCTCTCTTCACTGACCCCCCACTGGAAGATCACCCACGACCTCACCTTCAGCCATGTCTCCAGGATGTCTTCAACCTCTTCTTGGTTCACACCACGAAAAAAGATCATAAAACAGTGGTCAGTGTTAATTCCTGAGTGAATCATATAGGACACGGGTCACTGTAGCATCTCCTCTATTAGGCTAGCCTCCCTCAGTTTTAGGTCAAGTCTACGTGATGCTCAACTTGAGCTGATGAATTGCACATTTCTGCAGCGGTAGGGTCCAAATTCGCCAATGAGCCAATCACAGATTGAGAACAAGTAAGCTTGGGGAATAGGAAGTGGCCTCCCCTCTTAAACCTATGAAATGACCCTCAGCATGCTGACACTCACACACCACATAGTGGATAGACATTGGGACAGCAATAACAGCCTGACCACTTTCTTCATAAATAAAGTATTGATTTGTTGCATAAGACATTTGTTAATCTATCTCACATCCATCTTAAAAAAATGTGTTCTTCGAAAACATTATATTTTTTAATATGTGTTAGCCTATTTTAATATTTAACAGGTCAATATGTTACTTAGGCTATGAGAATTATCTATACAAAACACAGTAGGTACACATACTGTAATTTTTTCCTAGTTGTTAATGTGTGTGGGGGGAGGGATCAGAACGTGAAATATTTTAAATGAAATAGCCTATATGAAAATAACATAAGGCATTTGTGCCTCTTAATCAAAGTCTGTATTTGTCCTTAAATAGGCCTTAAAGTGTATTTCGGTATGTTTCACAAATAATACACTTAAAAAAGTTACGAAAATACATTTTTTATTGTATTTTTTTAAATCAATGCACACAAAATGCATAGGGCTACTTTCAGGGTTCTGTTTGTGTAACTTGTCACTTTTTTGTATTCAAATGGCAGAAAATATGAAATAAACTCATCAATTAATATGTCTCTGTAGCTAATGATGTTGACAGACTAAGTTGAAAGATGACAGAAGTTCTGGTTTGAGCTTCATGAAGCGCACATGTTCGCAGTGTCTTATTGTTCTCACACCTCAAGCAGAGATCACAAAAGAGAACAATGAGACACTGAGCCGTGTAAATGCTATTTAATTGATCACTGACGCCAGCGCGTAATGAATGTGAATTGCGTCGTGTTTCACACACATAGCAATTTACAGTTACATGCATTTGCATAATTCCTTCAAGCATGGAGGGAAATATATTTAATATCAGTAAAAGTTTTTTTTTTTTATCATCATCGAATGCCTAAATTACAAATTTATGCTCCATATATTTTCATACTGGAGATATCCATTTTATGCGTATTGCATACATTATTATTATAGCCTATACACATTATGTCTGTTTTAACAGTATTTTAATTTATTCGTCAGTTATTTTAGAATGCTCTATATGACTATCATAAATTTCTCACCTGTGTGATTCAGATGCGGATTCGCCGGGGGCATCTTGATATGAAAATCTTTAAGTTTCTCTCTGTTGTTAAATCTACTAATGTGGATTGGACACCAGCCTTGCGAAAACCTAAAAGCCTTCCAACTACCCCCCTCCTCCTCTTCGAAGGCATTTTATAGGCTATAGGCCGAGCGTGTGTGAATGAATGAGGAGCAGTGAGTCAGTCAGGGCTCCTGCTGTGGCTCTGCTCTGATGACTGTATTTGGATTGTCATGCGTTCCGTCACCCACAAACACAATTAAAGCCGCATCCACTTTCCAATTAAATATTCATGCAAGATTCTTGGATGGCGTTCATCTGCTTAACAGACGCACTCTCAACAAGAGCACAGGTTGCTGACTCATGTCGAAGGAAACAGTGCAGCACCTGTTAGATGAGTTAGTCACGAAGCTTTACATAATGAAACATTCCGAACAGAACCAGTAGAACTCTCTTCATAATTGGCATATGACTCGGTGGATCACATGACGCACTCATTAAATGTCAATCAAACGTGCAGCTGGATCTCTGGCTCTGCACGGATTGCTAATGGCCTTCAAGCGGACTACTTACTGCGCATTATTAAAAGTAACGAAATATGGATAAAAAAAAAAAATTAAAAAAAAAGAATGCAGCATGTAAGCATATAAAACATTAACATTAATTTTTTTTTAAGTCGCATTTTTCATGGCGTCTGGTTATCTCTTCTTTTTCTTTTTTTTCTTTTCTTTCTTTCTTTTCTTTTTTTTTTGCTTAATCAATTTGTGTGTATAAACGTTAAGGAAAAATACTGAAAACCACGAGGAAACATAAAAAAAGAAGAGACAAATTTTCGCACCGGAAATCAAAGCACATTGTATTGTGTGTAATTCGATTGTGTTGGCAAATGTAGTAAGTCCTTACATGCAAAGAATTCATTTAGGCTATTGTGTATATATAGCAAATTGTCTGATTGGGGTGATCGTAACACCGCAATGCAAACAATGTTAAACATGACCTTCCAGTGCTTTCCAGTATGAAGTATGAACTAGAACACCCAAAATGTTCATATAAGATGACTGATGTCTCCAGATATGATATTTGGACACTGAATGAAACAAGAATAAACTTAGTAAGGTCATGTGATAACATAATGTCACGCCTTATTAAAATATAATACAAATACAGTGATAGCCTATGACATATATGTCAGGATATTCAGCTCTAAATTTTAAATGATCTAAGTAGCCTATATTTAAATGTATTAAATACAAGGCATACAAATGCCCATACAATCTTCCTACTAATTTTAGGTTTAGGCTGCTGTAAGAAGTTAAAGTAATCATGCTATATGAATATTGTTGCATTTTCCTAAAGGTAACACAACAACATCATGATAAAGCAGCTAGCTGCATTCATGCTTCCCATAATGAAGACTAAAAGATTACTATGGAGATATCCTTAGTAACCAATGTCCTTGACTCAATCTCTGAACCAGAGGGGTATCCTGGAGGTGACCCATGTCAAGCAGAGCGGACTGAGGACAATGGATCTGGCACGTGCTTGGAACACCCCTCTTTATCTCTCCTCAACACACAGTGAAGGATGGATTCACATTATATTTCTAGATGTTTATTTACATGTTTTATTTAAAGATCTTCTGCAATGTGTAGAAATGAATAATGATTATAATGACCTTTTTGGAACATTTGAGAAATTTTCTAGAGAAAGACTACACGCAATATATAAAAAAAAAAAAAAAAAAAAAAAAAAAAAAAACGATTCAGTTGTCTAATGTTGCCACATTTGCAATTATATGCATGGAAAGCTTGGCCCACACTATTGAGAATCAGGGTCATATCCCAATGGGAAAGATGTCAGTTCAGTTCTTTCTCAAAGACCTCAGGGAATCGGTGGACAATCAATACCTGGAAAGCAAGTGTGAAACCGTGGAACGGCCAGCAAACATCTAGGATCTGATTTCAGTGATCTTCTCAGGCTGTGAGTCATGACAATGAAGAATGAGACTCGTCCTCTGACTCACCATCAGAAACTAGAGAACTGAAGCAATACTAGGTCAAGGTTTTTTTTTTCATTCCTGTATCATTCTCACCTATTTCTCATTCCTGTATCTGTAATTTTCACCTCTTTCTTTTGCATTAGCAGAACAAGGCTGTGTGAAAACATTTTGTTAGTGTGTGCAGACTAAATATTAGCAATGGGTGATACCGTTTCAGCACCATGGACAGCTCATTAGGTCTCTCTGAAACTTACTGTAAGTTAATAAATGTCTTGTGTATTACAGCTATTTAAAATCTCTTAAGCACCAACCACCAGACTAGACAAGACTGGGAATGTAGACATGTAATATATTTATCCACAACCTCACTTCTGATATCATTGTTCAACATGAGGATTCACTTGAGGATTGTGCTGTACTACTTTTCTCTTAAGTCACTTTTGATAAAAGTTTCTGCTAAGTGAACCAATGAAAATGTTAATGCTTGAAGATCAGACATGCTGGTTCAACTATTTGAGAACATTGTGAAAAATCAGCAAGGATAAAATGCCAGGTTGGGTTACAAAGGGTTAAATTTAATCTTTAGGTAGGCTTTCAAAAGTGAAATAATAGTGGAATGAATTGTTTCCCCTTTCTTTGAACATCAATATGGGAAAAATGCTATATGGAATATGGATGAAACATGCCAGAGTCAGAGCGTTGGTCTTAAATGAGCAGAGAATTAAGATAATTCACAACTGTAATCAGGATATGAAAAATCAGCATTTCCTGGGGGAGTTAGGGTTACTGGTAAATTAAGAGTTAAATTCCAACACATATTACAAACATATCAGAGAAACTGGCGATGAGATTTATTTTAGCGTTTTAACAGTGACATTCTATGTCTGTTCTATGTCAGTTTTTGTTCCAGTTCAATTCACAGGTAACTGACTTGACTGCCCTCTGGTGGATGCAATGTGAAGATGATCAGCAAACGCTAAAGACCAGATTAACTTTAGGTGATATCAAGGGTGCTTCTCAATACTCAAATGGATGTTTCCTCGCTCCTTCACCCTCCGGCCTGTGACCCAGAAACCGATTAAAGTTAGCCATCTTGAAGGACATCTCAGTTCTCTAAGGCTGCGTTTAAAGGGGTGGTTGATTATAATTTAGACTTTTCTAACTTTAGTTAGTGTGTAATGTTGCTGTTTGAGCATAAACATCTGCAAAGTTACAACACTCAAAGTTCAAAGCAAAGAAAGATATTTGCTTTAAAAAAAATGCTTTTTAAGGACTATACAGCAAACGGCTGGTTGGGACTACACAACATTCCTCCAGGGTTAGTGACATCACCAACCCTAGAAATTACATAAACCCCGCCCTCGGAAAACGATTTATAGCTTATCAAGACAGAATAATGTTAATCAATGACTAGAAGATAACTACACATAAGCCACATAAATTCATCAACTAACCATTCAGAAATGTCCTGTTGCCTGTTCTACATGTTGTTACTTCTTCTTGAGTCTTGTCTCCATTTTCTGAATCCGGTTTGAACATAAAAGGCTAAAAGTTTTTGAAATTTTCAGTGAATGTCTGTGTGAGTGCAAGCTGTTGAAGCTCTGCCTCATGTGCTGGGAGCAGCAGCTCATTTGCATTTAAAGGAACAGACACAAAACGGTGCGTTTTTGCTCACCCTCAAAAAGTGACAATTTTAAAATGCTATATAAAAATATCTGTGGGGTATTTTGAGCTAAAACATCACATACACACTGGGGACATCAAAGAGTTATTTTACATCTTGTGAAAAGGGCATTATACCACCCCTTTAAGTCAAATTTTCTATGCCCTTTCCCTCACTTACTTCCCTCCATCACGTATACTCGGATGTAGCCTACGTCATTGCTGGCTACGTTGCACGAGTGCCCAATACTGGCAGAACGTGGTTTAAATTGAACGCTATATAATTGCATTCCGAGCAGGCCAAGAACGAGGAGCAAATGAGCGAGGACGCACATTATTTTGTCTCTTTGATTGTTTTTTAATGAGAACAAAACATATTGTACACAAGGGAGTACATAACCAAACATGCCATTAATAAATAAATGTATTTCATAGAGAAAAGAAAAAAAAAATTGTAGGCTATTAAACAGCTGTATAGTTTTATTTGCTTTTAACTTTTGGATATTGTTTCCAAATAGTCCTATAATTTAACATCAATTTCAAATAGTTAAAAAATGTCATTCCATTTAATGAATAGTTTCTTTCTTTTCTTTTTTTTTTTTACAAAAAACACAAATATCTTCCATGTTCACTTTACAACAGGACGTATTCCGCCATATTGCGCGTTGCAGTTTCTCCTATCCATAAGTAATAGGAGTGAACTGTCTTTCTATATCTATAGCCTAGTCACTTTTAGACATACACTCGCAAACTTCCCTTGCACTTCCCCTCGGGGAATAGATCCCCACTGCCATTTTGAAGTGTCAAGTGGATGAGGGAAGTTTTTTCCTTTTTTTATTTTTTTGCTTCCAGTTTTCCTTGGTTAAAGGATGCCGTTCAGGATCAGGCGATCTATCAATGGTTGCATCAAACACAGTATTGAAATCTCCTTCCCAAATAACTTTAGCTAAAGGATATAAGAAAATAAAATGCTGAATTCTAGATTCAATATGCAAAAAGAGTATTTCATTGTTCATGTTGTTATTGGTGGCATACAATTGACTAATACAAATTGTTCGTTATCCTTATCTATCACAAGTAATATCCATCTACCACAATCATTTTTTCATAATTTAGTATCCACCCTGTAAATTTATCTTGTAAAGTAGCGACCCCCGCTGATCGATTACTGCCAAATGACAGCCCGTTGGGGGCTAAAAACACCAAACACCGAACGTACCCAGGAAAAGGCCACAAGATGGTGCCAAAGCCAAGCAAACAAATTACAGATCATGGTAATTCTCAACAGTCAGTTCATGATATGTTTGATGTGTTCAAAGTGATGCAATGCTAAAACGAAGTAACTAAATTGTTGGTCAAGCAGCAGAGCTTATCTCAAGGGCCTTCGAGCATGCGATTGAGAACAAGACTAATAGCTCACAAGACGGGTTATACTATCTTGAACAGTTCACAAGTGAGGAACCACAAGCTCTTGTTCGCAGTTGTGAACATGAGTCCTGCTATGGGATACAAAGAAGCTAAACGTTTCTTCCAGCAGCATTATGGCAATGAACTGAAGATAGCTACAGCTTACCTCGAAAAAGCTCTGAAATGACCACAGATCAAAGCAAATGAAGACCTATACCTTATTCCTTATTAGATGTAGAAATACCATGGCGGATGTTGAATTCATGGATGAGATGAACAACCCAACAAACATGAGAATAGTAATTTCAAAATGCTGGAACGCAGAGAAACACAGCCGTTGATATCCAGCAATGACATGGAAGAACCATATTTGAAGATTTGGTCAACTTTATTGACTTGAATGCTCAAGTTTTGAAGGACCCGCTCTTTGGAGATATCCAGGATGTTAAAGTGGAGAGAAAAGGAAAGTCAAGTTCTCCAGCGGGGAGGAGCTTGAAGAAGAGTGGCTTCAAAGGTAGTTTTTTCACCACAAAAGTTTTGCTGGCTGACAAGGACAAAGCAGAATACTCACAACGAAAGAAACAGAACACAGAGAAAGACTCCCATAAGATGAAGGGGAGTACAGGATGTGTGTACACCTGTTTGGTGCAATCTCTTCACCAAGTTGTTCTTGTTACGCACTTTAAATGGAATAAACGACACTACTCTAGAAGCAGCTCAAGAGACTCTTGAAGAATTTTTACGTTGATGATTGTCTTAAATCAGTAGCAACTGAAGAAAAAGCAGTTACTCTTGCTAGGGATACCAGAGCGCTTTGTAAGCAAGGTGGGTTCCAACTGAAAAAATTGAATAGTAATAGCAGAGCTGTAGTTTCGTCCATACCTGAAGAAGAACAAGCCAACAGTGCACCTACCATGGAGAATATGGTGAAAGCTGATCTGGATCTAATTTGTTACAGCCAGAAACAGATATTTCCAGAAGAAGAGGAAAGGAAAGATGCATGTCAGGAAAGACAGCTGCATATTCCGATTGGATCCTTACCTTGGGGATGCTGTGTTAAGAGTTGGAGGAACTCTTAACTCTTAAAAGTTGTGATTTTTACCTGCCTCACTATTAGAGCCATTCATTTAGAAGTTGCACCTTCCCTGGACACAGATGCGTGTGTCAATATTCTTTAGAGGAAGAGGTCATGTTTCAGTAATCCGTTCAGATAATGGAACAAACTTCACAGGAGCTGGAAAGGAGTTGTGTGAAGCATTGTAGAATTTGAATCAGTCAACAATTAAATAATTGACTGAATTTAACACTTAATATTTAACAAGCGCATCTCACCATGGTGGAGCCTAGGAACGTCAGATTCGCACTGTAAGAAAGGTTCTGAATTCTGTATTGAAACAATTGAGTTCAATTCAGTATTGGACAATGATGGCTTACATACTCTCTTGTGTGAGGTGGAATCAATCAACAATGATAGACCCATTACCAAAACTTCTGATGACCTTAATGACCCTAGAAGCCTTGACCCATTACCATCTATTTTTAATGAGGAAACAACCAGCCTTACCTCCAGGTGTGTTCAAGAAAGATAACGTCTATGCAAGGCATAGATGGAAACAAATTCAATACCTGGTGGATTTTTTCTGGAATTGGTGGACAGTGAAATACTTACCTCTCCTGCAGGAACGTCAGCGATGGTCCAGGCTGAAAAGAAACTTTGAGATTGGAGACACAGTTCTGATTGTGGATTCCAATGCACCTTGGAATTCATGGATGATAGGTCACATCATCAAGACAATTCCAGACTCTAAGGGAAATGTTCGCAACGTGTTAAGACAAAAAGCAGACACTGAATCGACCCATCTCCAAAATATGTATTCTACAAGAAGCTGTCTGACAGCAGATTAAATGGAAGTTCAAGTTGTAACTCCAAAGACTCTAAACTAAAGCTTTGTGGCTCTAGATCAGGGGTGGGCAAACTACGGCCCGCGGGCCACATGCTGTTTAATCCGGCCCGTCGAGTATTTAAACATTTTTCTTAAGATCACATTCATTTTGCCTTTTTCTTGCAATACTTTGCGTTATATATATATATATATATATATATATATATATATATATAGCCTATATATTGCGTTGCATATATTTGACAATCGGAATATCAGATATTTCATGCCATAGCTAACAAATGTAAAAAAGGAAAAATGACATAAAAGCAGATCATCATTCATTCAGCTCTGTTGTGGCTGCGGTGTGTCATGTAACAAGCAATGACGCATCACCATGGAAACCAAACAGACAGCGACTTAAGCGCATAGACTTGTTGCACGTTAATGTTTTTTCCTTTTTTGGAAACTCGCAGAGAAAAAAATGTTTGGTAACCGCTTGTACACCCGTTTAGTTTTTCCTTTGATTTGTCTGCTATTTAGTTTCTTTGCTCCTCTGGATTTGTGGATGTATCCTGACTGATTCCGTTTACTACGCTCCCCTGTCTGCCATGTAACGTTACAGAACCCGGTTTTGTTCATTAAATGTTCTGATCTGACTTTGCTTTTTATGTTTTATTTTACTTAAAATAAATTTGGATATTCGTTTATTTCGTTTTTTCCACAAATGTATGACTTTTGTAAGTGCAAATTGATTGCCATATGCAGTTTTAATAAAGTTGAATTAACGTAACCTTCTGTCATTTTTACTCTTCTAAGTGTACACTTGCAGGTGTTTTGTTTCTAATTTACTGTTAGGCCCATTAAATAATAATAAGGATAAACAATATTTAAAAAGTATAGGCTATAATGATCTAACATCTGACTAATTAAAAATTAACCTCAAAACATAACATGCTAAATATAACAGTTATCTAGCATAAAAAATGTATTGTCAGAATGTCGTCTCTCAGTTGTTGAATTTCGCGCAGACGTTGCCACAACGTAAATGTGTTTGCTCAGCCCGATCTCATGAAAGTGCGAATACCACGAATTGTATTTGTAGTGCTATGATACGCAGTTTTCGCGTGCATATGATACGCACTTTATGGCGTGTAATAGGTACGCACTCCACACCCCCAATCCTAACCAAGGGGTTTACAGTGTATGTAAATATTATGTATATATTACAGTATATGCACACAAAAAAACATTTTTGGCGTATAAATGGCACGAGAAATAAAATGTGTGGTATAGATACGCACTTTCATGAGATTGTGTTTCATAATCTGCTACTGGGCCGGCCCTCTGTCAAATTTTAAAACCCAGTGTGGCCCTTGAGCCAAAAAGTTTGCCCACCCCTGCTCTAGATAATTTGGTAATTGATATAGTTTGTCTGCCTATTAGGAGCTGGGGATGTAAGAGCCATAATTTGAATAATTAAAATGTAACACTAAAAGCATAAATGTTTGAGTAGATATTTAAATTAGTTTAGGTTTATGTTATTTATGTATATTGTTTGAGCACCCCTCTGTTTATTCTGTAATGGTTTCCTTTATGAATTGGCGTTTCTGTTAAGATTGGGACGTTTCCTTTAAGAATGAAAGAAAGACAGAACAACACAGTTTTTGACCGGAGTTGTTTCTTTTGATTGTGCACGGATTTTCAGTAAACGATTGAAACCTGAATGAAGACCAGAGTCAATTCTTTGCCCGAAAGAATTACAAAGGATTATTGTTACTACACAGCCTATGATAGTGCTTCCCAGCCCTGGTCCTGAACTTCCCTCCGTCTCGTCCACTCGGATGTGCGCCATTGCTTATGTTACACAAGTACCGGTTCCGCCAGTAGTGAGCATAAGGTTTAAATGGAATGCCCTAAGCCCTTGATCACTTGTTATGGAGGTTGCCGTGGAGACCGTGGTCGCTCTTTCATTAGGGGTGGTGTCACTTTGCAGAATTATTTGGCAATTTCTGCACCTGAAAATACTTTTTCAGAGAGGGATGCAGTCCCAGATTCAGGTTGTTTATTTGCAACAGTCTAGTCTTGAATCTGTAATATTTTCAATATTGTTATTTCTATTTATTTTGAACCACAACTGCACCCATTAAAGAGCTATTTGTCTCTGAACGGACATCTTGTGAGTCGTGACTGCTCACTTTCCTCTAGAGTCTTGATTAGCATACATGTAAAAACTCATGAACCAGCTTCACTTGCCATTTTTAGCTTTTAATCATGACAATCATCAACTTAACCTTATTTAATTAATGTATTTATCATTAACAATCCTATTATAGTCATTAATGAATAATCATACTAATAATGCACTAATGTAATTTACTAATATAGCCTACTTATACATTTATTATTATTACTATTATTATTATTATTAGATGCAGTATATTGTTGTTATTGTTATTTTTTCATATTATTAAAACCAAATATTTATTCTTCCAAATTTCAGGGCCAAAGGCAAATTGCAAAGGTCAACCCCAGTGTGCCAGTACTTCAAAAGAAATTATGGACACAATGACTGACTTCAGACTGTCTCGAGATGCCATATCTATGTTGGTTAGACTACTTGGCATTAAAAAGAGGCACGGCTGGAAACCTGTAATTGAGGTGCTTGTGTTTCTCTATTGGCTTGGGCATGGGGCTTCTTATAGTGTTGTGTCTCATGTGTTCTCCATTCCAAAGACTAGTGTCTTTCAGATCGTCCATTCAATTGGGAGAAGAATAGAGTTAACTTTATAGTTACTTACACTGTCTATCTGATATGAATAAAACACGTCGGCAAATATATTTGAATGGATTGTTATTGCTGCTTCCATTGACACCATTGTGTATTTTACAAACTATAAATGTATTGTTTTGCTATACATTATATGTATTTAAATGTCTGAAACCTAAAATAAACATTATGTGGTTAAAAACACTGAACAGTAGCACGTCTGTCTTTGGCTCAGCACCAGCCATAGCACGAAAGCACAGTTTGAATCTAGCAGTTATGTCACGTCACTGTACATTCGCTCCTTAGTGGTCAGCTGCTGCAGAGCGTGCCAAAATCGAAATTGCTCATGAGATGTAGAGGAAAATATCTAGTGGAAAATGAGAATGTTACGTTACAGAGAGGGTTCCCCTCCTTGAACTGCCACCTTAACGTGGTGGAGGGGTTTGAGTACCCGAATGACCTCTCCTGTCAGAGAGATCTTCAACTCCCACCTCCGGCGGAGCTTCGACCAGATCCCGAGGGAGGCTGGAGATATTGAGTCCGAGTGGACCATGTTCTCTACCTCCATTGTCGAAGCGGCCGCTCGGAGCTGTGGCCGTAAGGTCTCCGGTGCCTGTCGAGGCGGCAATCCCCGAACCCGGTGGTGGACACCGGAAGTAAGGGATGCCGTCAAGCTGAAGAAGGAGTCCTATCGGGCCTGGTTGGCTTGTGGGACTCCTGAGGCAGTTGACGGGTACCGGCAGGCCAAGCGGACTGCAGCCCGGGTGGTTGTGGAGGCAAAAACTCGGGCCTGGGAGGAGTTCGGTGAGGCTTTGGAGAAGGACTATCGGCTGGCCTCGAAGAGATTCTGGCAAACCGTCCGGCGACTCAGGAGAGGGAAGCAGTGCCCTACCAACGCTGTTTACAGTAGAGGTGGGGAGCTGTTGACCTCAACTGGGGATGTCGTTGGACGGTGGAAGGAATACTTCGAGGATCTCCTCAATCCCGCTGTCACGTCTTCCATTGAGGAAGCAGAGGCTGAGGGCTCAGAGGTGGACTCGTCCATCACCCAAGCTGAAGTCACCGAGGTAGTCAAGAAACTCCTCGGTGGCAAGGCACCGGGGGTGGATGAGATCCACCCTGAGTACCTCATGTCTCTGGATGTTGTGGGGCTGTCTTGGCTGACACGCCTCTGCAGCATCGCGTGGCGTTCGGGGACAGTGCCTCTGGGATGGCAGACCGGGGTGGTGGTCCCTCTTTTTAAGAAGGGGGACCGGAGGGTGTGTTCCAACTACAGGGGGATCACACTTCTCAGCCTCCCTGGGAAAGTCTATGCCAGGGTACTGGAGAGGAGAATACGGCCGATAGTAGAACCTCGGATTCAAGAGGAACAGTGTGGTTTTCGTCCAGGCCGTGGAACACTGGACCAGCTCTATACCCTCTACAGGGTGCTGGAGGGTTCATGGGAGTTTGCCCAACCAGTCCACATGTGCTTTGTGGATTTGGAGAAGGCATTCGACTGTGTCCCTCGTGGCGGCCTGTGGAGGGTGCTCCGGGAGTATGGGGTCCGGGGTCCTTTACTAAGGGCTGTCCGATCCCTGTACGACCGAAGCAGGAGCTTGGTTCGCATTGCCGGCAGTAAGTCAGACTTGTTCCCGGTGCGTGTTGGACTCCGGCAGGGCTGCCCTTTGTCGCCGGTTCTGTTCATAATTTTTATGGACAGAATTTCTAGGCGCAGCCAGGGGCCAGAGGGTGTCAGGTTTGGTGACAACACGATTTCGTCTCTGCTCTTTGCAGATGATGTTGTCGTGTTGGCCTCATCAAGCCAGGACCTTCAGCATGCACTGGGACGGTTTGCAGCCGAGTGTGAAGCGGCTGGGATGAGAATCAGCACCTCCAAATCCGAGGCCATGGTCCTCAGTCGGAAAAGGGTGGCTTGCCCACTTCAGGTTGGTGGAGAGTTCCTGCCTCAAGTGGAGGAGTTTAAGTATCTTGGGGTTTTGTTCACGAGTGAGGGAAGGATGGAACGGGAGATTGACAGACGGATCGGTGCAGCTTCTGCAGTAATGCGGTCGATGTACCGGTCTGTCGTGGTAAAGAAAGAGCTGAGCCGCAAGGCGAAGCTCTCGATTTACCGGTCAATCTACGTTCCTACTCTCACCTATGGTCATGAGCTTTGGGTCATGACCGAAAGGACAAGATCCCGGATACAGGCAGCCGAAATGAGCTTTCTCCGCAGGGTGGCTGGGCGATCCCTTAGAGATAGGGTGAGAAGCTCGGTCACTCGGGAGGAGCTCAGAGTAGAGCCGCTGCTCCTCCACATCGAGAGACTATGTCTCCCGGCTGGCCTGGGAACGCCTCGGTGTCCCCCCAGAAGAGCTGGAGGAAGTGTCTAGGGAGAGGGAAGTCTGGGGATCTCTGCTTAGACTGCTGCCCCCGCGACCCGGCCCCGGATAAGCGGAAGAAGATGGATGGATGGATGGATGGATGGATGGATGGATATATATATATATATATATATATATATATATATATATATATATATATATATATTTTTTTAAATCTGCAGATGCACTATGACCTTAACTCTTAATTATTTAATATAGGGATCTCTACTGCTTTGGCAGTTAAATGTACAGCACACCCAAAAATGATAATTCTGTCATCTTTTACTCTCCCTCATGTAATTCCAAATCCACATGACTTGGTCCATAACAAAGATTTTTTTAAAGAATGTACAGATTGCTCTTTTACATACAGTGGTATCAAAAAAGTAAAATCATAAAATTTGTCAACAAAACATGCACTGTTTCCCAGTTGACAAAACTGAATGAAAAACAGACTGATGTCATTATGAAGTTTATGATATTGATAACTGATTTTATAAAGTTCTTTACTGACTATTTTCCTCTCTATATGTGTTCAAAGTAGATTCTCATGGCTGAATAAAAAACAACTGATTATTGCTTAACCTCTGAAATACTGCAAAACGCCACTGGTTCCAGGGATTAAAGTGAAAAAAATTCTTCTGACTGAATTTTTTTTCAGGCCAAGTCATATTCCTTTAACTTTATTTAAATAGTCAAGACCAATAGCGTTTTAAGGGGAGATGTTTTAAACCGCTTTAATATTGCCGCTTTAATATCGATTAATTTGCGTATTTTAAAAGCCATTTTAATCTATGAATAAAATATGTGAGACTGTGAACGACAGGTCATGAAAGAACATATGCGCACTTTTAGATCGCACACACGGTCGGCCATAGATGCATGAACCTCTGTTGTGGTAGCCTACTTGTCGCACCAGGCAGGGAGTATGTGTACTGTAGAGAAGCGGTCCCCAATCTCCATGTTTTCGGTGCTGATGCGTTTATGTAACATGTAAGGGTGGCGCTGCCAATAAAGCATCTAAAAGCTGTCACAACGAACCGGCAAAATTAATGATTATGAATATGTAAAATATAGCAGGAGACATTTTAATTGTTTACTAATAAACCAGTTTTTTTAAGTCAGTGTCGGCTGGAAAGATGAAGTTGACGATGCTGACTCGCGATCTTCGCAGTAGTGAATGCGCCAGAGAGAAATGTAGGCTACATTTCATACGGATTACATAAGCAGAGAACAGTCAGTTTTCTTTCGTTTTGAATTGTTCTGTTTAAAAGTAGACATTTCAAGCTTTCTATATATGTCTCAGGTCTGTGAGGCAAGTAGGCTACCTTATCACTGAGTTTCGGTTAATTTATGAGACGAGCTCCAGGTTCACGCGCCGGCGCCTCTGTGTCGTGATCATCTGTTTTCAAATATATTTACTTCTTATTTATTAAATCCAGTGCTCGAAGTGGGGCGGTGCTCACCGGTACACAGTACCGGCACTTCTACATTTTACTCTTAAATGTACCTGTACTTTTTCTTGTGTACCGCTACTTCTCGTATCAAGCCGGTACTTTACCACTGACAGAAAAAGCGTCAGTGTCACGCCCGTTTCACATATACTCCATTTGCAGTGCGTATTTTTTCCGCACCCATGTTAACAGGTTAGAGCTTTCACACTGCACGCATGCGGTCCGGCAATGCGTTCCAGCCAGGAGCGGTGCTTATACAGCAGTGCAGCGATCGTTTCCACGCCGAGTCTATTTTTGCTGTGCTGCACGCGCTGAATTAAAGTGACAGTGACAGTTCGTGGTCAAAATGAACACAGACTGACATGAAAATATAATAATCATTATCTCACCATAAATGCATTTAATTAAATAAAATGTAGTGATCTCACCATAAATGTATTTTTGAACTTGCAGATTTGGAGGAGTTCCATTTTCACACTCGCGCACACACACACACACACACACATACACACACGACTTTTTAAATACATTTATGTTGTTAATAAATAACAATAAATTGTTGTTGTACCAGCAATATCTCCAAGTTTTGTTTTTCACTGTAGAAATCTCAAATATCATGATTTGCCAATGCAAGAGAGTACCAGCACCTTTTTTTCCCACTTGCACTGACAGACAATTGGTTGATGAAACATTGATTAAAATTAAGATACAATTAATACAAAACAAAATTAAATTTAAAGACAGGCTTTGTGCTTTCTGCTTGAGGTCTCTGTGAAAGTTTTAAAGCATTCTTTTAGTGCCGCTTTCAGAGCGTTCACGTCCGTAATGGAGAACCGTCCCATCTGTAACATTGTTTTTTTTTTTTTTTTTTTTTTTTGTGAAATAAATGTCTAAATTGATGCGACTTATAGTCCGCAAAATACGGTAAGTTATTTATTCTTTCTGTGCGGCCCGGTACCAAATGTCCCACGGACCGGTATCGGCCCGCGGCCCGGGGGTTGGGGACCCCTAGAGCACGAACGGCAGCATTGTGACTAGCTCCTGATTGATGGCAAGCTAGCACTTTTTTGCCATTATTGCCATACTGAAGTCTCCTGTGACATACTGTGCAAAGACACGTACCTGGCTGTTTGTTTTTTTTAGCCCACGAACTCTGATACGTCAGAGCCTTCCTACATTATAAGTGTGTCCATGGTAACTGAAATAGCCTATAGTTCTACATCAGCGCTCAGCTGTAGCCTGACATGCACTTCTCCAAAACTAAGATAAATTGAGTGAACACGGAGCAGTTTTTCCATGAGCGGGAATTGAAAACCCGGAGTGGACCATCAGCAAAGTAATTACAGAATGCTTAGGGTGGAGAGAGGAACGTGCTTTCGCTCCACTTCAGGCTTTGATCACATCCCCCTCAGCAGGGTGAATACACCTCGTCTTTCCTTAATTTAAGACATATTCAAACTAAAATTAAGACATTTATTACACTATTTGGGAAATGAAAGCCTATTTACGGCCTTAAAATTATGAAAAGTGAATTTAAGACATTAAGGACAGACGGGAACCCTGCAATTGACGGAAATCCGTCATAGACTCGCTGCAATTAACGGAAATCCGTCGTAGCAATGGAGAACTTTAATCCCTGTGGTTCCTGCATGTCTTGAGACACCATTTTGAATGAATGCAAAAAGGCCTTGAAAACACTTCAAATATCACTGTACGTAAATTACTGAATTTTTTTCTATCTTCCAAATTTCTCCTTTTGTGTTCTGCAGGAGAAAGGAAGTCATAATGGTTTAGAACATCATATAATATACATATATTATACACATCATTTCAGGGTTAACTAAAGTAAAAAAAAATTGGCTTAGTAATGGGTTTTCTTAGAGTGATATTTTCCATGTGATTAATCTTGCAACACAATAACATTAAATTGGACAACAAATGTAATTATATAGAAACAATATGCAAACTTGCATTAATGGTTTTATTCAGAAAGCTGTTAATACTGCAGTGTTTTGAATATATTAAAGGATCTTAAAAGAGTACCTGTTCATCCAGCTTGTACAAAAGAGTCCTGATTTCTTCTCTAAATGCATTCATTCTTCCAGTAGAGTTTTAGGAGAGGTATTGTGTACTTTTCAAGGGATATGTAGAACTTCCACAGAAGGTCGACGTTACAGATACATGAAAACTCCATGGAGATCTGTAAAAAATAAATAAAAATTGGAATTTGAATCACCACAAAGTTTTACTACTATAAGTATTACTAAAATGTTCCAAATCTTTAGAAATAATAATTAAAATAATAATTAATATCGACAGTTGGTATTAAATGGTTTACCTCATCCTTTAGAAAAAGTGCAGGCGGCAGGCCATCTCTCTCTGAACTCCTCAACTAGTGTAATGAGCAAACATCTCATTTGATATGACAAAACATAGTTGATTATAAAAATGATTAATACCAGACATGTTCACAAGTCTGTAAAGGCCAAGTCCAAGTCAAGTCTTTATACCTTTTTTTTTTTAAACAATATTTCTTTCAGCTAACCTAGTTATTGTAATTAACAGTGTTTTGAACTTTCAAAACGGATTTCTACTTCAAAAATGTCTAGGCTAGTTTATTACTTAAATCATTAATGAATTAATTTAAAATAAAAAAAATGTATTCACAATAAAAAAGCATTATTTTTAAAATACATAACATTACGCCATTTGGAATGCAGGGAGAGTCACCACGAGAGAAAAAAACAACTAAACGTGCTGTGTATTTTGAGCTATTTGAGTTGCCGTAGTTTGCTGTAGTTCTAGGCAGTGATGGGTAATGTAGTCTTCCAGAGAGCGCCGGCGGTAACAAACCCCCTGTATAAACAAGCGATACAGTAAACAACACAAAGAATAATATTCCCGTCAATGTCGTTAATACATGCCAGTGACTCTTTAGAAACGCTGGGTTGAATAGGCAGGACACCGCTAATTAACATCAGCATTGGCAAAAGCACCCAAAAGTGGGCGAAATCGGCAGTAGGCCTACTGGTGAATTAGATCAGGCCATCAGTTTGGGAAGAGCACAATATGCATCATATATGACAAATAACATACAGTCGATTATAAAAATGATTAATACATACCAGTGATTCATTCAGCAGAAACGCTGAATTGAAGGCAGCACTCCGCTACCGACTTCTCACCAGCAACAGACAGACACCTAACCGCTGAGTAGCTGAAGTCTCAAACTGCGCATGCGTTTAGGGTTCAAACTGCGCACGCGCAAACAAAAAACGCGAACTTCAATGAAAACTAAAACGATTTAGTTTGAACAACAAAACATTGTATGTTTTCATCATTTAAGTATGATGCATGAACACTTCCAATAAAAATATCTCAGTTCATTTTACTGTTTTATGTTTATTTGGAGAGCTTTCAGTAAGTTGGCTTTTTTTTACAGTGAATAATTTCTGCAATTCTATATTATTTATTTGAAAGAATTAAAAGAGCAGTTTCATGTCTAGCTTTGCACTGTTCGACTGCTCAATGTTGATATGGGATTGAGAAAATAATTAGTAATAAGTAATGGAATCCTTTTGAGGGAGAGTAATTAATCTAATTACACTGTTGAAGATGTAATTAATAGCTTGTAATTAATTACTTTTTTTTTTTTTTAGAGAGAAACTTACCCAACACTGCATAAATTATGTTTTAACAGATTCAATGTAGAAATTTTAATTGATTGAAAAAATGAAACAATAGGCTACTTTTTTCCATATGAAACTACAACCAGGGATCTCAATTTATTTCTACTATCTCAGTTTAATATTCAGGGAGGGGGGAGGAGTGTTTGGAAAACTTGTTTGGCAACAGTCAGTATTTAATTTTTGTGCCATTAGTGTGAAAATGTGTGTTTGCTGCTTCTGGAGCTGCTTAGTTTGTTCAGAGTTCTCACTCAGTGGGGTCGTGAGCTCGTGACATCATAGTGGAGATTCCGTCATGGCAACTGTAAACGACAGCTCTGACTCTGGTCTGCTGTTGGTGTGTTAGGAGTGAATAGATCGAAAACCTTTTGAGACTTTCTACAGATATATTGACGACAAATATTGAATTCAATTGCAGCATTCAGTGTCCATAATGGCGCTGTTTAGCAGTGTATTTAGACAACTGTTTGAGTGTTTTGCTCACTTCTTGCGCAGAGAGGGGACACCTCAGAGAGCACAGCAGTGTGCAGCGTAGGCAAACGTTATATGCAGTGAATATAATCAATATAATCAATTTGCGTTGCCTGAACCACATTTGTGTGGCTATAATGTTTAAGATTTCTTTAAATGAAAATGAAAAGAGTTAGTATGGTGTTTTATAACATATTTCGTTGCCTAAAATATACATACAGAGATAACCGGAGTAGCAGAGCGAGCTAAGTGACGCACGCTGTTCTGTACTTGGAATAATCGGACTCGCGTCCTTTACCCATATATGGATTGGCCAGAAGGTGGGCGGGGTTAGGATTTTCCAAGATGGCGCCGCCCATACCCCCCATAAACGGCTTCAAAACCGTTCTTCAGAAAGTCTATGGGTGACGTCACAGACGCTTTGTCCATATTTTTTACAGTCTATGGTGCAGCGCAAGAATTAGCAGCAGTAGAGAAACTTCCAGAGGAGTGTGAGGCATTCGACACCACTGCCAATGACAGGAAATGCAGGAGGAGACGCCGCAAGGTAGTCCACAGTCTGGAAAGTTAATGGAGGGAGGAAGTGAGCTTAGGGAAGCTAGAGAAAAGAAAAGGAAGGAGAGAAAACATAAGGAACGGAAGATCACAGAGCCATTGCCACTTCTTGTGGAGGTCAAACTTCTGCCAACTACAGTCAGATATTCCTTCCTAAAGCCAATAGAGGGAAAACAACCAATGTTTACAAGTGTCTCCGGACACCTCGCTCTACCAGCCGCTCGCTTCAAACCCCTGTCGCCAGTGACTAAACCTCCCATGCAGGGCCGTAGCTAGAGGATTCGGGGCCCCCTGAAAAAATATTGATGTGGGCCCCCTCCACCCAGGGGCGGATTAAGGTGGTCAGGGGCCCCTAGGCTGCTCTTTGTGTGAGGCCCCCCCTAAAAATTTATTTAGTAGTGCCATGCATGGTCCACACGCAACTACGGTGAACTGGCATACACACATTGGCCCTCATTTATCATTCTTGCGTAGAAACGGGCGTATATGTTGGCGTAAGAGAGAGCCAACACTACAATGTTTCCTTTACATTCCTTCAAGTCACGTGGTGGCCAATTCACATCTACCCAATCACCTACTTGTTTTTTTTTTCTTTTTCTTATGGGCCAATTAGGGTCTTTTTTTGTTCGCGGCGCGGTTATGGGTTTGTTTTTCTTCTTCTTCAAAAAAAAACTTTTAATATATTTTAATTTGTCAAGAATTGTAAAAAATCGTCAATAAGCTCATAATTTGTGCTAAAATAGTCTAAATGTTTAGTTTTAAGAACAATTTTAAAAAGCTGGCTATGTCTATTTTGATGTTTCTGTGCAAGTTCAGCAGACAGTGAGGTTCGGGTTTGTTCCGATCAGAGCTCGTGAGCGGAGAGCGCATTTCTGAATATTCCGCTCCGCTCGTTCATTCCGCAGGGTCACACGCTCAACACAGAAGAATGTCCTGCTGCCTGGCTCGAAAATATGTGGAATAAGGGCTGCTTCCGACTAAATTTTTTTCTAGTCGACTAGTACCCAGCTAACAGGGAACGTTCTCAGAACATTGGCTAACGTTCTCTGAAAGTTCTCTAAAAGTTATCAAAAACGTTCTTGCTGTAACGTTATTATAACGTTGCGCCAACGTTATATGTCATTGATAAACGTTCTAAAGACATTAGCATTAAAACGTTATTCTTATGTTGTTAGTGGAACGTTTTAAAAACGTTATTATGTTAAAAAATATATATTAGTCATTACAAATTAGTTATACAGCTTTTTATTTGGCAAATCAACTTCAGAAACATAATTTGTAAATCCAGTGACACAACTAATGGCACAATGCACTGACATTATTTAACTTATTTTTTATGGTCAGAAAAATAAAATCCCAGAATATAAAATAATTATGTATTCAACAGGAAATAGCAGTATTCATTTAAGTTGAGTGCATTTTGCTTGTTGTATGAATTAGACACTTTTATCACAATGCTGATTAACTTCATTGATAAACGTTCTAAAAACGTTAGCATTAAACGTTATAAAAAATAATAAAAAATTACAACTAGGGTTTTTAATAACTTTTGCAATTACAGTCAAAGAGGAAACAGGGAATGTGTAGTTTTATCTGATCATTCCCCACATCCGAACGTTTAGCGTGATAAGATGGGCGTGGTTTTGCAGCGCACGGCACGGCCCGTCAATCAAACACAGCGCTGCGTCAGCGGGACAGGACGTCGGACATGGAGACGACAACTTTTAGGTAAGTTGGTTGAATTTTGCTTGTATGAATCAAATACTTGTATCAGTGCTAATTAACTTAGTTTTGCAGCAGTTGCTACTGTTTTAATGAAGTTAACTAGATCATCAGTCTGCTTGAACTGTCTTAAGTAACGTAACGTTAAGTTTAACTGCTCCCGCAGTCCACAGAGCAGTTAACAACACTACACAAATATGTAGTTAAAACTGAAGAATAAACGCGAAATTACATTGATGTATTTATTTAGATTCACCTTTTCCAGTGTCCTTGTTCGCTTTTTCAATATAGCTAAACTGATTTTAATTTGAACGCGTTCTTGAGATTCAAAAGTTAATCGGCTAACGTTAACTCAATTAGCTTAGCTATGGCCTGGGCATTTTCCCCTCCAGTTATCTGTTTCATGCAGGGGCGTAGGAGCAATTTTGAACCTGGGGGGGACAGTAAATGCTAGGGGGGTTCGGGGGAAATTCCCCTAATTTTTTTTATTTATTTTTTTTATATATAAAGTACTTAAATGCTCATTTCTAATGACTTTTGGGAAGAGACTGTACTACTTAGTTTGGTTGTAAGAGGGTATATGCAGTGACGGACTGGGTAGATTATAAAAACAGAGAAGCAATCTAATATAACTACAACCAGGTTCAATTGGGATTTATTATATGGGGGGGGGGGGGGGGGGGCCTCTCCCTAGGGGGGTCCGGGGGTATGCCCCCCCGTGAATTTTTTTTGAAAAATAAACCATTAAATGGCATTTTCTGGAGAGTTTTGTGCAAAGAAATGAAGAAATTGAGTCTTCCAAGATATGTGAAAAACTGCAAGTTTAAGAGCATATTAGGCTATTAGGACATTTAGTATTTACATTACTGTTAATCAGCAGCTGCAGTGGTGGAATGTAACTAAGTACAAATAGCCTACTTCGTTACTTTACTGAAGTAGGCTACATTTTTCACGTAGTTGTATCTTTACCTATCTGTAGGTTACTTTACTTAAGTAGAATCAATAGTGCATAGGCCTTCTTTTGACTTTTACTTCGTTACATTTTGCAGCAATTATTATACTTTCTACTCCACTACATTTCTACAACGTTTCGTTACATTTTCTGATCAGTTTTTCCCCTGCCAAAACAGGGATTGAAAAAAATCTCCTATGGGTGGCGCTGCCAATAAAGCACCTAAAATCTGTCACAAAGAACCGGCAAAAGTAATGATTATGAATATGTAAAATATAGCAAGGAGACATTTTAATTGTTTATTAATAAACAAGTGTTTTCTGTGTCAGTGCCCTGCATAGATGAAGTTGACGATGCTGACTCGCGATCTTCGCAGTAGTGAACGCGCCAGAGAGAAATGCACATTTCATACGGATTACACAAGCAGCAGTCTGTTTTCTCTCGTTTTGAATTGTATTGTTTAAAATAAGACATTTCAAGCTTTCTATAGATATTTCTCAGTTCTGTCAGGCAAGTAGGCTACCTTATAGCCTACGCTGAGTTTCGGTTCATTTGTAAGACGAGCTCCAGTTCATGCGTCGGTGCCTATTGTCTGCTATATTTACTTCTTAATTATTAAATCCTAGCAATTGGTTGATGAAACATTGATTAAAATTAAGATATCATTAATACAAAACGAAATTCATTTTTGTTTGAGGTCTCTGTGAACCTGTTTGAGGTCTCTGTGAAACAGTCTTTTAGTGCCGCTTTCAGAGCGCTCAGTCCGCAACATTGTTTTTTCCTCATAAATGCGAACGTGAAAAATAAAATAAAATGAATATGTTCTGTTCTGTTCTGTGGAGAGCTGACCCTTCTTCATTCGGTGGGTAGTACTTTGGTTTGCAGTTTAATTCACAGAATTACAAAAAATATATTTTGCCACCTAAAAGTTAAAGATTTTTTGTGTCATGTCCATGGCATGTGTAGCCTGTTTCCCTCATATTAAATATAAAACGAATGTGTAGACTGATATTTCTTTATTAAGGGAGTATGGATATATAAACAGTTTCAATATATTGGTAGGCCTATTAAATGCATTTTCTGAGAATTTATATTTCAAGTTTTTACTGCAAATGTCACGTCCATAACGCTGGAATTGACATCACTTGATAACACATTGTATTACCTTGTTATGATATAGTGACCCATACAATGTGCCAAACATATTTTTCTTACCTTGTCATTCAAGGCCAGGACACTTTTTGTACAACCAACGTTGTGCTGAACTTGACAAAATTGATCTGCAGCGGCGGCCAGCAGCTCGTGAGTTTTTTTTTTTTTTTTTCAAGGCAGTAGAAGGTTATGGAACTTTTGCGCGCTTCCACATCCCGCGCAACTACGGATCTCCCAGGAACATTCATTATATATTGCTGCGTACATTTATCCGTGTCGGAGTTCTGTAGCCTACCTAGATGCGCATGGCATGCGCGAGCGGTGCGCGATCATGGTCGACTGGACAACGAGATTAAGCAGCTGAACAAGAATAAGGCGGCCTCCTGTATTTTTGCTAGTCGATTTTATTTCATCTAGTGACATGATGGGTTTTATCTTCATTCAGGAGATTTTGGGTAACTGCACAACTGACAGATGACTTTGAGCGCTCCGCCAACTGTGTGTGTGTGTGTAGTGTAACCATAGCAACAAAACGACCAACTTTCGACCCTGCACTTAAGCCTATAATTTCGTTTAAAAAAATTTAATTATTTAAAAGTTGCAGAATGGATTCATTTGGAGACTCCGAAATCGGCAGAGATAGGCAGGCAATGCAAAACAAAATCTTACATTGGGAAATAGTGGGGGGGACAAAACTTAGATTTTGAAATGTGGGGGGGACATGTCCCCCCCTCGTATAATGGCTCCTACGCCCCTGGTTTCATGTGTCAAGTTCGTCATATTGAAATCTGTAACTTATTTGTAATTTTATCGTGTAAGTTGTCCACTGTGTTTGCAGTTTTACAGGTTATAACAAGCTGCTATGTGACATTTAAAAAAAGGAAGGATATCCCCAGGCTCCTCTTAAATTTGATATTTTGATCGCGCACTTGACAACAGTAATGGACCCTTTTCACAGACTGTAATTACGCGTTTTAACAACCATCAGTATAGTAAATTGTGCTAATTTATAATATACAGTGTATGGAAGGCCATATTTTCAATTCCTCTAGGCAGCTATTTTTGGGAAAGTACTATCTATTTGAATTGGGGAATACTGAAATCTCAAAAACTGCTTAACAAACTCAGTTAAATAACATATTTCACTGAGAACAACACTGTGTTAGTTGCCGCCAGTGTGTGTACACTCATAGAGAATAATGTGTTCGAATTTAAAAGACGTGGCGCTCCCAATATTCCAAAGCAGATTAAACTTTTTGTAAATGGTCAGAAAATCTAATTAGATATTCTGCATGAGCAAGTACAGCATCCCAGTGCTTTTATACTAATCTCACCACACTTTAATACAACACTGGGGGAAGTGTTGTATACTTAATGAGTAAATTGTAAAAACATCTGCAAGAACATACCCAGTATTTAAGATGTACCATGACATTAGGGAAAACTGTTCCTGCGGGGTAGTTACCAGGTAAGTGTAAGGTAAATTATTTGATAAACCCTCTATAAATGGGTGTAGCAATGAACAACAACTATGTAAGACAAAGTAATTTATTGGAAACTACCATCTTAATTTCAAGGTAGTAATAAATAAACATGGACTGTTACCAACATAACCTTAGGATAACTAGTGCACACCTAACTTGAATTGATGGGTAATACTGGAGGTGTTTCTAAAAATTGGCTGCCTACATTCTGAGGACGTACACAATTAAATCTGAGTTATTACCAACCTAAACAGGTAACAAGTACACAGTACTTCGTTGAGTTGATATTTAACAGTGGTGTTTTTTTCCCTGGTAGTTTCTCTGTAATTGCATACTAATCACCTTAAGTAATTACACACTAAAATACTATAATTTACCATATGCTTACCAGGTAAATACTTAGTAATTAGTTTGTAGTTTCTCTGCATTTACATACTTGTTACCTGTGGTAATTACCAATAACCAACTATAACTTACCATATATTTACCCGGTAAATACCTAGTAATTAGTTTGTAGTTTCTCTGCATTTACATTCTTGTTACCTGTGGTAATTACCAATAACCAACTATAACTTACCATATATTTACCAGGTAAATACCTAGTAATTAGGGGACTGTAAAAGGAAGGGTTACCAAACGTTGTATTAACGTTATTGCTTGGTTATGAGAACGTTATTAAAAACCTTATTAGAACGTTCAATTCTCCCGTTATATAAATGTTCTCTTAATGTTTAGAGAACAGAGGGAAGCCGGATTAACATTTTCATGGATTAATAACTTAAATTATGCTCTGTACCTCATTCAAAACTATTATATACTGAGAGAGAGGACTGTGACTGCAACACATCGTCATGTGAACGACTTTTGGTACCGGTTTTGACATTTTCGCAATAAATAAATTATTGTGATTACACGTATGTTGTTTTTCTTCATAATTGTAGCCTATGTAGTTTTCTATCTTTGAAAATTACGTATTAATACTACTTATTAATGAGACCAGGCTGGAATGTTTTAGTTAAGTTGCAGAACACACATGGTAAAAGTTTGTGATTTCAAAAATGTTTAAGCAGCAAAGGATGTGGTAAGAGTCTGGTAATACAATAGAAATAAACAAGGCTTCCTTTTACAGTACAGTTGCACTTTACTTACTGAGTAAATTGTCATGTTTTCCTTGGTAACGTTGCAGGACATACGAGGTAAAAAAATGTGACTATGGAAAAGGGAATGATCAGGTTATATGGTAAGATCCCAGTAATTCCATGGAAATAAACAAGGCTTCATTTTACAGTACAGTTGCACTTTACTTACTGAGTAAATTGTCATGTTTTCCTTGGTAACGTTGCAGGACATACGAGGTAAAAAAATGTGACTATGGAAAAGGGAATGATCAGGTTATATGGTAAGATCCCAGTAATTCCATGGAAATAAACAAGGCTTCATTTTACAGTACAGTTGCACTTTACTTACCGAGTAAATTGTCATGTTTTCCTTGGTAACGTTGCAGGACATACGAGGTAAAAAAAAATGTGACTATGGAAAAGGGAATGATCAGGTTATATGGTACAATTCCGGTAATACCATGGAAATAAACAAGGCTTCATTTTACAGTACAGTTACACTTTACTTACCGAGTAAATTGTCATGTTTTCCTTGGTAACGTTGCAGGACATACGAGGTAAAAAAAAATGTGACTATGGAAAAGGGAATGATCAGGTTATAGGGCAAGATCCCAGTAATTCCATGGAAATAAACAAGGCTTAATTTTACAGTACAGTTGCACTTTACTTACAGAGTAAATTGTCATGTTTTCCTTGGTAACGTTGCAGGACATACGAGGTAAAAAAAAATGTGACTATGGAAAAGGGAATGATCAGGTTATAGGGCAAGATCCCAGTAATTCCATGGAAATAAACAAGGCTTCATTTTACAGTACAGTTGCACTTTACTTACAGAGTAAATTGTAAAAACATCTGCAAGAACATACCCAGTATTTAAGATGTACCATGACATTAGGGAAAACTGTTCCTGCGGGGTAGTTACCAGGTAAGTGTAAGGTAAATTATTTGATAAACCCTCTATAAATGGGTGTAACAATGAACAACAACTATGTAAGACAAAGTAATTTATTGGAAACTACCATCTTAATTTCAAGGTAGTAATAAATAAACATGGACTGTTACCAACATAACCTTAGGATAACTAGTACACACCTAACTTGAATTGATGGGTAATACTGGAGGTGTTTCTAAAAATTGGCTGCCTACATTCTGAGGAAGTACACAATTAAATCTGAGTTATTACCAACCTAAACAGGTAACAAGTACACAGTACTTTGTTGAGTTGATATTTAACAGTGGTGTTTTTTTCCCTGGTAGTTTCTCTGTAATTGCATACTAATCACCTTAAGTAATTACACACTAAAATACTATAATTTACCATATGCTTACCAGGTAAATACTTAGTAATTAGTTTGTAGTTTCTCTGCATTTACATACTTGTTACCTGTGGTTATTACCAATAACCAACTATAACTTACCATATATTTACCCAGTAAATACTTAGTAATTATTTTGTAGTTTCTCTGCATTTACATACTTGTTACCTGTGGTAATTACCAATAACCAACTATAACTTACCATATATTTACCAGGTAAATTCCTAGTAATTAGGGGACTGTAAAAGGAAGGGTTACCCAACGTTTTATAACGAGATAATTAAACGTTCTAATAATGTTTTTAATAATGTTCTTATAACCTATAAATAACGTTAATACAACGTCTAAAACTGGACGTTTTAAACGTTCCTAGAACATTCAGAAATAACGTTTTTATAACTTAATGGGAACGTTATGGAAACGTTCTTATAACCTAAGAATTGAATGTTCCAATAACGTTTGAACAACGTTCTTATAACCAAGCAAGAACGTTAATACAACGTTTATATAACAGGAGAATTGAACGTTCTAATAACGTTTTGAATAATGTTCTTATAACTAAGAAATAACGTTAATACAACGTCTAAAAAACTGGACGCTTTGAATGTTTCTAGAACATTCAGAAATAACGTTTTTATAACTTAATGGGAACGTTATGGAAACGTTCTTATAACCTAAAATTGTTAGCTGGGTAGTTGTTCATTTAAGCCATTCGTGGACAAATCGCCCCTTTATATTAATTTAATTACTTAGGCTATACGGTATGATACCCTAAGAGCGTTTACATATAGCCGCATTCAAGCGCACGCACGCATAAAGCTTGCCACAAAAACCGGTAAAAGTAATGATTATGAATGTGTCTAAAAAGCAAGGAGACATTTCATTATTTATTGATATACTGGTGATTTCTGTGTCGCTGCAAAGATGACGATGCTAACTCGCCATGAACGCCAGAGAGAAATGCACATTTAAGATGACATATTCAGAGAGAAGCCTATTTCTTTTGGTTTTGAATATTTTCGTTTGCAAGTAGACATTTCAAGCTTTCTATAATAGATAGCCTATATTTCTCAAATCTGTGAGGCACAAGCTGAGTTTCGGCGCCCTCCAGTTCACGTGCAATGCAAGTGATCGTGTTGGCGCCTTATTACATTGTCTGCTATATATTTTCTTCTTATTTAGTAAATACAGGCAATTGGTTGATAAAACATTGATCAAAATTAAGATACAATTTATACAAAACGAAAATCTTTTAAAAAGAGACTTTCTACAAAACAAGACTCAATGAAGTGGTCAAAATCATGTTTTACCCACTCCATGTCTCCAGACATTGCGCATCTCATGATGTATAATATCTTTCTCATGCTGCATGCTCACTTTCATAATCAACATTGATTAAATTAAAAAAACATAATGACGTCAAATATGTTCTAACCAGCCCTCGGCCCTGTTGCAACAGTCGTTGTTTAGGTAGGCTACCTTAAACGCGCACGTACAGTCTCGGAGTCATTGCTGCAACCAGGAGATGAAGAGAGCTGAGATCCACATCACCTAGCATATCTTCGTCTCTGCCACCCCAGGATACTAGCGCGGCTAGCGCAGCTAGCGTGACCAGCACCGTTGCTAGGAGGGCGCCAGCGCCTCTGCCTCTCAGCGTCTCTGCCTCGCGAGTGGATGATAGCTCTGAAGACGCCTAGCAATGGTATACCTTTAGTGGTAGTATACCTTTAGTTAAGTTATACCTATGAGTCTTCGTAGCGCGCTAAGAGACAGCGTTATCGGGAAACGCAGCCCAGGTATGATGCGTATGATGCGTAATGGAGATTCCAAAGCGCTCTTCTTTGGTCAGAACCATGGAGAGCGATCGCGGATAGGTCCGTCCTATGCACCGAAACTTTTTACAATGCAACAAAATATTTAAAGAGCATCAAGCTATTAAAATCTATATTATGTATACGCACATATAATATAACAGTATAGGCCTATTAGTCAGTAATTTTTATTAGGTTAAACAGTGATTCGATAAGGTTTTTAATTTAAGGCCCACCCACAATTGGTCTGGCCCATCCAAAACTGGAATCCTGGCGCCGTGCCTTTGCGCTTAAGTAAAAAAATAATAATAAAAAAATTGTCTGGCCAATCCGAGGCCCCTGCACACGTGGGGCCCCTAGGCTGCAGCCTAGGCAAGCTTGTGCATTAATCCGCGCCAGCCTCCACCAATATCATATACTGTAAATAGATGAGCATGGAGGCCCAAATATAACAGAAGATGGTGATGTTGTTGTAAAACCTTTATTTTAAAAGTTAAATGTTTATATAAAAATTACAACTAATAAAAACTAACAAAAAGCTAGAAATTGTTGAATAATAATAAAACCAATTTTAAAAAAGTAACAGCAAAATAATGTTTTTTTTCTTCCCATCAGTCTGTTATAATTCATAAATCAAAAAGTAAACATTTAGAAATGGACAAGAATGCAGTCAAATTTAAAAAATAAAATCATTTATTGTCTTATTTTTTAATAAAGATAATATGGAACTGGTAATATATTATTAAATAAAGCTAATAAATGTATTCATCCAAGTGCAGTGTGTTGTATTCGTGTTTTCTTGATGTAATAAATACTTCATCAGCCAGCAGGTCAGGTGCAATGCGTCGTGACTCGTGTAAATTTTTTAACTCTATGTACATTAGTGTAAAAAGAGGAATTTTGACCATGTAATCATTCGGTCGATTGTGGTGCGCAGCGATAATGAAAAGTGACAGTACCCGGCCGGCAGGCTTTAGTCGACGGTAGTTTTCTTATTCCCAGCGAAATAACAATGCAACCTGTCTTTAAGAACGTATTGATCGACTGGGATACAACAACTCTCCTGGCCTCCCTCTCATTCTTTTCATGGCATTTCTGGTACCCTGATTTATGTTTTCTTTTCCCCGAAATTTTCAGTCAGTCAGTCTCCTGCTCTTCCACCAACTTCATTGTTAACTTCAGGCACTGCCGCCTCAACTCTGATTGGTTCTGTTCACGAGCTGGGGTGGGACTTACAATTTTATTGGGTCCATCTGATGTTTGTCACTGACTTAATAATTAATAAATACTTTAGATCGGACAAAACCATTTTTAGGGAGGTAAGAGAAGCAGATATTTGGAAAAAATATTTAACCAAATTGCATGTTTTTCTGGTTTTCATTTAAATCTCAGGCATGCAACTAATATAAATATTATAATTATTTATACAACAGGGGCCTATATAGTATAACTGCTGGATTTTGTGGGGTCCCCTGGGCAGCGGGGGCCCCTATAATTGTCACCACCTTTCACCCCACTAGCGATGGCCCTGCTCCCGTGCATCCTCAGAAACCAGCTCCAGCACCTGAGGATGTGTTATCCCTGCCATGTTCTCTGCTTCAAGTGGATCCTCCCAAACTGTTGGCGGTTCCTCCATGTCCCGATGAAGTTGTTTCCCTCCGACACTATTCATCCCAAGTACGTCATCCCAAACGACTTCCTCCAAGCCCCACTCCTGCACATGATGAAGTCGTTGCTCTAAGACGTCCTCCCAGCCGGAAGCCTGAGCCGTTCACTTCCCCGTTTAAGTCACCTTCACAACTCAGCCTGGTTGACATAGAGGATGAGGAGAGCGAGTATGTGGAGTACACAGGAAAGACCATCCGGAACATTGACTTACTCAAGTCTGAACGCCCCCAAAAGCCGGAGGCTGAAATGAAACCGAGAAGGATGGTTGCTTGGTTGGAGAAGGACAGCGTCAGCTGCCGCTAATAACCGTAAGTCGGAGGTGGATGCCGCTTTTAGCCAGGCAAATAAGTTATTATATCAATATATATTATATCAATATTTTTTTACACTGTCTTATTCAGAGTCAAAGACTGCACACTTCATGTGATCATATAAATCTATATGTAAAAGTAAATACATTTATTTTGTCTAAATAAAAGTTGTGTTAATGAGACTAGTAAAACAAATATTTACATGAAAAACAAAGGAGGTGGCAGCAAGTCACTGCTTTAATGAGTGAGTTGAATCCTTTATTCAACCGATTCGTTCAAAATAGCCTAACATCATTTATTTTACTTAGCGAACGACTGTATTTATGAATGGATAGCCTAATAGGATGGACGGGAGGTTTAGTCACTGGCAACAGGGGTTTGAAGCGAGCGGCTGGTAGAGCGAGGAGACACTTGTAACCATTGGTTGTTTTCCCTCTATTGGCTTTAGGAAGGAATATCTGACTGTAGTAGGCAGAGGTTTGACCTCTGTCGTGTTCTCTTTGTAGAAAATCACTCGTGAGTCCATCATTTGCAGGAACTTACATTTTATTCATCTCAACCTCCAGCCGTCCCTCACCTCACTCTCATTCCGCACCACCTGATGCTCCTCCCCAAACTACCGTATTCTCACGAATATCACACATCTCCCATTTCTTTTCTTTTTTACAGGAACATTGATTTTTTCCCCCCACTATTTTACAACAATTCTTTAAGCAAACATGTAACAAGTTCGAGCATTGTTTTTTCCTTTTCAAATCTTAACCCAATAATTATTCACCTTACAGTTTCCAAACTTTGTAATAGAACAGGATTACAAGTACAATTTTTTTTCACTCTTAAAGTTACGATTACTATAACTCTTAGAAAACAATACAGACATGTCTTCAGTTAAGCCACATTCATACTTTCTCTACTTTTTTTTCACAGGTTTAGTCTATTTGGTTTAATCACAGCTCTGCCAGACCTGGTTCTCTGTGTCTCAGGCTGCACACACACAGGAGATTGTGGTGTGGGTGCCGTGGGTAGCTCTTGACCAGTCACAGGTTCAAACTTGCTTTCTCTTTCCAGAGATGGGATAGGAATCAAATGCTGTCTGTTCCTCCGAACAGAACCATGTGGAACATCTATCACATACGATCGTGGAGTACTGTGCTCTTTCACCACAGTCCCAGGCGTTTTAATATCTGTAACCCAAACATCACATCCAGGTTGCAGACCAGTCAGGTTTCTGACTCTGTGACGCACGTTATACTTTTCCGAATCCACCCTTCTCCTCTTTTCCTCTCTTGAACGTACAATTTCAACATCAGGAAGAGAAGGTTTGAGTAACTGAGGAAACGTTGGCACCTTTGTTCTCAGTCGTCTCCCCATGAGAAGTTGGGCTGGACTATATCCATTTTGCAGTGGAGTAGCTCTGTACGCCAAAAGTGCGATATATGGATCAGGGGCCTTTTTCAAGAGATTTTTGATTGTTTGAACAGCACATTCTGCTTCCCTGTTGCTTTGTGGAAACCTTGGACTACTAGTTGCATGCTTGAATTCGTATGCAGTTGCAAAATCTGCTAATACCTGAGCTACGAATTGGGGTCCATTATCCGTAATCAAAGTCTCGGGAATGCCATGTCTCGCAAAGAATGATTTGAAATGTTCAATCACATTCACAGAATTTGTTTGAGACAGGTGTGCAATTTCTACATACCTTGAATAATAGTCCACCACAAGCAAATATGTTTTGTTTTTCAGCATGAAGAAATCTGCTCCAAGTTTTTGCCAAGGCCGTCCTGGAAGCTCAGTGGTAATGAGTGGTTCTTTTGGATTTACTCGTTGCTCTATGCATGTTTTACATCTATGCACTAGATTATTCAGCTGTTGACTGAGTCCCGGCCACCATACGGATTGTCGTGCTCGTTCTCTGCACTTTACTATTCCCTGATGTCCATCATGGAGCTTGTCCAGAACCTGGTTTCTGAGTGCAGATGGAATTACAAGCCTGGAATCTTTCAGAAGTAGTCCCTCCTGAACTGTGAGGAAAGCTTCAGTACGGTTGTAATGGAGTCTCACACCGCTTTTTGTCAGTCCATCCATCCATACACATTTTCATGACCTGCGCACAAACACTGTCTGCTTTCAAGTGTTCTTTTAACGTAGCGAGGTATGAATTGCTGGCAGGTAAATCATTCATGAGCATGTCCACATAAATATTTGTGTCCTCCAACAACTCTGCATCACTTTTGAGCTCTGTGCTTACGGGTTTGTGTGAGAGTGCATCAGCAGTCCACAAACTCTTTCCAGGAACATGCTCCACCGAATATGAGTACCTCATCAGTCTCATCCTGAAACGTTGAATTCTAGGGGGTAAAGAGTCTAGAGGCTGTGTTCCAAGAAGGCTGGTGAGAGGTTTATGATCCGTTTCCATCTTGAACTCTTTTCCGATAAGAAAATCTTTGAAACGTTCACATGCCCACGTCAGACTTAGGGCTTCCTTCTCGACTTGAGCATAACGCTGCTCCACCGACGAAAGAGAACATGAAGCATATGCCACAGGCCTCCACTCGTTGTCCCATTTCTGCAATAGAACCGCTCCTAATCCAAATGATGAAGCATCCGCAGACACTTTGATGTCTTTTTCAGGATCGTACATTGCTAACACAGGAGTAGATGCAAGTTCTACTTTTAACTCCTTGAAAGCTTTGTCCTGCTCCGCTCCCCAGACCCAGTGATTTCGCTTTGACAATAGATCCCTAAGCGGTCTATCTTTCTCAGCAAGTTGGGGTATGAACTTTCCCAACTGATTCACCATCCCCAGAAAACTTCTTACCTCACTCACATTTGAGGGTGGCTGCATTCTCCTTATGGCTTCAGTTTTCACCGGGTCAGGTCTGATTCCATCAGCTGAGATGATATGTCCCAAAAAGTGTATCTCACTTTTCGACAGATCACACTTATCCACGTTAAGTGTGATGCAAGCATTCTGAATCTTTTGTAAGACCATTATGCAAACGTGCATCATGTTCTTCCTGAGTTCCTCCCCAAACAAGCACATCATCCATATGACAGTTGACCCCCTCCAGACCTTCCGTAACTTCCGACACCATCCTGCTTTGAAAATGTTCAGGAGCTGAAATGATGCCAAAGGGAAGGCGGTTAAAGAAGAATCTCCCGAAAGGGGTAATGAATGTTGTGAGTTTTGCAGTGTTAGGGGTTAGTGGAATTTGCCAAAACCCAGAGTTTGCATCAAGCTTGCTGAAAATCTTGGCCCTTGCCAACATACCAAGACTTTGTTCCACAGATGGCAGTATGTATTTCTCTCTACACACTGCTTCATTCAACTTTGTTAGATCCACACACAGCCGAACAGTACCATCTTTTTTTGGTACTACCACCATACCAGAGCACCAGTCAGTCAGCTCTTCCACTCTGCTTATGACACCGATTTCTTCCATACGCTGCAGTTCTTTTTTAACTTTGCACACAAGTGGCAAAGGAATCCGCCTCGGAGTCTTAAGCGAGAAAGGTACTGCATTTGGTTGGAGCTTGATGTCATACGACCATTTGATGACTTGTTTGATGACCCCCAAACCACTGCACAGTCTTGGGTAAGTTTTCTTTAGCGTCGTTATGTTAATACTGTCAAATCTCGTGACTAGATCTAGACAAGTTATTGCTGGCCTGCCCAGTAAAGCCATTTGCAGGTTCTTAATAACATACACATCCTGTATTGCTTCAACTTCTCCCTTTTGCAGCACTAACCTGCTCATGCCTATTACCTCCAACGGTTGTCCTCCTGGTCCCATGAGCAGCCTGGTCACAGGATTTACAGTAGGCTTTTTGATATGTGCAAAAATGTTCTTGAATGTGTGCTCTGAGATAGCAGTTACATCAGCTCCAGTATCAATCTTAAATTTCACTTTTGTGCCTGCCACCAATTTCAGTTATCCATGGGTCCACATATAGTGCTTTCCTCTGTCACCTCATGAACTGCCTTAATTGATGTACACACACGCTGAAAATGTCCTTTTTTTTCCACACCGTTGACAATTTACATCCTTTGCAGGGCATTGGTGTTTTGCATGGAAAGGAGATTTTCCACATTTTGGACATGAACTACTTTCAGCCTTTGTTTTGTTCAGGTTTGATCAGAAAATTTCCATTTGCTCTGTGCAGTATTACTTTTATATACTCTGTCAACTGAACGAGCTCCTTTTGCATCATCTCTTAGAGCACATTGCTGTTTTTTCACTTCTTCTGACTGTCTGGCCATGCTAATAGCTTTCTCTAAAGTCAAATCTTTATCAAGCTGCAAGCGTTCAGACAGTCTGAGATCGGCCAGACCCACTACCAATCTGTCTATTATGAGCTTGTCATGTAGCGATCCATAATTGCAGTGTTCAGCTAGAGTATACAGCGCCGTCACAAACGATTCCACTGTTTCATTGTCCCCTTGCTTACGCAAATTAAATCTAGCCCTCTTGTAAATCACATTCTTTTTTACAACAAAGTGAGAGTCAAATGCGTCTCTTACTGTCAGGAACACATTCTTCTGCTCGTCCGTGAGCTTTAAACCTTGCAAAATATCATCCGCCTCATCACCCATGCAATAAACTAGAGTGTTTACTTGGTTTCCCTCTGTGGATGATTGCAGGTTACTTGCCTGACGAAATCGTTCAAATCGTCGAATCCATCTGGGCCACTCCTGCGGTTTGGAAAAATCAAAGGGCTCTGGGGGCTGAATCTTGAATGTCGCGCTCGGTCCCGAAGCGCCAACATTTACCGGCTCCTGTCTGCGTATGTCTTCCTCCTGTGCCTCCTCTTTTCCGTCGTTTACCACGAGGTTAGCCTGAAGCGGGGCGGACTGGCCATCTGGAGCACCGGGACTTTTCCCGGTGGGCCGCTGGCCAATGTGGGCCGGTCCACCCGGCCAGTACACAAACATATTTTTTTTTAAATAACGGAAATCATAATATTACATCTCTACGCAAATGGATGAGTGAGTCAATCGCGCGGGCGCGGCCGACAAGGAGTGTGTTTTGGTGTCTTGTCTGCATGTGAGTGTATTGCCCTCCCTCCCTGTTAATTAGTTTGGTCTACTCCATTGCGTATGTTGAAACGCCCCCTTTCTCGTCTCATTAACAGAGAGAGAGAGATTGATCCGTTACAGTGAATTTCTCTGAGCAGATAATTACAAATAATTGTCCATGGATGAAAAGGTGGAAGAAAAGAAAAGGTGGAGAAATGCTGTGAAATGCTTCAAATGAACAGATTATGCGTTTGGCGCTAAGGGAAGTTGCAGTTCAGCAGGCTCTGATGGCTCTAGCATTACAGCAAAGGTCAAGGATAGCGAGGCTGGACCCATCAGCACAGTCAGTGTCAGTGATGATGAACCAGCAGTGCCTGCTGATGATGACCAACAACACCTCCTGTACCTGAGCCAGTGAAGAGGATGGCAATCAAACTGAACCGGTAAGCTGAAATGAAATCAGTAGTAGCATTATTTAGCTCGCACTAGTAAACTAGTTAGCCTACTCATTTTAACAATGATGGTAGTTAATATTAATTCCAAACACTACTGAGTGCTGAGAAATTAGTTCTTAACTCAACAATTAGTATACAATTAAAATAATAAACCCTATTGAATTATATTGTTTTCTTCCAAAACTTTTATGTTTATCTTTAAAGAGCATGTTGCAGGTTAGAAGACCCAATGAGTCAATGTATAGAAAAATAATGTAGGAACTAGATTTTCTTTTAAAAAAACTTCTAAATACGCTACAGTGGCTTCTGGAGTCGTTTTTGTGAGAAAATTTTACTTCCGCATTTGAAAATGGGCGTGGCGGGCGTGACGTAGCACGAGGGAGAGCGGTCGATTCAAACAACAAGGAAATAATGGATCGCATGACGTTTCGGACGCTGAGGAAATTGGTCATACTTACTCGTATGACGGAGCACAGCTATACAATTATGAGCCTGCTAGGCAGCCAAGAAAGCAGGGACAGGCCAGGATTAATGTTAGACAGAACAACGGTCAGAGGAGACAAATTGAGTTGTGGTGTGAGGAGATAGTGAAGAACAGGGCAGGTGTCTTGGTGAGAGACCAGTGTTAGCTTATAGATACATTTCCTTGAAATTTCCTTGAATTAATTTTTTTTTAAATTAAAACTAACATCATAAATATGATATTTTTTTACTTTGAGCAATGATGGAGCTATACTTGACTCTTCTTAGAAGCAAATAAAAGAAAACAGCTCCTTGGACAAAATGAAATGTAATATTGGTAGTAGGCTATAAACAAAGGTTTATTTTAGTTCAGATTAACATTTGAGGGCAGCAATTGTATTCATAATGTCAAAATAAAACTGACGTAATGCAAATTGAAAGCATTTTATCCTACTATTCCTGTCAAACGTCCATGGTTGCAGAGTGCAGACAGTAGTGTTACTACAGTAAATCCATGGTGAATGTTGCTGATCTGTGGACACTGGATAGTTCATTCATTGCACAGTTTATTCCTGGTTTCCAAGTCAGCGTTGTTTGATCTGTTAATAACGGAGAAATGTGAATATTTCTCACTAGATCTCGCAGCGATGTTATTACTTCAGTGGTGAATTCAAATGCTTTATTTACTGGATCTCGCAGTAACAGTGTTGCTTGATCAGGCTTGATCAGGCTCACGCTGCACTGGTCCAAACTGATAAACAGTCCACACAAACACAATAACGAGTAGCTCAGTTTTCGTTTTTCTCTTCACCTGCACAAACCGCACCCAGGCACGAAAGATAGCACCGTCCCTTTTCTTGTTAGGAAACCGGTGGACTCGATGTCCTGACAGGCTGGAGTTTTTGCAAGCTCCACAAACACAATAATTTACCATGACGATGATAAATTGAAATACAAAAACTACTGAAAACACACTGACTCACGACCGCGCTCTTACTGAATACCAACCTACTCTGCACTGAGCTGCGGCAGAGCACAGCACACATCTCCCTCTTGTGACGTAAAATGACGCGATGTTGAAAAAAAGCGTTTTTTACGAGCAGTCAAAGAAACGCTCACTTTATCTACTAAACTGGTGTCCTTATGTCATTTTAAAACATTTTAAATCCTGCATTATCTTTTCATATGATATTTTCATACACGGTTATATATTCATTTTGATTTTTTTTTTACCTGCAATATGCTCTTTAACTTAATAATTACATAATTTAAGATTTTGAGATCATTTGTGTGTTATAGTGTTTGAGAGAAATTTAAATTTGCTACTAACCTTTGTAGATCTTGTAGCTATGATTGTTGCAGATAGGACCAACACACATCTTACACAATAAGTTTGCACCTTTTTGTCCATGTGGCTTTCTGGGCAGGTTTTATGAGTATTAATATTATTTGAATTTGGCTACTTGCTTTACACTTTACTTTACACTAACAAATATTTATTACAGATAATGCTGAATAATCCCTAATCTGTTTTGTCTCCTTCACAGGAATCATTTCATCTCTTATACACACAAACTCTGTTTCACATACACATACACAGGCTCTTTCAAATGTACACACACACACACAAGCCATCTCCTCCTCATCCTCATAAAGCTCTGCTGACCTGCTCCCAGAAGATGGCATGAAGCCTGTGGACATCTATCAAGTTTAATGTCACATGATAGCCTAATAGTATGCCATGAGGATTTGTGTTAATGCAAAATAGTTTCAATCTTGATTCAGGAGTTGTATAGCTGAGTACCCCCTGACTAGCTGATTTGCTGTCTTGATAGTTTTATATTAATAATGTTGTATGTCTGAATGTTTTTCTGTTTGTTTCCCTTCGTTTTACAAATATGACCTAATATATGTTGTGTTACTTAAAATAAATGTTTAAATAGCATTTATTTTTGTATTGTGTTATATTTTTATGCTATAAGTGGTGTTAAATATTATTCTTCACATTAATGAGTCAATGTGTTATGATGTGGGATGTGGGATGTGGTGGGCTGCTGTGGGCCAGAAAGTCCAGGGCCACTTTTTGGTCCCAGTCCGCCCCTGACCTGAAGCACAGAAACTTTAGCGCTCTATGCTAAACTGACAAGACTAGGCTACACTCTGTACGAGTGAACGATTGTACCCGCGCACTTCTGACACCATGTCGTGTTCTCTTTGTAGAAAATCACTTGTGAGTCCATAATTTGCAGGAACTTACATTTTATTCATCTCAACCTCCAGCCGTCTCTCACCTCACTCTAATTCCGCACCACCTGATGCTCCTCCCCAAAATTCTCACGAATATCACACAACCTCCACAAGAAATGGCATTGGCTCTGTGATCTTCCGTTCCTTATGTTGTCTCTCCTTCCTTTTCTTTTCTCCAGCTTCCCTAAGCTCACTTCCTCCCTCCATTAACTTTCCAGACTGTGGACTACCTTGCGGCATCTCCTCCTGCATTTCCTGTCATTGGCAGTGGTGTCGAATGCCTCACACTCCTCTGGAAGTTTCTCTACTGCCGCTAATTATTGCGCTGCACACTGCTGTGCTCTCTGAGGTGTCCCCTCTCTGCGCAAGAAGTGAGAAAAATACTCAAACAGTTGTCTAAATACACTGCTAAACAGCGCCATTATGGACACCGAATGCTGCAATTGAATTCAATATTTCTCGTCAATATATCTGTAGAAAGTCTCGAAAGGTTTTCGATCTATTCACTCCTAACACACCAACAGCAGACCAGAGTCAGAGCTGTCGTTTACAGTTGCCATGACGGAATCTCCACTATGATGTCATGACCCCACTGAGTGAGAACTCTGAACAAACTAAGCAGCTCCAGAAGCAGCAAACACACACTTTCACACTATGAAATACTGACTGTTTCCAAACAAGTTTTCCAAACACTCCTCCCCCTCCCTGAATATTAAACTGAGATAGTAGAAATAAATTGAGATCCCTGGTTGTAGTTTCATATGAAAAAAGTAGCCTATTGTTTCATTTTTTCAATCAATTAAAATTTCTACATTGAATCTGTTAAAACATAATTTATGCAGTGTTGGGTAAGTTTCTCAAAAAAAAGAAAAGAAAAAAGTAATTAATTACAAGCTATTAATTACATCTTCAACAGTGTAATTAGATTACTACTAATTACTCTCTCTCAAAAGGATTCCATTACTTATTACTATTTTTTTTCTCAGTCCCATATCAACATTGAGCAGTTGAACGCTAGACATGAAACTGCTCTTTTAATTCTTTCAAATAAATAATATAAAATTGCAGAAATTATTCACTGTAAAAAAAGCCAGCTTACTGAAAGCTCTCCAAATAAACATAAAACAGTAAAATGAACTGAGATATTTTTATTGGAAGTGTTCATGCATCATACTTAAATGATGAAAACATACAATGTTTTGTTGTTCAAACTAAATCGTTTTAGTTTTCATTGAAGTTCGTGTTTTTTGTTTGCGCGTGCGCAGTTTGAACCCTAAACGCATGCGCAGTTTGAGACTTCAGCTACTCAGCGGTTAGGTGTCTGTCTGCTGCTGGTGAGAAGTCGGTAGCGGAGTGCTGCCTTCAATTCAGCGTTTCTGCAGAATCACTGGTATGTGGTATGTATTAATCATTTTTATAATCGACTGTATGTTATTTGTCATATATGATGTATATTGTGCTCTTCCCAAACTGATGGCCTGATCAAATTCACCAGTGCTGCCGATTTCGCACACTTTTGGGTGCTGTTTCCGATTGCGATCTCTTGGTCGGCGTTACGTCACAAATCATGTGACCTGCGTAGAAACAAGCCACCGCCATGTTTGAAGGGTAAAACAAACCGAAGGCAAAGCCCGAGGCAAATCAAAAAGGTATCTATTCACAGAAGTTTTGCTGTGGATTATGTCAGTTATGGATACTAACGGACTACTTTGTATTAATGATGAATGATATCTGTGTATGCTAATGTATGTCGGTGGTGAAAAGTGAATGTAATAAAACACTCATGTAAAGCGCTTTGTGACTAGCTACATGTCTGTGAAAGGCGCTATATGAATACAGATCTTCTTCTTCTATTACAGAATGTCTTATCAGTATATAGACAGTGTCCTAGCGCCTGCATTGACCAGGTACCACAGAAATCTGTCGCTTGTAGGTTTACAATCTTGTCCCTGTCGGCATCCAGCAGAGTCCTGGGAGAACAACCCAAAGGCATGGCCCAGGCTCGAGTATCCAGACATATACAATTACCTCATCAAGTCCCCTGGTATGAACACCATGTGTCCATACCATGTGTCCTACACTTGCAGTCATGTTTAAATACCCATCAAGCATCGATTACATTAACTATGTTCATTCAAAAGCATTGTGTTACACAGTGGCTGTAATGAGCTCAGTCTGTCAGTGGCACAGCTTGTACAGTGTCAGTGAGGGACACAGTTTTTTCAAAAGCCAAAAAAGGCTAACTGCAGAAATGTATCTTATTCCCCACACAACTAGTGCATTTCATTGTTGCTTATCAGTGTAGAGCTGCTGATCATTATGCATAGCAATGTCATAACATAGCAACAGAAAATTGAGTGGCCATCTCTGCAATGGTATTATTTAGTTATTCTTTGATTTGCCCCTCAATTTGTCCATTCATTTGAGATTACATTTCTATTTAGATTTAAAGTAAAATGGTATGTGCATACCCTCTATTCACACTTTTTGCATTAACCAGTCATCAGATTCAATTTTATTGAATGTAGTGTCTAACGACAACAGCTAGACTTTAACATTTGTAATGAGAAATTGTTTCTTAGACATTGTATAAGTTGTGAAATACTAAAAGGCATGAAGATTGACATGAAAGCATTTGTATCATTTACTTGCAATTTGTCAATGTTTTTGCTCTGGTCAATTGTCACTCTCCTAGATGTGAAATGTCCATGTATAAAAAGACCTCAATGAAAAAAAAATTAATCCCTTTCTTCATTTTCTTTTGTTTCAGGTGTATTTAGTTCTGCCGCCATGGACAATTATAGATCCCTTGAAGCCTACAAATTTTTCATGTCTGGATGGGTACAGACTGTGTATCACCAGAAAGTAGGTTCCAACATTCTGTTCAAGGCTGACGTGAAGCCTTTCTGGCGGGTCACGGAAGAGCCACATCACCCTTGGATTGCTGTCACAGTTGACGCACATGTTGTCGCTGCTCACTGTGACTGCATGGCAGGCTTGGGGGAGACCTGCTCTCATGTTGCAGCAGTTCTGTTTAAGATCGAGGCAGCTGTACGTATGGGATACACCAGTTTAGCATGCACAGATGAACCTTGTCAATGGAATCAGTGCTTTGTTAAGAAGCTAGAGGTAGCTCCTGTTTCCAAGATATAGTTTTACAAGCAGGAAGCGAAGGACAAAGTCCTAAAAGCTCGGAGGAAGAAGGTGAATAACATTACATGTTCAACAGAAAGGCAGAGAGCCCTGTTTGTGCAGACTCTGGCAGATGACGATGACCAGTTGCTGGCCATTTCAACATACACAGATTATTGTCAAGTTGTGGATAGTAGAGACATAACTGCCAGTGTTCATTTACCAAACAGTTTAAGGACTCTTCATTCCGAACTATATGCAAAGATGAGTGAAAGTGACCTAAAGGAACTTTGTAAAACTTGGACATTGCCAACAATATCACCAGAACAACATGACTATGTGGAAGAGGCAACTCATGCTCAGTCATCTTCTTTAGTCTGGCATGAGCAACGTTCTGGTCGCATAACAGCCTCAACAACTCATTTGGCAATGAAAGCCAGAGATAAGCCAACATCACTCGTCTCAAAAATTTGTAAACCCCAGTTGACCCCTATCATTGCACCAGCAGTCATATGGGGAAGACGACATGAGGATGTGGCATTCCGCCTGTACAAAGAGGCAATGACTGAGGGTACGTGCAGCATGAAAGTGTCAAAACAACACGTGTTGTGCACCACCAAAAAGTCTGGTCTTCATATTTCAAGGACATTAACATATCTTGCTGCCTCACCAGATGGCATTGTTGACTGCAAGTGTTGTGGACAAGGGGTAATGGAGATAAAATGCCCCTATAAGCACAAGGACAGTCCCATTGTTGATGCAGTACAAGATCAACACTTTTGTCTTGACCCGAAAATGAACATTAAGAAGGACCACCAGTACTTCACGCAGGTCCAAATGCAAATGTTTGTTTGCAACACAACTTATGCTGACTTGATATTGTGGACAACTGTAGACTGTGTTGCCATCCGCATACTTAGAGATGACAACTTCATCACAGAAATGATAGACAAGTTGTCCACTTTCTGGCGAGGTGTCATTCTTCCTGAAATCCTATCGAGAAAACAAGAGCTTGGACTCTACAGGGAAAATGTTGCACCAAATGGATCTAACAACACCAGTGTGACATCACATCAGACCTCACTTGTTAGGTCTCCATTGCATGCTGTCAACCAGGCTCCAGTATATTGCATCTGCCGTTCATCAGACAACTCGGTGATATGGTTGCATGTGATAGATGTGATGAGTGGTTCCACATTCAATGTCTCAGCCTAAAAAGTGTTCCTCGATCTAAGCACTGGTAATGCAAAACATGCAGGAAAACCAAAGGCTCTTCCAGTTGACTCTAATTTAAAAGTAAAATTACGCAATATCAGAATCAGAATAGATTTTATTGCCATTTTCAATGAAAGGTTTCACAGACTAGGAATTTTCTTCGGTGTACTTGTGCAACATGAAACATAAACTTTGCTAATGATAAATAATAAACTATGGAAAGAGATACATTTGTTTTAATAAAACAGCAAATTAGCACAACACAAGTACAGCAGCATAAATGGAGAATTTACAGATGTACATTAGCAGCAATGTGAGTGTGGGCATACCACATAGTGCAAATAGAGCAGTACAAATGGAACAGGTTATTCAGTTTACATTAGTCTGATACAGAGTTATTAAGTGTTCATGGCTCTGATACAGAGTTATTTAATGTTATTAAGTGTTCATGAGCCTCCTTACTTTTTGCACTTTTTGATTTGTTCAAATGTAATTCAGGTGTTGTTTACATAGAATATTATTTTATTATTTAAAGTGTTCATGGCTCTGATACAGAGTTATTGAATATAAGTAAAAAGTAAAAGTATTTCTTAAGAGATTATTGTGCAGGATTTTGTTTTTAATCATTTGAATCAAACCAGGACTAAAACCAGGTCTAAACCAGATCTAAACAAGGTCTAAATGGGTGCACCACTAAATCAGGACTAAACCAGTTATAAATCAGGACTAAACTAGGTCTAAATCAGGACTAAACCAGGTCTAAAAGATTAAACCACTAAACTAAAAGAGCTAAACCAGGTCTAAACTGGGACTAAACCAGAGGTCACTTAGAAAATACCCAATTTTAAAAATGTAATGAAGTAGAAAGTACAGATACAGGCTCTAAACTGTAGTTAAGTAAAAGTAAAAAGTATTCATCATAAAATGTACTTGAGTAAAGTAAAAGTATCCAATGCAATCCAGTTTATGTATAAAGCACTATTAAAAACAACAACACGGTTGACCAAAGTGCTGTACAATAAAGACAATAAAAAATAATACAATAAGCAAGTACAAGGCAGTGGCAGATAAACACACTATTTACAGCAAAAAATCAACACTTCATAATTAAATAAAAGCCAAAGAGAACAAGTGTGTCTTAAGGCGACACTTAAAAACAGGAAGTGAATCGGACAGTCTAATACACAGGGGGCAGCTCATTCCACGATTTAGGTCCAACAACAGAAAAAGCTGTACCTATAATTGGTACTTTTTACTTCGTTACTTTCTACCACTGGTCACAGGATACAAATACAAATGTACAGGCACAGGAGTATACAAATACAAAATGTACAGGCACAGAAGTCCAAACCTCCCACCCTCACCCTCCACACCATCCTCCCACCCTCACCCTCCACACCTACCTCCCTCCTCACTTCCCTCCCTCACTCTTGTGTCTCCTTGTACACCACACTCTCACCGAGATTTATGAGTGCACCACACACTTTCACTATCTTATCTATAGAGGCCAATGGTGATTCCACAGCTTCATTGGCAAGGCTTTGTATCATGGAGATGGGGAGAGGTCCCTTTAAAATGGTGTACCTATTTTTCAGTAGCCCTATGACACGTTCTATATGAATGCGAACCGAGGAAATCTTTCGGGACGTTTCAGCCTCCTCTGCAGATAACTGCTTTTTCCCCTTGGTGAAGGCAGGTGTCAACAGTACAGCCCCACACTCAGCTGCAAAGTCCTCGTGCAATGTAAACCCACGGTCAGCCAATATCTGGTCACCAGGCAAGTGATATGTGCGGCTTATAAATCCGGATTGACGAACAATTTGGACATCTGACGCTCTCCCCCCCCACACTGTAGAAAGATAGTTAATGGTGCCCAGTGGAGAGCACAACACAAATACTTTAACTGTACAATGCTTTTTGTAGTTGCTCCAGGTCTGTGCCCTTGCCTTGAGATTTTTTGGGGCATCTATAAAAATCTCGAAACAGTCAATCAACGATGTCAAGCGTGGAATTTTGATTTGAAAACTGGTGGGATTGTCCGGAATATAATTTCTCGATCCTGCCATCTGATAAGAAATGTTATGTTTGTGTCCATTAAATTTACCCATTTCCAAAAGTAGTCAACAGCCGTGCTTTTGGAAATGCCTTTAATAGAAGCCAGTAAGTCAAAACTCAAATTGTGGCGTAGTTTGACGAGAGTCAGGAAGAGCTGCTCACGCTGTGGCATACTTGCCTTGTTTTTTGACTTCACAGGCAGGCATGTTGAAAGAAACTGGTATAATTTCTCAAAAACTGTCCAACTGATGCCGGTCATCATTTTGCACTTTTCCTTGTTTCCCTCAACTGCAGCAGCTGATAAAGTGCAGCCTTCCAGTTTTTTCTCTGCCAGCTCTGCTTTTGCTATGGCCTCATCTCTTTCTCTCTGAAGACTGTCCATTTCTCTATACAACCTTTCCCCAGGAATCAAAGGGGTGGCAAGTCCTGATGTTTCAGGTAGTGTACACACCTGTGGTGTAATGGCGGGTGGCGTGATGGTGGAGACCGAATCATCGCAGATTTTGTCATTGCCTAATTCCGTCTGCTGCAGATCTTGTATTTCCATGCAGGGTATTGACACTTCTTGTTGCAACTCTTTTTTGTACGCTGGTCTCCTCCTCAAATTCCAGTTGCTTCTTCACTTTCCTTTCCTTTCGCGATACTGTAGTGGATGGTGCTGAAATAAATAAATAAATGTATATATTTTGCAAATGATCACAGAAATGTTATGGCACTAAGTCATTTACTGTGGCCTCATATTTAGTATTGAGTAGGATTGGGACAACGACTAGTCATAATAGTCGACTATGACTAGGAAGCAGCGACCAGTAGACTAGTTGGGTACTATAAATAACATTTTACCAAGAATTTAGAGGCTAGGCATTATGTACAAAAATCTGCATAACTAGTTACTTTGTAGATGCAATGACTGTATTTTTCATATAGAGTTCATTTTGTTTGCAAGGAAAATACTTGTTAGCAAAATATTCTGTTCTTTTCAGAAACATTTAATGTATCTTCAAGCCTTATGGATTCAATTTGTACCTCCAAGATCTGTATTTTGACATGGATTACCATTTTTGTAGCAGTTAACCTCCCAAGTACTAGTTTTTCAAATTTGTCATTAGAAATCAGCATGTATTTTATATGGGGGACAACATTCTATTTCACGAGGTGCTAGTAGCAATTGTTGTAAACGACCTCATTGCAATATGGAATCCTTTAATTTTTTAACAGCTCAGCATCTGCAGGTACTGTGTTACTGCAGTGTAGAATAAGAGCAAGAAACACCATTTGCTATGGTTTTCCTTCGGACTATATGTTTGAATAAACAAAATTCATTGCAATTTTTTAGCTTTTAATTTCAAGTGTTGTGTCGAAAATAAATTCAGATCATGTTTGGTCATTGAGCTAGGTGCAAACTAGATGCATGTTGATCTTTTGCGTCACACTCCAGTTTGATGTTTTTCTGTTAACGATATAGGGTACTGTGCAAGGAGGCTGGTTTAAACAAAAAAGCTCCGGAACTGGGTAGCGAACTTACCTTTTCTTTTCTGTGCTCTGTTGAAGCGATCAAGTTTGGTACTCTTAGTCGAGTCCTTCAGCACTGCTTGCGGGAAAATGGACGGAGTGTAATCTGGGTGCGCGGGGTTGTTGTTCTTCTTGACTGATGGGCAAACGATGACCACATTAACAGGCAACTACAGAAGCATGTGAAGAATCTTGATAACAACATACCTTCCATGAAATGAGAGGAGCAAACGTAATGGTAATCTGATGTAGGCCGCCATAGCTTTGTGCTGTGTGAACTAACACCTCTTCCAATCGCCTGGAGCCATTTCTCTCTCCTTTCTGGCTCAGTTGCCTCGCTAGGAATCAAATAAAAGGAGAGGTCACTCCTTTTTACGCTGTTGTTGGTGCAACCAACAACGCAACAGTTTTTCGGCATGATTTGCAACCAAAGGAAAAGAGCTCGGCGCTCGTTTGTCTTCTTCTTCTTCTTTAGCTGCTTAACGGCGGATGCGGACTAACTTAGCGCACTACCGCCACCCAAATTGTGCCTGATCATCACTATGGCTTACATCTTTGGGAATAATGTAGCCTGCAAGCTACAAAAAAAAATGTCAATGAGTCCGGTGTTCTTTAAAAATTCAAACATATTTTATTACTCTATGATCGGAAGCCTTAGACAAAATATCTCTAAAAATAAACCTTTCCCCACTGTCTTCTATTTTCCTTTTAATTAAAACCCTTTCTCTATTAAATTTCATACACATCATAAAGACATGTTCCACTGTTTCTGGCACATTACAAATCTCGCAGTTTCCTGAATTATGTTTTCCTATTAGCTGTAATGTTTTGTTTAGTCCGGTGTGCCCTATTCTCATTCTTGTAAAAATTTCCTCTTCTTTTCGACACCTTGTTACCAGACGACCCTGACCAACCTCAGGATTTACAATGTAAAAACCCCTCCCTTTATCTCCCCTATCCCATTTATCTTGCCACAACTTTTTAACAGGTTTTTTAATCATTGACTTAGCCTCTGATTTTGATATTTTACACTGGATAGACACATTTGTCGCTTTCAAAGCCTGTTTAGCAAACTTGTCTGCCAACTCATTACCAGCCATACCTACATGAGCCGGAACCCAAACAAAACTTTACATGCGTCCCCCCATTTTGAATACTATGAAGCAAAGTCAATATCTCACACACAATATCATACCTTTCACTTGAGTTACCTAATTTAAAATTTTCTAAGGCTGACAACGAATCTGAACATACAACTACTCTTAGTGGTTTAATTTGTTCTACCCACTGCAACGCCATCACAATTGCTATCAGCTCTGCTGAGTACACTGATAAATGATCCGAAACTCTTGCAGAAAACTTAATATCAAACTCTGGTATCACAAATGTGATTGCCACTTTCCCTGTATCTGGTTGCTTTGACCCATCAGTAAAGATTTGCACGTACCCATAATAGTTATCCACATACCTCATAGCCATTTGTCCACTATTCCCCTTATAATTTTTTATCTTTTCATGCAAAGTTATATCAGCATCTGGAACCAGTAGCAGCCACGGTGCGGTGGATAGACTACAGATGGACTAAATTCGAAATTTTCTACAGCCGCTTGCTTTACCTTTTCATGCATACTTGCACTAAACGACTCTCTTTTACTTTTTGCCTGCTCCCATGTTGAAATGAGGACACTTTTAGTTAAAAGGTCTTCCATATGCCCCTTTAAATGAACATAATATGACAATGACATTTGCAGTCGCCTCAACTCAATGGCATTTCACCTACTTCAACCTGAAGCGCTGATATAGGGAAGGTTCTCATTGCTCCTGAACATATCCTGAGGGCCGAACCCTGAATAACATCAAGCTTCTTTAATTCAGACTTTGTAGCAGACCCATAAGCCATGCACCCGAAGTCAACAATAGACCTAATTAATCCAACATATAATCTTTTTGCTCGTTTGTCTTCCGCTTCGTGTTGCTTAATCTTTACCGCCACCAACTGGAATGGAATATGGATCAAGTTATTTGCTTTTATACAAAATATAAATAAACATAAAAACCAAGCAAAACAAATAAACAAACTGGAAAATAAAACAGAATAAATAAAAAACAAAACAAAAAACGCTATATTCTATTATATAATTTACTTTCTTTCACAAATGTAATAATTTCATCATACAACTTACTATCTGTTTCCCTTAATAGACCTGATAAAGTAAGGTCATGATGTTTTACTTTCTTCAATGATTGAATAAGGTGACATCTCTCATTATATTTCCTACAATGGATTAATACATGCTCAACTGTTTCTTGTTGGCTACAGTGTATGCATTCCCCAGTTGGGTGTTTTCCAATTTTATATAGTGTACTGTTAAGTCCAGTATGACCTATTCTCATCCGAGTTATGATACTTCCTGCTCTCCCTTCTCCCAGCACCAACTTGTTTTTGTATATTGTATAAATGTCTACCTGTTTCATTATCATCCAAATATACCTGCCATATTGATTGTGCATATGTTCTTATGAGTACTTTAGCTTCTGCTTTACTTAATGGGACTTGAAAATCTAACTTACTTGCTTTATTCTTAGAGTTTGTTTAGCCAGAATATCCACCTTCTCATTTCCTTCCACACCAACATGAGCAGGAACCCAAATGAAATGTGTAGAAATACCCATAACTTTCATATACATCTTACAGAATATCTCATTGATAATATCCATCCTAACTAATGACCTGCCAGATTGTATACTTTCAAGTGATGAGTACGTGTTGCTTAATGGCGGGCGCTTGTTTGTTTTACCCTTCACCGCGTTGCTATGCACGCGCAGTGCATTATGGGAGTACAAATCCCGGATGTCCGACCTCGAGAATGCTGATGTTAATTAGTGGTATCCTGCCCAGAGCCATAGAGAGAAAGAGTTGCGACACTCTTTGATGTCGCCGCTATGGCTGTCACGTGGTTCATGTAAGCCCCAGTAGTTCCAAAACATACGCTGGCTGTCATGTTCTTCTATGGGACAGACAGCAGCGATTGCATTATTGAACGGTAACGTTAAATATAAAATAAAACACACTCAAGTACTTTTTCAGCTGTTATTGCATTATTGCATTTTGTTAATGTCAGTTTTGCATTTGGAGATAAGTTTTAGGCTATATTTTTGGAGGGAAAAGCTTAGTGTTCATGTTCGCATGGGTAGTAGCACTGGCTTTAGCGGCTCTAACTTAACTTTTCCATATCATTCATCTGATGATGGACGTCTCATGGTATTTATTTTAGCACAACTGGGCTGTATTAGGCTATTGATTCCCGTGATTTTGCTTATAAATTCCGATTCATCCATGAGCCTACCTTCATGATCACGCAAAGAGGTCTGCCGTGGCGGTCCGTTCAGAATTCGCTTAGAAGCTAGCTCACTTCTTCTGATGAAAGTGGCCACCCCCAGGACCACAACGTGAAACATGATCATGTTAAGACTAAGAATATAATTTTAAGATTAAGCCATACACATATTATCAAAACTATAACAGATTAAAAACGAATTTACGCTTTTATGTTTGGGTCTATAGGTAAGTGCAGAGTGAAGATTTTCCTCTATGGCTCTGGGTTAGTGTACAGAGTAGGCTAAGAGTAAGGGTAGCTGTAACTCAATCCAAGTAACTTAAGCAATTAACTAACAAAACACTTGTAACTTCTGTTACAGCTATTGAGACATAAATTAAACATGGCTGATACAAATGAAGGTTTTCAAATAATTAGGGCTGTCAAAGTTAGCGCGTTAATAACGCGTTAACGCAAAATCATATTAACAGCACTAATTTTTTTAACGGGCGATTAACGCAGCGCATATTTTCTGTTTGACCCGTGGCCCAACCCCTAGTTGGAGAAATGGAGATACACCGTGTTGGCAACTTAGCGACATTGCAGACCCCTTTAGCGATTTTTTTTTTCCTTCAACAAAGCGCCCAAACCTTATTTACTTTCTGAGAATCTACCAGTACCGCCGGTACTGCTCTCTCAGCACGCGCGCGCGCCTCTCTCTCTCTCTCTCTGCGTCTCGCGCGGAGGAGCAGCGCTTTAATTCAGTTAAACAGATATTATGTTGCTTCTCTAATTTTACAAATATACACGGATATTGTCTTTAGCTTATGTGTATTTGATTTCACCAGACGACGGCTCGATTATCAGAATTTTTGTGCAGATTAACGTCTTGGAAGGGAGAACTGGTTATGTTTATTGGGTCGCGTTTCAGTCACAATTTCAAATTCATTCCGTTGTTTGACAACAGAAACAGTAAAATATACCAATGAAAACTGTTTTATTGAGAATTTAGCTTCATCAAAATGGGCACAGAGAGAGACAAACTATAATGTAATAATAAATGCTAAATGTACATTTGACTGCCCTGTCATGCAAAAATCTAAACATTTTTTTGTTAGTAAATTGCTCAGTGCAAAGAAAGAGAAGTAATGGGAACATGGCATTTCTTTGTTCTTTCTACATGTGTCTAATAGACATGAACAAGTTCTTTGAAAAAACATCTATGACCTCTGAAACATGTCTCGTCTTCATGCTCTATATTGACTATGGTTTCAATAATAAACATACATTTGCATAAAGCATCTATATTTATCCATGCCCACGTTGATTAGAGTATTACAAACTTGAAAAGTATTCATTTAAGGTATATTTAGAACAAATAAAAAAATGTGCGATTAATCACGAGTTAACTCACGACAATCATGCGATTAATCGATTAAAAATTTTAATCGATTGACAGCCCTACAAATAATATATTTTTTATTAAACAATGACAGACAACAAAAATGTGTGCTTGTGTGAGTGTGAACAAGAAAAACAAAAACCAGGGGCAGGTGATCCATGAAACAGACAGAACTGGTGATGGCCATAACAATCCTAGAGGTCCAGCATTGTTCTCACAAGCCGCTTCACTCAAGACAACAAAACATAATGAAAAGTTAGTATATCCCAAAAAATTTAATCAAATAAAAGTTGCTATAAAGGTGGTAGCGATTCATTACCGAACTCTTACTGTCACCGCTGACGAAGTCGCGCTAGCTAACTAGCTAGCAGGCAGTGCTTGAAAATTGGTTGAAACAACCAACATAAAATATAAATAATTACACTGTGCATGTACAAGTGAAGACCAGTATAAGCATCGCAAAGGGCCTATGATACAATATAGACAGTTGACAATTCAAAAGAGGTCGATATCAGCAACTTAACTCTGGAACAACTCGACGCGCAGCAATGTAAGTGAATGGTGTCCAACGCCCAAATGACAGTGTTTGGAACTAATCCGATCTTCAAATCCCAGAAGTAGGCGGTTAAAAGCGCCGCCATTTTTTACAACGGAGGTCTATGGGAGTGTCGCAACTCTTTCTCTCTATGGCTCTGATCCTGCCTATTCAACCCAGCGTTTCTAAAGAGTCACTGGCATGTATTAACGACATTGACGGGAATATTGTTCTTTGTGTTGTTTACTGTATCGCTTGTTTATACAGGGGTTTTTGTTACCGCCGGCGCTCTCTGGAAGACTACATTACCCATCACTGCCTAGAACTACAACAAACTACGGCAACTCAAATAGCTCAAAATACACAGCATGTTTAGTTTTTTTTCTTCCTCGTGGTGACTCTCCCTGCATTCCAAATGGCATTATGTTATGTATTTTAAAAATAATACTTTTTTATTGTGGATAATTTTTTTATTTTAAATTAATTCATTAATGATTTAAGTAATACATTAGACATTTTTGAAGTAGAAATACGTTTTGAAAGATCAAAACACTGTTCATTACAATAACTAGGTTAGCTGAAAGAAATATTGTTAAAAAAAAAAGTTACAAAGACTTGACTTGGACTTGGCCTTTGCCTTTACGGACTTGTGAACATGTCTGGTATTAATCATTTTTATAATCAACTGTATGTTTTGTCATATCAAATGAGATGTTTGCTCATTACACTAGTTGAGGAGTTCAGAGAGAGATGGCCTGCCGCCTGCACTTTTTCTAAAGGACGAGGTAAACCATTTAATAACAACTGTTGATTATTTCTAAAGATTTAGAACATTTTAGTAATACTTATAGTAGTAAAACTTTGTGGTGATTCAAATTCCAATTTTTTTTTTTTTTTTTTTTTTTTTTACAGATCTCCATGGAGTTTTTCATGTATCTGTAACGTCGACCTCCTGTGGAAGTTCTACATATCCCTTGAAAAGTACACAATACCTCTCCTAAAACTCTACTGGAAGAATGAATGCATTTAGAGAAGAAATCAGGACTCTTTTGGACAAGCTGGATGAACAGGTACTCTTTTAAGATCCTTTAATATTAATTTAGTTTGCAACAGTAAAAGTTGAGTATATTGAAGTTAGCATTTTAAGGTTAGGTTAGGATAATAGTAACAACAGTTTCTGCCAGTCCTGTTTTTCTCTATTGTAAGTCACCTTTTGTCTTTAATGGCTTGAGCCCGTAGCCCCAGACGCACGATGAATCGTTAGGCTGATTGGATTAGCACATATGCTTTTGAATGGTTATGCTGATTGGATTGAGACTGGTAACCCGCTGGAGTCGGGGGGGTTCCTTAACCTGTATACTTAATTTGCATGCTTTGTTCAGAGTCTCCACCTCTATGTAATCCCTCCCCCTTGGAATGTATATAACTACAATGCATACTGTATTAGAGTTAGATCATGTTGGAAGTACTGCAGCAACGTACAGCGGAGTTCTCAATAAAGAATAACTTCCGTTGAACGCAATCCCAACTGTCTCCTGGTCTCTGCTTCGATGAAAGAAAACTTTACAACAGATGGTGCCGTGACCCGGATGGAGAAAAAGGAAACTCAAAGAACTTTAAGCTCAAAGAACTGAATCTTGAAACTTCAAGCTCAACAAAAGATCTGACAAAGATTGCCAGACTGAATCTTTCCAGCTTCCTCCAGTTTGAAAACTTCAAGCTCCAAAAAGATCTCAATGCCTGACTGAGTTCCAGACTGAATCTTGAAACTTCAGGCTCAAAGATCTCAACAAAGCTGACTGAGTTCCAGACAAAATTTTTCTGTACAACCAATGATTCGGTGAGTTTCACTCCATTCAAAGAACCAATGCAGACCAGTACAAATTTGTTTTTCCTCTGCGCCGTTCAGAGAAGAAGTTAACAAACAGCTGTAGAGTTTGGTTAACTAAAGATAAGCCTCTAAAAAAGTTTTTCTTTTAGAGATGAAATTTATCCTCTGTTGTTGGCAAGGAAGATTAACAGTTACATGTTAATATTGTGTGTATGCTCTTGCTAGAGAAGACCTATCCTTTGTAAGCTAGATAAGATTTAGCGTCATGTGCTAATAAGATTGTACCCTCTATTGTAGACAGTAGAGAGAAGTTTTTAGTGTTTGTTTGTGTGGTAACATAGAAATTCACAAAATGTTTAGGAAAAGTACTAGACTGATTAAACCTTTGTTGGATTTCAAATTTATTAAATGTTTAATTTAGTTTGCAACAGTAAAAGTTGTACATTGAAGTTAGCATTTTAAGGTTAGGTTAGGATAATAGTAACAACAGTTTCTGCCAGTCCTGTTTTTCTCTATTGTGTTTTAAATGAGTCAGATCACTGAGATTCTCACCTTTCGGAGCCCAGACGTTGAATCATTAGGTTGATTGACTTTCACCTTTTGTCTTTAATGGCTCTCGGATGGCTCTTGGAATTGGAGTTCCTGGCCAGTATCAGCATGTGAATAGTTATGCTGATTCAATTGGACTCAGAGTAGGGTGTGTTCCCACTTCATTTGCATGCTTTATTCAGAGTTCCCGCCTCTATGTAATCCCTCCCCCTTGGAATGTATATAACTACAATGCATACTGTATTAGAGTTAGATCATGTTGGAAGTACTACAGCAACGTACAGCGGAGTTCTCAATAAAGAATAACCTCCGTTGAACGCGATCCCAACTGTCTCCTGGTCACTGCTTCGATGAAAGAAAACTTTACAACACCTTTATGGACAGACAATGAGTTTAAGTCTTTGTTAAGAGAACACATGGACTCAATCGTGACTGAGGAAGTCAGATTGAATTTGACAAAGAAATTTGGCATTGATGCAGACAAAGTATGGTCAGTTGAAGATTGTAAAAAGATACTAGGAGCCAGTATTCGCAGGAACAATGTGAAAGCCATTATCTGTTGTCACAGAGAATTTAGCTTATCCATTGCACAAGAACAAGCGCAGTGTATTGCTAAGTTAAATGAACAGATCAAACAATTGCAGACTCAAGTGTCCTGTCTCAAGACAAACGTGGGCCATAACAAGGCCTCAACCAAATGTGACTCAGAAAACCAACAGTCAGATGAAAGCTATCCTGATTTACAGTCTTTTGATAGTATAGAGGACAATGTCAATGCAGATGTAAATGCAGTTGAAGTGTGCGTAGCTAGACAAAAGCCTCAGGGAAAAGGTGTTGATACAGTTTCATTTGCAACCCCCATATTGCAGCCACAAGCAGTCAAAACATCTTTAGGTCCTAAAGATATTGAGAGAATTGCTGAAAGTTTGCCATCAGTGCAAAGAAATTTTTCTGAGTTTAGGAGAGAGTTGTCCAAAAAGATGCGGCTCTACGATATGTCTCTAGCTGAAGTCACTCAGCTAATATCACAGATCTTGACTGAGTCAGAATTCAATGATTTTGAAAGTGCTGTAAACAATTCTGAGTTTCAAAATGTCAGTAAAGGCGATTTGAGAGAAGGTGTTTTGAAAATCCTAAAGAATATCTTAGGACCCAAAATCGATTGGTCGAAAATTACCAATTGTGTACAGAAGAAGGGTGAAACTGTTTGTGAGTACACAGAACGATTCTGTCAGTCAGCTGCAGTGTACAGTGGAATTGCAGACACTCCAGAAAAGGTGTTAGGTGATAATGGCCCTTTGGTTCGCACATGGTTTCATTGTCTTTTGCCAGAACACAGAAAGGCGTTGCCTTACTTAAACATCACATGGTGTACGAGAACCCTGCAAGACAACTTGGACAGTTTAGCTATTTGGGAAAGAGATTCTGATGTCAAAGAGAGAGTAAGAATTGCAGCAGTTTATGTTATGGTCAACTCAGAGAAGAAAAAGAAACGCAAATGTCCTAGAGAAGCCAGTTGTTCTTACTGTGGCAAGCACGGACATTTTGGAAAAGAATGTAGAAAAAACAAAAATAACTTAAGACAAGTTAACAATGTTATGCAGCTTTTACTACATTTGTTTGCTACTTTGAAGCAACCCCTCCCCTCGTCATTGAACTCGTGGGTAAGCTTTTTGAGGTGTTAACCATTTGGGCTGTGATTGCTTAATCTCCCCAGTAACTTACAACAAAGATGAAAGACTTATTGACTGTCACAGCCTTTGTTTGGGGGACATTCAGTATACTCACAGCCTTAAATGTTATACCACAGAATATTGCAGTCAGACACCATCCTCTGTTAATGATGTTTATTAGGACTGATGTTTCACTGGAGAATGGAAATGTGCCAATTTTCAACACAACACAGGGACAGAATAGGACACACGGACAAGTGAGGTGCCCTGGGAAGAACTGAACGCAACAGGCTTCGGGGGTGAACCCAGGGTGAAGACACTACCTCATAGGCCTTTCCCGATTTAGTCCATCCTTACCTCACTGGTCTATAGGTGTCAAATCAATTAAGAAATAGGGAAAGAATGAAACAACAACAGCAGACTCTAAAAAAAAAACATACAACTCTAGTGTTGAAGAAATACTGCTCTCTGTTTTTCTGTTTTCTGTCTTACAGTGTGCAGATAAAACTTGATGGCTTTTTCGAGATCCATATGCAACGACCGTCTCATCTACGTATGAAGCCCCAACCTCAAGAAGACAACCAGACCCACTGCTGAACGAACTATCACAAAAGAAAATGAAAAATACACAACGCAGAGAATTCACGGACCCTAAATTGCATGTTTTGTTTCTGTGTCAGCATGCAATTACAGATGAACAACACAGATCATGCTTGTGCCTGTAATTTTTTCAAGTTACAAGAATGAACTTTTAAGTGTCTAAATTTGTATTCTGTGAGAGTTTTTAAGAACTCTCAAACGGGGGACTGAAGCGTTTCAAATTTAAGAATCTATTTCAAATATGCTTCTGTACATAACATCATGGTAAAGAATCTTTTAAGGTTAAGATCTCAGCAAAGTTGCAATTTCTGTTCTCTCCTTATTGTCAGACTGATGGGATTAGCACACGAATGATTCACTGAGAATCTCACCTTTTATTCTGCAAATGGCTTTCGGATCCAAATGGCTCTTGGAGCCTTATGCTAATTGAATTAGGATGGGCCAGACCCTCAGTCTAGGGTGTTATCTTAACCTGTATACTTAATTTGCATGCTTTGTTCAGAATCTCCACCTCTATCTAATCCCTCCCCCTTGGAATGTATATAACTACAATGTATATACATATTAGTATAGTATAGTATATAACTGTATTAGAGTTAGATCATGTTGGAAGTACTACAGCAACGTACAGCGGAGTTCTCAATAAAGAATAACTTCCGTTGAACGTGATCCCAACTGTCTCCTGGTCTCTGCTTCGATGAAAGAAAACTTTCCAACAAATATATTCAAAACACTGCAGTATTAACAGCTTTCTGAATAAAACCATTAATGCAAGTTTGCATATTGTTTCTATATAATTACATTTGTTGTCCAATTTAATGTTATTGTGTTGCAAGATTAATCACATGGAAAATATCACTCTAAGAAAACCCATTACTAAGCCAATTTTTTTTTACTTTATAGTTAACCCTCAAATTATGCGTATAATATGTGTATATTATGTAGCAGGAAGGGTTATTACCCATCCTACCTCCTACGTCATCGTTTAGTGTTTGGCCAATGGCCAGGCGTCCGGTGCGTATAAGAGCATGAGCTACCAGTTCCTTGGTATGCGTCATTATCCGGGGTCGTGACATCATCCATGCGCCCTGCTGCTTTCTGTTGGAGTCAGCGTAAAATGTGCTGCTTGTAAAAATTTGCCGAAGCTGTTTATCCACTGGCGGTGCTGTTGGCGGGTCTATGTGCTTGTTTGGAGAGTTGAATGTGGACATTTGAGACAGTGTACGATCTATCGGCGCTTCATGCCAACGAGCTTGTCGGAGACCTTCGGCTCCATCTACCGCATAGCTTGGGGATAGTGATTCTGGGACAGCATGCTTTGTTGCATGCGATAAGGACGATGCCGACTTTCTGAATGAGCATTATCGGCCCTGTGCTTCGTCATAAGGCTTTGTTCGCGCTGGGCCTCATCAGCTGCTGTTCTGTTTTGGTTCTGTTTTTGGTGTGTGCTGTTCTGTCACGAGCGAGTCGTCTCGAGTGAATCATCTCGATCGAACCGTCTTGAGTGAACCGTTCTAAGTGAGCCGTTCAAGTGAACCATTTCAAGTGAACTGTTTCCAGCGAACGGTGACTCTGTTCCGTGATATGTTTTGAGTTTTTGTTGTTTCCTTTTTCTTGTTCATTTCTTTAACTACTTTCAAAGACTGAGTACTTTTGAATTTGTGTTTTTTTTTTAATCCAATTATCGTATTAGTGAATTTATATATTTTTTTTCCATTTATTGTGATTGAATTATATTGCTGAATTTATGTGATTTTTTTGTTATTTTTGGTTTTGATTGGTGACGATCAGGTCGGGACCAAGGAGTTGGTTCCGCCCTGGGATTGTATGACAATTTTCATTATTTTGTTGTTATTTTGTTTTGCATAACACTGCTCTTTAATGTCTTTTTATTTTGTTTGTTGGCAGGACCTGGGCACCCGGGGGGCAGACGAGTGACCAATTAGGTGGTAGGGTCCTCACTATAGTCGTGGTCTTCTCTGACATGAGTTGTGGAGTGTGTGCTGTGCTGGTGTGTGTGCACTGAATAGAGTACTCTTCATAGAGGTGATATCTTGAGACTGCCCCTTGGGTACGCCCAGGTTCCTCTGCAGCCAACTCTAGAACTTAGTAAATTGAAGAGAGTGATTGCTGGTCAACACCTTTTATAAAAAAAGAACTGTCTTTTAACAATTAATAAAATATATATGTTTTCAATCACCTATGTCTCTGACTCCAACTGTGGTTAGGATCTGTGTGTGCCTTAGCTTAGAGGTTATATTAAATTCTTGGGGCGAAATTCCCCAAGTGGCGTAGTCGGAAATAATAAACTGAATTGAGCGCGGATATAAATTGTTGTTCCGCCCAATGTCATATAAAATAGAGCTGCCGCTCCCGAGCGCTACGCTACATTATATCATGTGTTCTAAACCATTATGACTTCCTTTCTCCTGCAGAACACAAAAGGAGAAATTTGGAAGATAGAACAAATTTCAGTAATTTACGTACAGTGACATTTGAAGTGTTTTCAAGGCCTTTTTGCATTGATTCAAAATGGTGTCTCAAGACATGCAGGAACCAGTGGCGTTTTGCAGTATTTCAGAGGTTAAGCAATAACCAGTTGTTTTTTTATTCAGCCATGAGAATCTACCTTGAATGAACACATATAGAGAGGAAAGTAGTCAGTAAAGAACTTTATAAAATCAGTTATCAATATCATAAACTTCATAATGACATCAGTCTGTTTTTAATTTAGTTGTGTCAATTGGGAAACTGCGTCTAACATGGACTTGCTGCCACCTCCTTTGTTTTTCATGTAAAACATTTTTTTTTTTTTGCTAGTCTCATTAACACAACTTTTATTTAGACAAAATAAATGTATTTACTTTCACATATAGATGTGTGCAGTCTTTGACTCTGAATAAGACAGTGTAAAAAAATACACATACAATTGCTGCCAAAAACAACAGATGAAAAGATGAGCATGGAGGTGATGGATTTGATGGATCTGAGAGAATATAATGATCTGTGAACTCCACTGTTATGAACTGCATTGAAGTGCTTCAGTTTCGGATCATTCATGTAGCGTTCAAGCATCAACTCTTTTTCTCTTCTTTTTGGCTCTCAACGAAGGCGGTTGCATTTTCTTCCCCTCCTCTCCCTTACCTCCCCTGCTTTGCTCCTCTCGTCTAGTCTAGTCTACTGTCTTGTACTTTGAGAGACTCTCTCCGCACTGCTCTCCAAACTAAGAAATTATGGATTTGATCAACTGGTCTCTCAACGCAATTGACACCATCTTCTCGACGAGAAGCTTGGGTTCGGGGGAACCTGACTGCCCCACCGGAACGTTCGCAGCTGGCTACACGATGGACGCGTGGGAGAGGTGGCGGGTCGTGTGTCTGGCGGCTCTTTCCGTGGAGGACATTGAAGATATCTACCTATTCGGAACCATGATAACAGGTCTTCTGCTGATTGGATTAGGCATTGCCCTGGTTTATCGAGGAATTAAGTGACAGCTGTCCATAGCCCCACAAGGCTGCCCGTCATGATTGAAGCAGTGGGCAGAGCTGTCAGCACTCAGACTGTGTCTATGAACCACAATATGGATAACATCATGGAGAAGCTTACAGCTTTGCAAAGGCAAATGGATCGTTTCGGAGAACAGCATGGACCAGGAGAATAGTCGTGTAAATTGGAATGCGGCTACTCGCCCCAAGACCAAACAATCCCAATCTTATCTGCTTTCGGCCCCCCTCAACCAGCACTGGCCTTGGCCAAGGCCGCTGTTGGAACAACAACTCCCCCGGAAGAGCACTGCAGTGAAGACGCTCTTGCGTTCCTTCCCCCACTCCCCACAGACACCTGCTGATTGTTGACTCTGTCTGGGACCTGATCAAGGTTGTCTCCATGGCAACTGCTGTGTATCGCTATGACAATCCTTCGGACTGAGGCACCTAGATTATGATGCCAGGCGTAGCGACTCTCCAGGTCTACACATACACAAACTCTTACATATATATACAGATATGCAATCACCCCACCCAGCCCCCATCCCTCGCCTTCGCCGCTTTGTACCCCCAGTCTGACAGGCGGGTCTGTGACCAGCGCCGAGAATGGCTGCAGGACAGGATGGCTGCTTGCCTGTGCTGGGTTACCTCCTTTCCCCACTCCCCTTCCCTGTTGCAAGTCTTGTGTGTTCATGTTGTAGAGTGTACTGATTATGTGCTAATGTTGCTGAGGTGTTTTTTTCCTGTTCCCAAACTGTACTCCTTACAGGAGCATAGTCTGGGGGTTGCCTTTTTTTTCTCCTCACCTCTCCTCATGTCAATGCTGTATTCCCTGTCTTCCTGTCCTGTCTACCCCCTTGTCATATTGTATGTATGTTGTATGGACAGGTTGATGGCTTTTCCGTAATTTCCCCATTGTGGGACAAATAAAGGTTTCTTTCTTTCTTCTTCTTCTTCTTTCTTCGCTCCCTCTCCTTGATTATTTTCTTCTCCTTCCTTTTCATGTCCTTTCATGTCGTGAGCTCATCGATCTGAGAGGCATCATCTGAATGGCCTTGTATGGCTGTGGAGTCTCCCATTTCACTGGGTTCACCTTCCTCTTCCTTAAATTCCTGGACCTCCTCCACTTCGTCCGTCCACGCTTCATCCTGCACCTCGCTGTCCTTCTCCAACCAAGCAAACATCTTTCTCGGTTTCATTTCAGCCACCGGCTTTTGGGGGCATTCAGACTTGAGTAAGTCAATGTTCCGGATGGTCTTCCCTGTGTACTCCACATACTCCTCACCCTCTATGTCAACCAGGCTGAGTTGTGAAGGTGACTCAAACAGGGAAGAAGTGAACGGCTGAGCTGAGACTTCCGGCTGGGAGGACGTCGCAGAGCAACGACTTCATCACGTGCAGGAGTGGGGCTTAGAGGAAGTTGTTTGGGATGACGTACTTGGGATGAAGAGTGTTCGGAGGGAAACAACTTCATCGGGACATGGAGGAACCGCCAACAGTTTGGGAGGATCCACTTGAAGTGGAGAACATGGCAGGGATAACACATCCTCAGGTGCTGGAGCTGGTTTCTGAGGATGCACGGGAGGTTTAGTCACTGGCGGCAGGGGTTTGAAGCCAGCGGCTGGTAGAGCGAGGTGTCCGGAGTAGGGATGGGCATTTTTCAAAAATATTGCATTCGAATATTCGAGCTCACAGAAAACGAATTTCGAATATTCGTTTATTTACATAAGTTTATTGAGAAAGACGTTACTTCAAACAATCGTTAGTTTTGTCCCCTATGAACATCTCTGAACAAGTCTATACTCACTATATTAACAAGCTTATATATTTCATCCTTTGTATAATTGTTTAAAACATTAAACAATGTTTGCACACAAAAAAGACACAAGAAATACAACGCAGAGCACACTAAAAAAACGCCAATAAAGCAGGCTGCGGCTGCCCCAATTATTGTACAGAACGTTTAGCCTACACTCAAGTCTGAATGTTATTGCGTTGTTGTTTTACATGTTCTTGTTGAGAAAAACAAGCATATTAACATGCTCGGGTGAAAGTCGGCATCTTAGTCTGTTAACAATAAGGCCGGCTGCAGAGAAAACGCGCTCCGCTGGCACAGACGTTGCAGGGACGCACAAATAACGGTGTGCTAAGCGGCCAAGTTTCTTGAAGCGCTTTGTGTTGTCTCGCCACCAATTCATAGGATCTTCATCTGGTGGAATACACGGCTCCATCAAGAACTGTTCCCACTCATCTCGGCTTGACTCTCTGTAATCTTCGCCGAAGAACAGGCTCAGCCTTCGACGATGACTGGGCACTGACTCTTCCTCTCCGTCAATGGCGGTGGTGCAGGCGGCGGCAACGGCTGCACCCGCACCACTCACATCAAAAGAAATACTCTGATATTGTTCAAAAAGTTTTTCTCTTACGGTTTCTCTCATGTTTTTGTCAAGGAACCTGAGGTGTTTGTGCCGAGGATCTAGAGCGGAAGCGAGAAGAGGCGTTTTCCCTGTGTTCTGCAAGTTCGCAATGTTTATTCGTTGCTTAAGAGATGCTGCAACTTTTTGAACTCATTCACTTTCTGTGATTCTCCACCACTCATCTGAAGGTGTCTGTAGATACAGATTAAATAACAAATAACTGAATATGAAAACTGAATTGTAGTCTTATTCAGTATTGCCTATTTCTATTTAATTTGTATGTCATTTAAATAAATGATAAAACAGTTGACTGAATTTCTTTGATTTATGTTTTATTTGTTTTTATAATGTATATATTTAAATGGAAAGAACCCGACAGAATAATTAAAAAGAGACAGTAATCAAATTAACTAGAACTAAGTAATATGCTACATGTATTCGTTCATTTGAATTATACGAACCTGGATAGAAGGCTTTGCACAAGTGGATACACCATGGAGACAGACATGTAGTTTTCGCCACCCAATGCTTCACTTGCTATTTTCAGGGACTGGAGAACAGGTAATAATTTCCTCAATTGTCTGCCAATGATCATCGATTAACTCGAGTCTTAGCATCCGCCAGCTTGGTTGTGGTCCTGTCAGAGAGGTGTGGTAGATTTTTTCTCTAAACCTAACTATCTGGGGTGTCTCCAAATGGACACCCAAATCTGTACCTGGGTCTCGTCTCCTGGCGATGTCCCCACTTGGGTACCTGGGTTTTGTCTCCTGGCGACGTCCCCACCTGATATCTGGGTCTCGTCTCCAAATCGACGTCCCCACTTGGGTAGATTTTTCCCTAAACTCAGTATTAACTTGTTCCCCTAAACTAACTTACTTCCTAAACTAGCTTCCTACCTAAACTAGCTTCCTGCCTAAACTAGCTTCCTGCCTAAACTAGCTTCCTGCGCAGAAATAAATTGACAAACAGACCTGCAAATGTCCTTTAAATGCTTTAAGCACGACCAGGAGATCTTCCCGAGCAGTTCTCAGGGAATCTCTCCCAAGAAGCAAGGCCGGAGGATCTCAGACAAATTCTATTGAGAAAACCCACCGAAAAATACATATACAACAGTTTTTATAGTATAGAGGTATGACATAAATGTCAGGCTGCATTACATAATTTCCCCACTATTTGATTGGTTCTTCATATGCAAACCCCTCTGTTACTAGGTAAAGCAAACTCTGATCTTAATTATGACTTCATCTGTTAATCACAAGATTCTAACAGACTGTCTAGTTTCATTTCCCCTTTCTGTATTTATACACATAGACACATACAGTCAGTCACAAGTTTTTCCCCGAAGAGTTTTGACACATTAAAAGCATATGAATGTTGTTCCTGCAAGAAAAACAAATGTTAGTTGATTAATTAAAGTTGATTAATTAAAATTCATTCACAGAGGACAGCAGTGATCGTCCAGCGTTGTTCATGCAAACGTGCGAGCATATCAGCAGCTGAATTCCAGCGTGTTTTGCAGTATTGCACAAGTTTGTGCGAAGGCAATTCCAGCTGTCTTTGTTTCTGTTTTAGTGCATTTGAGGCAATCGTGCTATGATGGAAATGTCCAACAAGTTTACTACATGCACCAATGAGTCTATTCATGCTTGCAACTTTAAATCCATCATTAATGGCCAACTGAAGTGTGTGCGCGAAGCAAGGTAGAGATTCCCAGTCCACGTCTCTGTTTGCAGCTACTATATTGCTAGCATTGTCATGCACGCACACGACCACTTTGCCGTTCAGGCCCCATTGTTCTACAGACGTTTTCAAATAATCCGCCAGGTTGGCAGCGGAGTGTCACTCTTCCAATGCTCGGGTTTGCAGAACATAACTGTTCACCTTACTATCAGCAATAAAATGACACGTTATAGTGACATATGACTGTAGTTAATGCTGTCCAACTGTCAGTTGTAATGGCCAAGAACTCTACTGTCCCTAAAGTAGTTTTGAGTTCGGAAACCATGCATTCATATTGAAGCTCGATTCTCGCTGTTATGGTTTTCCGTGAGGGAGTGTTGTAATCTGGTTCAAGAAACTGTAAGACTTCCTTAAATCCATCTCCTTCAACGAAACTTAAAGGAAGCATATCTCTTGCGATCATTTTTGCTATGAGATGAGTGGTCTTCTCAGCTCGCTCGGGGGTACATCTGGGCCTAACGTTACCTGCAGTCGTGAAAAGAGTGATGGGTAGCTGTCTGTCTTCGCTTGACTGGTCAATAATGACGTTTCGGTGTTTGGATTTCATATGACTCCTCGTTGTGCTGGTGCTGTTATGATAACTCAATTTAATTTGACAAAGTTTGCACACGACATGTTGTTGGTCATTTTGATCAAAGTAATTCTAGACTCCACTCCGTTTAGACGATGCCATTCTTCAAACGCCAGTCATCAAATGCACAGGCGCCACCCAATGGATTTAGTTATAACTGTGAGTTTTAGTTTGTGTGACCATGATTTATGAGGCATTCATTTAATTTACGCCCATCAGAGCAACCTTTTGCGAAATTCGAATAGTGTTTTTATTTTTCGAATAATTATTGCAGATCGAATATTCGTGCACATCCCTACCGGAGACACTTGTAACCATTGGTTGTTTTCCCTCTATTGGCTTTAGGAAGGAATATCTGACTGTAGTTGGCAGAGGTTTGACCTCCACAAGAAGTGGCATTGGCTCTGTGATCTTCCATTCCTTACGTTTTCTCCCCTTCCTTTTCTTTTCTCCAGCTTCCCTAAGCTCACTGCCTCCCTCCATTAACTTTTCCAGACTGTGGACTACCTTGCGGTGTCTCCTCCTGCACTTCCTGTCATTGGCAGTGGTGTCGAATGCCTCACACTCCTCTGGAAGTTTCTCTACTGCCGCTAATTCTTGCGCTGCACACTGCTGTGCTCTCTGAGGTTCCCCTCTCTGCGCAAGAAGTGAACAAAACACTCAAACAGTTGTCTAAATACACTGCTAAACAGTGCCATTATGGACACCGAATGCTGCAATTGAATTCAATGTTTGTTGTCAATATATCTGTAGAAGTCTCGAAAGGTTTTCAATCTATTCAATCTAACACACCAACAGCAGACCAGAGTCAGAGCTGTCGTTTACAGTTGCCATGACGGAATCGCCACTAGGATGTCACGACCCCACTGAGTGAGAACTCTGAACAAACTAAGCAGCTCCAGAAGCAGCAAACACACACTTTCACACTAATGGCACAAAAATGAAATACTGACTGTTTCCAAACAAGTTTTCCAAACACTCCTCCCCCTCCCTGAATATTAAACTGAGATAGTAGAAATAAATTGAGATCCCTGGTTGTAGTTTCATATTAAAAAAGTAGCCTATTGTTTAATTTTTTTCAATCAATTAAAAGTTTTAGATTAAGTCTGTTAAAACATAATTTATGCACAGTGTTGGGTAAGTTTCTCTAAAAAAAGTAATTACATTTGTCATATTATACATGCAGAACTGTATCAAAATAAAGAAGATAACTGTGATTGTGTTATTGCACAATGCATATTCAGCATGTAAACCACATTCATTAACAGAAGCAGTGTGCCGTGATATATGAGATGAATGCATCAATATGCTAAGTCTGAATACATTTTCATGACCACTAAAAGATTTTGTGATTTGTGCTCTCGATGCGCCAGTAATTTGTCATGTGTATGGTTACCGTAGTAAAACTGTAGTGTATTGAGTAGAATGCGCTCGATGGTGTTTTAAGCCCCCAATGGCTCCTTAGAGGCAGCTAACCCTACCCTCAACCTTAAACCTACCCATCCCCTCGCTGCCTGGAAGGCGCCGTTGGGGGCTTAAAACACCAAACACCGTAAAGGGCACTCAGAGTAAACTCAGGAATAAGCACTGCCTGGCCACTCTAGATTAGCTCGGGGTTAGATTTTGGTTGGCCAGTTAATTGTCCAAAGAAAGAAGAAACACGTGTTCACAAAGTTGTTCATTCTGATATTGCACAGTAAAAAGAAAAGAAGAATTGCCCATCGTTGTCTCGACTCTGATTTGTGTTGTTTATACAATAGACAAACACAACAGTTGGCGACGAGGATTTTTGGATATTATGGAAGTGCTGTCTCCTAGTTTTTTTTTTTCGGATGTTTTTTTTTTTTTTTTTTTTTAGGAGAAGTGATAAAGAGAGAAGAAACCCAGCCTCACGGCGATGAGGGGTAGATTCAGCGCAAAATAGTAAGTGAATTAAGAAAGATGGCAGGATATATCGGAAAGATGGATGCATTTGAAAGTGCTACGGATGATTGGACTTTGTACTGTGAACGAATCGAGCAGTATACGCTGATTTCACGCAGCCGTTATTTTGAAATCGAAAGCGAGGCTCCGGTGGGAAGAAAACCGGAAGTGTCGCCTTTAATCACAGGAGAGTCGTGAATGCGATGGCGTATTGTTGTGTTTAATGATGTTGTGTCAATTCTAAAACTGTACATACATTTCTTTTATACTTTAGACTATATAGAGTGAAATTCATTTATAAATAAAATATTTTTTGTATATAATTCAAAAAGTAAAAAAAGAAGCAGGAATGAACTATATACATATCCTATATTGGATTAACATCCAATAGTGTAAATCGCGGCAGCAGCTTCAGGTTGGTAGTCCAAAGGCATTGTTGTTTATCTTACTTCCGGGGTTCACTAAATTTTCACTGCGTGAAATCAGCGTATTTCAAAGCTAATGACAATGATGATGAAAAGCGGGTGTCAGTGTTGTTGAGTGCGATAGGAGGGAAAGCTTATGCTCTGCTGAGAAGCCTCACTGCTCCCACAAAGCCTGCTGATCTTAGTTTTGACAACATTGTGAAGATAATGCAAGAGCATCTAGCGCCAAAACTGCTGCTCATTGCAGAATGGTTCAGATTTCATAAACGGAATCAGAATGACGAGAGTCAATCGCAGTTTATGTAGCTGAATTAAAGAAATTGTCAGAACACTGTCAGTTTGGGGACGGACTAAATGACGCGCTGAGAGATCGTCTAGTCTGTGGCATTTCACTAACATTCAAACATGCAGTTGAAATTGCTGTCGCCATGGAAACGGCTGCCAGAGACGCCGTAGAGCTGAGATCAGGTGTGAAAATGTCTGTAAACAAGGTGACCACTGCAGGTAAACCTAAAAGAGCAATGCAAAAAGTTGAACTGTGTTACCGTTGTGACCGGGGTGGACACAAAGCAAATCAGTGCAGATTCAAAACCGAAATGTGCAGAAAATGCAACAAAGTTGGACACATACAAAGAGCATGTCGGTCTGATGTACCATACATTGAGAAAAAGAGACAGTACAAGGCTCAGAAAAAGAAAAGTAGGAATGTCCATGTTGTCGCCCAAAACTCAGATGAAGAAAGTGACACAGGGTTGGCCAATTTAGAAATCTACAGTCTGAAAAGTGACTTAAAACAAGCAATCTGGCTTACACCTCAAGTGAATGGACAGAAAATCAGAATGGAACTGGATACAGGCTCCGCTGTATCAGTGATGTCACAGTACGAGTTTGAAAAATATTTAAAAACGACTAAATTAAAGCCATCGCCTGTTAAACTGAAAACATATACTGGTGAGCCCATAATCCCTCTAGGGGTGATGCCTTGGGCCTTGACTGTAAAGTACAATGATCAACAGAGTGAATTAGATCTGTACATAGTACGAACAGAGGGACCAGCACTTTGGGGATGTGACTGGTTGAGAAAGTTGCAGCTGGAGTGGAAATCCATAAAAAGTTTGCAAGTCACAGTTCCTACATCGACGTGCACTCAATTGAAACTGGAAAAAGTGCTGGATGGGGCTGTAGCTGTGTTTCAGTCGGGAATAGGAACTCTGAAGCATATAAAAGGAAAGATAACCCTGAATGAGAACGCAGTACCCAAGTTTCACAAGGCGCAGCCTGTTCCCTGTGCTATTCGCCAGAAAGTGGAAAATGAGCTGGATCGGTTGGAAGCTGAAGGAATACCATCACGTCTACCATTGGATGGGTGTGATTCAAAGACAGAGAACGTAAGCACACCTTCTGAGGTTTTTACAATTGCTCAGCTTGAGAGTTCTCCTGTTACCGATGAAATGATTCGGAGAGAAACCAGGAGAGATCCTGCATTGTCTCAGGTATATTTAGCTATACAGTCTGGCTGGAATGCAAAGCAGAAGATTCGTTTCACACAATTCTATCAGCGCCGTGATGAACTAACTCTGGATGGTGGTTGCATCATGTGGGGATTAAGAGTTGTTGTACCTCCTAAGTTGCGAACTCGAGTCTTGGAGGAGCTTCATGTTGGGCATCTAGGAGTGGTAAAGATGAAGTCACTTGCTAGAAGCTTCGTATGGTGGCCTGGAATAGACCAGCAGATCGAGCAGCTCGCCATGCATTATTCAGGATGTCAACATGTGCAAAAGATGCCAAAGACTGCACCGCTACATCCTTGGGAGTGGCCTGCGTTACCGTGGCAAAGGATCCATGTTGACTTTGCGGGTCCTTTCATGGGCACCACATTCTTGGTTGTGGTCGATGCGTGATCAAAGTGGCCAGAAGTGTTCAGTATGACCTCCACAAGCGCTGGCCAAACTGTGACTGTTCTGAGAGAACTTTTTGCAAGGACTGGTGTACCAGAACAGCTGGTGAGTGACAATGGTCCCCAGTTTATATCTGAGGAGTTCCATCTTCTTAAAGAACAATGGAATCAAACATGTGACCTCAGCGCCCTACCACCCAGCTACAAATGGCTTAGCTGAGAGATTTGTGCAAAGCTTGAAGAATGCACTACGGGCCATGACATGTGAAAAGATCACACTGAACCAGAAGCTACACAATTTCTTGTTTGCATATCGAAATGCAACTCATGCCACCACAAATCGAACACCTGCCATGTTGTTCCTTGGTAGACCCTTACGTTCAAGGCTGGATTTGTTGAAACCTAATCTGAGGAGGACCGTACACGACAGACAGATAAAGCAATCACAAGGAGGGGGAAAAACGAGAGAGTTGGAAATAGGATAGAGTGTGCTTGCTAGGAACTATAGAGGAGATCACAAATGGACACCTGCAAAGGTCAAAGAAAGAACAGGACCACATAGCCTAACACAATCCATTTGAACTTTAACGATCAATCAAAATAAATGTAATTGCCCAAACTAGCATACTTGTGTTACCATGTGTGCTACTGTTCAAAAGTTTGGGGTTGGTAAGATGTTTAATGTTTTTGAAAGAAGTCTAATCTGCTTACCAAGGCTGCATTTATTTGATCAAAAATACAGTATAAACTTTGTAAAAACAAATATTGTTGCAATTTAAAATAGGCTATCTGTTTCCTATGTGAATATATTAAAATGTAATTTATTCCTGTAATCAAAGCTGAATTTTCAGCATCAGAATTATTAGAACAGCATTTACATGATATATATTATATATATAATATTTGTAATAATGTAAAAGCCTTTACTGTCACTTTTAATCAATTTAATGCATCCTTTCTGAATAAAATAAATTTGTGCTAAATTAATACAATTACTGGTTTAAAAAACACCTTAGGATCGGCATTTTATAATGTGAGGATCGATCCTTTAGATACAGCATAAGTATCGATATTTAAGGATCGTCATTTTCACGCCTAGAGGAGGCAAAGCGTGACACTGACACGCATCCTCTAGTCTAGTGGACCAGCGTGTGTATTACACGTTTTGGCGTGATACCGGGTTGCAACCCTATAATTAACATGTTCTGTTTCTTCCTGCAGATTCTGTCAAACTTCACCTTTTCAAGCAAAGCTACACCTGATTTTCAGCACCCAAAGGCACTTTTAAGAGCCAACCTCTATCTCTCGCAAACTCTCTGTCCATCTGTATTTCTATCCATCTCTCCAATCTATATCTTTATCTCACTATGGAGCTTGCAATCTGACAAAATGATTTGAATTTGAATTGTTTAAATTTGAATTATTGACAAGTGTAATCTAACAAAATTGAATATTATGTGGAATTTTAAATAGTTCTGAATTTGATTTCTTTAAATGAATATTGAACATTTGAAATTTAACAAATTGAAATGTTTTTATGGCTGAATTTTATAGACATATAAACAGCTGTTTCTTTGTTCTGAATTCTTAGACTGCAAATATACCGTTTTAAAAAAATACAACAAAATTCAAAACGCGGAAAATTCAGATCGTACAAAAAGTAGGTCACAGGTCATCCACAGGGAAGAGTAGAGGGTCTCAGAAATGTAGAACGGTCGGGAGCATTTTGGTTTACAGAGCTGCACTGCAGTTTTCTGGCGCAAACGTGGTGGTGGTTCAAGAGAATCCGTGTATCATTCGTTCAGGTGTTTTTTGGTTTAATATTAAGAGTAGAAAAATGAGAAAACAGCTTGAATATTAGATTTCTAATATTCTAATAATAGTCCTCTGCTGCTGCAGTTATACAGATTCTTAAAGTGTTTAGGCCTATTGCAACTACATTTCATCTTTTTCTCATCAAACAACCAGACTAACGAATGGCTCGACACAACCCATACCGAAGAGCCTACAGGACTTTCTTCTGTGTAGACCAGCAGTTCTCAAGTGCCAGGGGGTCCGTGAAAATAATTTGCTATAAGCAAAATATCAGAGGAGGAGGAGTGCTTTCCTGAACAGCAGCACAATACTGATTTTATACAATTACAAAAAATAGCCTACTTAGTTCCAAATAGCCTATCGTTGCACAAACTTTCTAGCAGTTTAGCAGCTTGAGATGCTCTCTGAAGCGCAGACAGGAGCCGAAACACAACGATGTATCTTGTCCAAAAACCTGCTTGAGCTTTTTTAACTATTATTTATTTTATTATAATGTGTTGATTGAAAAACGGACTTTAGATGTTGAATATTAAAATTCAGCTTTCCAACGAAAATCAGCGCTGATTAAGAAATAAACAGGGGGTGCAGGTTAAGATTATTCGTTTACAGTGAATTTATGAATTAGTATGGGCTGCTGGTGGTGCTTGAGACTATATTTGTCATTTTGTGTTTCTGTGGGGGGAAAAAACGAACAATAATAAGGCTATAAGGATATGCTAAAAGATGCTAAATGTAAAATGTTTTTCTCTATTTAACAACATTAGGCTGTCTTACAACAGTGAAAGACACCTTCCCTTTTCATCAGGTAGATTGCATGTCTTGTGTGGCTGGATGTTGGGCTTGTGAACAATAATAACGTTGTTCATCCAATCGTTACTGAAATATAAATGTGGGAGCGATCAGCCGACAAAAGATTCTGCTTGGTTTTAAAGCCTTCACTTATGATCTCTCATATGCAGGTGGGCATACGCAAAATCCACTTAAAGATAGATTGTATCATCCCATAAATTTTGCGTCTGACAGGGAAACCCTGTCCACACCCTAATCTTTAGTAAAGACAGTAGTTTTTTCTACGCCAAAAGGCTGAGGTGGTGTGTCCCCTAGGCAAGGCAAGTTTATTTATAGCACATTTCATACACAATGGTAATTAAAACTGTTTTACATAGAATAAATTAAAATAATCAAAAGAAATAAGAATAATTAAAACAGTTTAGAATAAAAAAATAAATAAAATACAGTACAAACAGTCGGACGAACAGTGGCACAGTGCTCATTCATTAAATGCATAGCTAAACAGAAGTGTTTTGAGTCTGGATTTGAATGTGACTACTGTAGGAGCACATCTGATCTCTTCTGGAAGGTGGTTCCAGCTGCGGCTGGCATAATAGCTAAAAGCGGACTCACAATGTTTAGAGTGAACCCTTGGTACAGTGGTGGTCAGAATTAATGGCACCCCTGGTAAATATGATCAAAAATGGCTGTAAAAAATAAATCTGCATTGTTTATCCTTTTGATCTTTCATTCAAAAAATTAGCAAAAATCTAACCTTTCATTGAAGTAAAAGAATTGAAAGTGGGGGGTAAATCACATTATAAAATAAATGCTTTTCTCCAAAACATGCTGGCCATAATTATTGGCTCCCTGTTATTAAATACTTTTTGCAACCTCCTTTTGCCAAGATAACAGATCTGAGTTTTCTTCTATAATGCCTGATGAGTTTGGAGAATAACTGACAAGAGATCAGAGACCATTCCTCCATACAGAATCTCTCCAGATCCTTCAGATTCACAAGTTCATGTTGGTGCTGCTTCTGTTCAATTCACCCCACTCATTTTCTATAGGGTTCAGTTTAGGGGACTGGGACGGTCATGGCAGAAGCTTCATTTTGTGCTCAGTTACCCATTTTTGTGTTGATTTTGATGTTTGTTTTGGACCGTTGTCCTGATGGAAGATCCAACCACGGCCCATTATAAGATTTCTAGAAGAGGCAGACAGGTTTTGATTTTTTATCTGTTGGTATTTGCTAGAATCCATAATACCATGTATCTGAACAAGATGTCCAGGACCTCCAGCAAATAAATAGGCCCACAACATATAAGATCCAGCAGTATATTTAACCGTAGGCATGGGGTACTGTCTGTCTGTGGTGAGCTCTGTGGGCAGGGCTCAGCTGAGATTGTGTCCGTGAGCAGAGGTTGTAGTGGCTGAGTGGTGTTATCATTGTCCTTGTGTGATTTGTCAACCGCATGTCCATTCAGGTGCTGAAGTGAAGTCCTGTGGTCATTCATACTGTGTCCAGGTGTGTGTGTGCCATTCAGATTGAGTAGATTGGCACACACTGCAGAAGGATGATGGATGGAGAAATAGATATTGTCGTTTAGCACTCTTGAACCAAGTTTGTTTGTGTGGTGGCCATCCTGTTGAAACAGTTGTCTCTGACTCCAGAAAAGACTGAAGTTGTCAATGAAGTTCACTCCTTTTGGCTTTTTGCAGCCATGTATTAAGCCCAAGCAACCGTGAAAACCTGTTTGTTCCTCTTGCTGGGAGTGGTCCACTGATGAATGTCTGAACTTTCAGAATTCAGAAAGTTCATTGAAATCCTTTTTAAGGAGTTCTGACTGCTCTTTATGAATATCATTCTTCCCCACTTGAATGATAAGTCGATTTGCAGTCTTATGTTTCATCAGAATGTTCTGAAGTTCGTTCCCTGTTTACATCGGAAGTTGTTGCTTGTGGAAGGCAGCACGTAGTTGAATCCCTGCTGCTAATGTTTCTGATTATGGAGTCACCCACTATCAGAGTCCTGTGCTCGGCTGCGCTCTGAGCTGAGTGCCGCTGTCTGCTTGACCTTGAGCGCCAGTTAGCATCAGTGTTCAATTCGATCTTTATTTGATCACATTCATCATGTTTTTGGATTCCACATCTACATTCATTAATACTTCAAATCTGTTCTCAAGATGTATAGGCGGTGGTAGGAAACCAGTGTTTGCAATCCTTGTCAGAGCCGTATCTGGGGTAGAGGATGCTACCGCGGCAATATGTGATGCTCGTGACAATCTCGAGTGCCTTTGGGTCTCGCTCCCTGTTTGTGCCATCGATTTGTATGTCGGTCAGTTATGGCTTGTTTCTCTACACTCAGTATGGCCTTTCGAGGAGCACTAGATTCATGGGACTCACCAGCTACATGCTGAGGGTGTCCATGACGAAGCTCTGATGTGTGTTATGTCTGGTTTGGTGGTCCCGCAAGTAACTTTTTTTCAAGAACTGCAATCCTTTGTAAAAGTCTGTGGCAGTTTGTGCAGCAAGTAGATTCTTGAACCAGAAGAGGCATTTTCTCTTTTATCCTTTTGAATGTAGGCAGTTGTGTTTTCCCTTCCCCGGAATGTAAGCTGATGGCTTTCAGTGGGAAGCTGGTCGGATAAAAGAATTCTGCTTTTTTGTAGTAATCCTATCTTTGTCATTTGAGGACTGTGCTGATTTGTGGAAGTTAAAAATAGGTGATAAAAGGAGATAAAATATAAAAATATAAAAGCGATAGAGCAAAGTGCAGAGCAGTAAGCAAGAGCGTTCGAACAGTAACTGAGCAGGAAGTCGTGAAATATATTTTTCCCTATAGTGAAATATTACTTTTATATTATTTTTATATTAAATATTATTCACTATTTTTTTTATATACTGAAATAGTGAATCAGTTGTATTATATACCCATATATTGTGGAAAATATTTGATCACCTACCAACCAGTAACAATTCCGGCTCTCACAGACCTGTTAGTTTTTCTTTAAGAAGCCCTCCTGTTCTCCACTCATTACCTGTATTAACTGCACCGGTTTGAACTCATTACATGTATAAAAGACACCTGTCCACACACTCAATCAAACAGACTCCAACCTCTCCACAATGGCCAAGACCAGAGAGCTGTGTAAGGACATCAGGGATAAAATTGTAGACTTGCACAAGGCTGGGATGGGCTACAGGACAATAGGCAAGCAGCTTGGTGAGAAGGCAACAACTGTTGGTGCAATTATTAGAAAATGGAAGAAGTTCAAGATGACGGTCCATCTCCCTCGGTCTGGGGCACCATGCAAGATCTCACCTCGTGGGGCATCAATGATCATGAGGAAGGTGAGGGATCAGCCCAGAACTACACGGCAGGACCTGGTCAATGACCTGAAGAGAGCTGGGACCACAGTCTCAAAGAAAACCATTACGCCGTCATGGATTAAAATCCTGCAGTGCACGCAAGGTCCCCCTGCTCAAGCCAGCGCATGTCCAGGCCCGTCTGAAGTTTGCCAATGACCATCTGGATGATCCAGAGAAGGAATGGGAGAAGGTCATGTGGTCTGATGAGACAAAAATAGAGCTTTTTGGTCTAAACTCCACTCGCCGTGTTTGGAGGAAGAATAAGGATACCCAGACAGCAACATAGTGTCGGCCCAGATCCGGCCCACATCTGCTACACATGGATTCCACTTGGGCCAGATGTGGGCCGGATCTGGGCTGACACTATGTTGCTGTCTGGGATGAGTACAACCCCAAGAACACCATCCCAACCTTGAAGCATGGAGGTGGAAACATAATTCTTTGGGGATGCTTTTCTGCAAAGGGGACAGGACGACTGCACCGTATTGAGGGTAGGATGGATTGGGCCATGTATCGCGAGATCTTGGCCAACAACCTCCTTCCCTCAGTAAGAGCATTGAAGATGGGTCGTGGCTGGGTCTTCCAGCATGACAACGACCTGAAACACACAGCCAGGGAAACTAAGGAGTGGCTCCGTAAGAAGCATCTCAAGGTCCTGGATTGGCCTAGCCAGTCTCCAGACCTGAACCCAATAGAAAATCTTTGGAGGGAGCTGAAAGTCCGTATTGCCCAGCGACAGCCCCGAAACCTGAAGGATCTGGAGAAGGTCTTTATGGAGGAGTGGGCCAAAATCCCTGCTGCAGTGTGTGCAAACCTGGTCAAGAACTACAGGAAACGTATGATCTCTGTAATTGCAAACAAAGGTTTCTATACCAAATATTAAGTTCTGCATTTCTGATGTATCAAATACTTATGTCATGCAATAAAATGCAAATTAATTACTTAAAAATCATACAATGCGATTTTCTGGATTTTTGTTTTAGATTCCGTCACTCACAGTTGAAGAGTACCTATGATAAAAATTACAGACTTCTACATGCTTTGTAAAACCTTTGTAAAAACATGCAAAATCGGCAGTGTATCAAATACTTGTTCTCCCCACTGTATATATATATATATATATATATATATATATATATATATATATATATATATATATATATATATATAAAATATTTGCTATTTGTCAATTTGCTCTAAGCGGCCTGGATCCGACTGTTGGTCCTTAACTTTGATTGACATATGCTGCTTATTTTGTGGGGGTGACTTGTCCACACCTGCATTGTCCTGTCGAAGGAACAGACATAATCATGTAATGCTGAGCAGATTTAATGAGTGATTCTTAAAGAAAATCTAAAGCCAAACTGCTTATACCTTTTCAATATGAGGGGTCCGAATTGAAAAGGATATGATTATTGTCCCAGATTAAATTATTAAAGTGTTTAATAATTTCTAAATCTAAGTAAAATTGAGAGATAGGAGGGTCTAACCAATGCTCTTTTCCGGGTCAGCTGGGACCTGGGCTGAAGGCTGCTCTGAGTTCTCTGGTTCAGTTGTGAAGTGGTTATCCGAGGGACTTGATGGTTGTAGCTCCTCAGTTTAAGATTCTGCTGCATCTTGTTGTCAATTTCCACACATAGTTTTTGTGGAGGTGTCTGACACAAACCTACATTGTCCTGTTGAGGGAACAGATAGGCCTACATGTATAATTGTACAATGCTGGGACAAACTATGGTCTATGGTATGTTCAAAATTGTACTAAGTATTGTGCAAGGAGCTGTGTGAATTTATGATTTGATCATCTGCCTATAATCATAATTATTAAAAAGGCCTGCACTGAAAGAAAAAATTGGTGTAGAAACAATTTTCACAAAAAAAGGCAAGTAACACATTGAATTTGCTATAGGCATGGAACATTCTTACGAACTTCCACAATAATATAAGCCAGCTGGAAAACTTCCAGTGAAACAGCACTTGTTGGTGAGTTTTGACAGCATCAATAGTGTAATAGTTTGTAACAGTAATACTGTAATAGTTTAAATTTAAGTGCTGTGAGAACAACAGCTGAGCACTGCTGTGTTCCTTCTCAGCAAAATTAAATTTAAAATCAGTTTTCACACTTTCCCCTCTGATGTATCTAACTGTTCTCTCAGACATTTCTTGTAAAATCTTCAGTACTTTACTGGCAATTTAAATCAAGTTTTTTACAATTGTAAAAAAGAAAGCTTTGTTTTACTGTGAGTTTACAGTATTGGAAAACAAAAATTACTGTAAACAAACAGTATCATACTGTGCTTCTACAGTGCATATGTACTATGAAGGTACCCAGCATGCAATGCAGCATGATTATGCTGTAAAATTTTTTACTCTTGTTGGTTTTAGCTGTGCTGCTATACTTTAGCAGTTTTTGTTGTTGGTTTATTTTGTAATGTTGGTGTATTTTGTTTTTATTTGTTGAATGTCACCATTGTTGTGTTTTGTATGTGGAGAATTGATGTTACAACTTTCAAAGCTGTATCTCAGCAGTTGCTACACTATTGTGACAGATCAATCTACAAACAGTTATGAATATGAAATGAGTTATTTGTTAATATTCATGCTTAATGCTAGAATAAAATCTTCTCATTCATGCTAAAAATAGTTTGACTATGGAATACACTAGATCTAAATGTTCTGCAAATCAAAAAATAATTTGATTTATTCTAACACATTTTTTCATGTGTCACACTTCTGACTTGGCTAGATCAGAAATTTAAAGGTCTAAGATCCCAAGCAAATGGAACACTAATCACCATTACTGTGATTTCAAAACAATTACAGTATAGTAAACAATTACATTTCTTACAGTGGCATGGTTAAATAAACCTTTAAAATGTGAATTCACAGTAAAACAAGATCAGTAGATTACTGTGATGTTAGCATCATTCTGCTGTTGATTTACAGTCATTTGTAAGAAAATGACCCAGCATGCATTGAGTTCACAGTAAAAAAAAAATTGACTACAGTAATTTATTGTAAAGGAATACTCTTTAATCCTGTAAAATCCTGGCAATTATTTACAGTGTGCTGTAGACCTTTTTTTGTGGGTGACAGCAACACCAGATCATTTGTAAACAGGAGGCATTTGACTTTAGAGTTTCTAAAGTGCTGCAGACTGTTCCAGAGCTCTCACTAGTTCAGTGATATGTATACAGTATATTGAATAGCGAGGGACTCATGCTATATCCCTGTCTCACTTCATGATTCTGAGGAAGGATATTCTTGTTCAGTCAAAAACTGAGGAATTAGACTCCACTGCTTATTCAAACAACAATTCACACATAGTTTCAGAGTCTGATCTGCATTCAAAGCTAAATGGAGGGCCACATGATGTAACCCCATTAAATGGGTCCTATTATGCCCTTTTTACAAAGTCTTGATTTTGTTTTTGGGGCGGTGAACAGTCTTACAAAAGTGAGAGCTTATAAAAATTACAGTAAATGCTATGTCAACACTAATGTTGGCTAGCAGGCGAGCGGAGCCAAACAGATTCGCCCTTTGTTTACATTGAGGCAACAACATTAAACTTAGAATTGGAACTGTTAATAGAAAACGCAACTAGAAATAATAAGACATACTTACAAGTTGTGACCCACAAACAACAGATTCTCCCAACAAAGTGGAAACTGATCTGTTTCAGGAGAAGCTTTTGAGAGTAGCCTGCATTGTACTCGCTTAGGTTCTGGAAGACAAACATTGGGGTTATAATGTTCAGGAACAGAGTTTAAAATTAATTTGAACCACTCTAGGTTCGTCAGCCTTAGGAAGGTCAAACAAATGAGTTTTGTAAACGGGGTGGAAAAAACAGTGTCTCTATGGCATAGCTACAACACTGTCTTCTCTAACACAGCTCAATCAGGCCTCGTCCACTTTTTTGCGTATTCCGTGGGCAGATTATTTAAATAAGGAATATTGTGACTTCATAAGATCTGGAGTCATTTGTTGTAGTTCTTGGAAAGTGGATTCTGTTGAATAAAATATCTCCCTTTGGAGTGCACTTTGAGCTTTGTAACCTTGCAGATCTTTTTTATGCTCAAACAGCAACATTACAGATCCAAATCCAAATTCTTCCAGATCCAAATCCAATATCATATGTTTTCCCAATTAAACAACACATATTGTATTTATTTTGACAAACACTGTGTTTTTAATGTGGCACACAGGTGTAATATATTTATGGAGGAATCACAACAGTGACAAGAAACACAAGGGCCATGAGAGGATCATCTGAAGACAGAAAATGCAAAAACCAGAGCAGCTTTAGCAGGAAACTCTGGGCCAGGGAGGATGAGAGATGAGCTCTGGCACTAGAGCAGCCTTGGACTCCAGCTCTGGCTGAGGCTGCGACAGCGAACACTGGGGAGGCTTTGGCTGGAACTTCTTTGGCAGCCGTCATGAAAGAAACCTTTGTGATGGACATGATGGTGTGACCCGTTCAGTCAAGTCAGGAACCTTTGGAAAGCTGTGGAACCATAGCAGTATCCTCCAGGTTGGGACAGGGACCTGTTATATGACATCTCTGACCTTCTTCTGGAGTAGCAGCATCAGGAACCCGGGGTATTTTATTTAGTTAAATTTTATTTAACAGGGACAATGGATAGTCAATGACAGCCCCAGAATTAGCTACAGAGCTAAATTTGATCTGCTGTCCCTGGGCAGGAAAGACTAAAGCGCATAACATAACTAAAACATTCATCAGCAATAACATATACAATAAACTTCTCACCTAACAAATGAAAAATACATTCCAAATAATATAGTACAACAATACTTTCAAAAATATTACCCTATAATGAATATTTCATAAAAATACCAAGATTATATAACCAGTTTCTAAAACACAGTATCAATGATCACATGTTTGACTCATCTTTAACCATATTTTCAAACGTAACTTAAATTGTGAAAAAGTAGGACACCATATGATATTGGTTGGTGTATTATTTCAGTTATTAACTGCTCTAACAGAAAAAGCTGAACAACCAAAATCAGTAATTATAAAATGCACTTCACAATCACCTTTTGATGAAGCTCGTTTGTCTCAGTGCACAAAGAGACAAATTCTTTCAGGGGTGGTGGTGCAAGATTATTAACAATTTCGTACATTAAATAATAGGGGTGTAACGATACCCTCATGTCACGATTCGATACATATCACGATACTGAACTCAAGATACAATATTATTGCGATACTCCAATACATATGGTAAAAAGTTAACAAAAAATGTACTGTTGATTAAAATGCAAAATGTTATATTACATTGAGGGTGTAAATGAATAGGCTTGGACTTGGTGCTGATAACCTAATGCACAGGACAATAGTGACACCAGAAATACAGAATTATTTAAGACGAATATGCTTGCACTCTGTCGCTGACTAGATACATTTAAAATAATGTAGGCCACTTTTTACTGGTAACATAAGACATTTGGCATTATCAGAACCCACAAATATTTCCCCATTGCATTATTATATATTATATTCAACATTATATAGTAGTTTAATGTAGTACTGACACTAAATCTCTGTAAACTTGAATTTTTTCACACACAGTAATTTTCATTTTGGATGAACTATCCGTCACTATCCATAATACATATTGATGTATTTTTGTATTGCGATTTATTGTGACACAATATATTGTTACACCCCTATTAAATAACAATTGTCAAATATAACAAAATTGTCAAAAGTAAAAACAATTTGCTGTTTAATTTATGTCAGTGGAGATTAGTGTTGGGTCCGAGTCCACCATTGTCGAGTCCGAGTCGAGTCCAAGTCCTTAACAATCGAGTCCAAGTCCGAGTCCAAAGAGGGCCGAGTCGCACTTGAGTCCGAGTCCTTAACATCCGAGTCGAGTCCGGCCGAGTCCATAAAGATTTAAATGGTTTTAAATTGACCTTTCACAGAGACCCGCCCCTCTTACTGTCGCTACGTCCGACAAGCCATTCCGCTCTCACTCCACATGTTCTCACACAGTGAAATATATATTGCGGAGCAAAGAGGACACTGACAATGCACCAACAGACAAGACAAGGCTACTTCTGGTATGAAATAAAGTCTCAGCTTTCAAATTGTGTAATTTTTATGAAATTAAAACAATACACACCGTTTTGTGGTGCTTTAATATAGGCCTCAACTCAAGCAGCACATGAACTGATAATATCTTCTAGTTATAGCACAAATTAAACATGAATGAACATCAGAACTGCAAAAAGAATTCAATACACACCATTTTTCAAGTTCAAGTCCAATGACTTTAATCTACTATCTGGTTTGGTTTGTTTGTCGGACAAAAATGGCAGGTATCTGCATTATGATTGGTCAGATCGCATGTCAATCAAATTCCAGTGAAAGGTCTCAACACTGAGCTCTTAAATTAATATGTTAAACCTTACAAAATGATTCCAATGTATAGTTACAGTCATACGTTTACCTATCGTACATCTTTCAGATTCTGCAAGGTAATGCTCAAGAATATAACACGATGCATTAAGAGCCAGGAGTAAACTTTTGAGCAAGATGACGATTTTTTCATTTTTATTTATTTTGATTATCTTATTTTGTTTTACATGCTAATATCTTATTTAGCCTCTAAATGGCAGGACTAAATTAATTAATTAATTTTTAAATAAAATAAGAGCAATTTACACCAATGATCCAGTTCAAAAATGTACACCCCCTGGCTCCTAATGGTTGCTTCCTTCTTGAGCATCACTAAATGTTTGCAGGGTTTGTAATAGTTGTGTATGAATCCATCAGTTGTCTTCAGTGTGACAAGATGGATCTCACAATCATAGTCACTGCTAGTAAGGAGTCAAATATGCAGAAGATGCTGGAAAAGCAAAGAATGTGCAGGAGCTGGAGGATTTTTCCTCATGAACAACCATTAAAAAAAAAAAACAACCTTGTGGATCATTCAGGTAATGAAACACAATATTAAAATCAAGCCTATGTAATTTGTCTTGTATTTTGTGTTTGCATTTTTTCTTGTGGACTAGGCTATTAAACATCCATTATGTGAAAAAGATTTTTCAGGGCAGTAATAAATAGAAACAATGTTTTTATGATCATCCTCATTAAAAAATAAATAAATGTTACATTTTGGAGATTCTGCAAGGTGTATGTAAACTTATTACTAAAGTGTAGGCTAAATCAATGTAACAAAAATCATAACATTATTAGACGCCAAAATGTTGCTTTGGTTATCACGTTCTCATGTTGCTATGGTTACTGTGTCAATCATCGCAATTTCATGACTCACAGGACTAAAATTCTGCGGATTCTCTCCCACATTTAAATGCAGTTATCACTCTTTTTAATTTACAGTGTGAACGTAACCACTGGTCCTCTACTATGGAGGCAGTTTAGTCTCAAATATAAATCACGCAAAAAACATGATTCACAAATGCGTAGACAATTTCACATGCATGAAACCTAATTCACGTACACACAAAAAAAATCCACGTGCGTGAAAAAAATATATATTCACAAAAAGCAATTCACATGCGCAAAATAAAATTATATACTCATAAAATACATTTCACAAATGCAAAACACAATTCGTAGATATACAATTGTGCACAAAAACCTTTGAATGTTTAAAATGTACGAGTGTATCCATGCATTTGAATGTGCAAATCGTCATTCACGTACGAATTGCCTTAGATATGTGTGTGTGTGTGTGTGTTTTTGAGACTTTCCTGGCAGCATAACACTCCTAACACAGAGAAGTCGTACTCTTTAGCCAATCAGATTTAAGCTTATCAATCGACCAATCAGTATCACGTGAGGGCGGGCCAACCTGCATGTTACGTCATCAGCTTTCGACTAGTTCATGGCTGAGCAGAGGTAAGTGCAGTTAATCGTTCATTTCTGTGTTTAGAAGTTAGAGATCAGTTGAAGCAATAGTTATTAACTGCTGTTTAGTCCACATGTGAATATAAACATTTATTTTTTGTATTGATGGATGTTCATGTCCTGTCCACCACACATTCAACTGATGATAATGTATGTAATGACGTGCATATATAGGAGACATGTTTTGATCTGCATATATTATGTAGTTTTATTGTTTCAGATTTCCAAGACAGATGATGTATGAAGTTGCAGACAACCAGTACTGTGATCTTACCATTTCTACTGTAATTCTTTGAAAACAGTCATGTTGCAAGCCATCCATTTTGAGTTGTTTCAACAAGTGGTTGAAAGTGATGCATTGTTACTGTATTAATTTGTCTCCTGCAGACTATATGTACACGCTTTAGGAATAAAGCCTTGCTATGCATGCATTATTAAATGTTCTTGTAAGAATTAAAAGATTCAGACATAGGTCAATCTGATGTACACGTTTTATTAATGTGAAAGTTTCCGAATCCTTTGGGAATAAAATATATAAAATGACTTGATCATGATTAATGTTCCTGTTACATATGAAGATCATGAACTGACAGTCTAAACCAGGGATAGGCAACTCCGGTCCTGGAGGGCCACTGTCCTGCAGAGTTTAGCTCCAACCCTAATTAAACACACCTGAACAAGGCAATCAGTGTTTTCAGGATTACTAGATAGATACAGGCAGGTGAGTTTTTATGAGGGCTGAAGCTAAACTCTGCAGGACAGTGGCCCTCCAGAACCGGAGTTGCCTATCCCTGGTCTAAACTGTGAAGCACAATATTCAGTACAGAGAAATATACGTCTCTTCAGGAGTTGTGAGATCCAGTCAGAGTGTACTTTGCTTTTAAAGTATATAAATATAAGTGCAATACATCAAGTGAAAAGTTAAAAAATGAATTGTGTTCAGTCCGGTCATCAGTAGACCTCTCTGTTAGGACATACAAGATTTTGTCCTGATATTTAAAGTACTAAAACCCTATAGTACAAGAGGTGCAGACAGAGGATGTGGGAAATTAAGTGATGGTATTTGAATAGAGTTTACTGAGTAATCTTAGTCGCATAATCTTAATTGCCTCTCTATGATAAGAACCTTTGTCTTATCATCATAAAATCAGATTTGCCTATTTTACTAGGCAAAGTAAAATTAATGCTTCACAATATTGTCCTGTGAGACCTTAAGATGACAATAAAAAACCTTATTTAAAAACCTTGACATTACAATACAGCATAAGGAAATGCATGTTGAATATATTGGTAACACTCTACAATAAGGTACAATAACTAAGTTAACATTAGTTCATGTATTAAATAACCATGAGCAATACATTTGTTGCTGTGTTTGTTAATCTTTGTTAACGTTAGTTAAAGATACAGCTGTTCATTGTTAGTTTACAGTGCATTTACTAATGTTGACAAGATTTTAATGAAGTATTAGTAAATGTTAACATTAACAAAAAATAATAAAGGCTGTTCACGTGCAGTTCATTATTAGTTCATGTTAACTAATGAAACGTTTTAATAAAGTGTTACCAATTAAGACATAAATACAAAAAGAAAAAAAGTATAGCCTAAAAGAGAATAAAGAAACAACATGAATTAAGATGTTCGTGACTGCTATCCAGATGTCACACCAAAGGTGAGTAATCCTGAAAAATGCAGGCAAACAAGTGTTAATAATAATTTAACATCATACACAAATGGCAAAAAACACTGGCTGCTCATTAAAATAGGTCTATTCACTATTTAAAGAACAATCTCGATGGGTATTGACCACAGATGATTGTTTTGCAATCATTAGCGTGATTGTAGCTGTGAGAGCTGTCTGTACCTTCAGCTAAAATACAACAAAACAAGCATCATTCTTCTTCATTTTTGACACGATATGGGACATCTGATTACAACAACACTTGCTTACATCAGTTAATAGTTAATAAACTATTGCTTCAACTGATCTCTAACTTCTAAACACAGAAATGAACGATTAACTGCACTTACCTCTGCTCAGCCATGAACTGGTCGAAAGCTGATGACGTAACATGCAGGTAGGCCCGCCCTCACGTGATACTGATTGGTCGATTGATAAGCTTAAATCTGATTGGCTAAAGAGTACGACTGCTCTGTGTTACGAGTGTTATGCTGCCAGGAAAGTCTCAAAAACACACACACGCATATCTAAGGCAATTCGTACGTGAATGACGATTTGCACATTCAAATGCAAGGATACACTCGTACATTTTAAACATTCAAAGGTTTTTGTGCACAGTTGTATATCTACGAATTGTGTTTTGCATTTGTGAAATGTATTTTATGAGTATATAATTTTATTTTGCGCATGTGAATTGCTTTTTGTGAATATATATTTTTTTCACGCACGTGGATTTTTTTTGTGTGTACGTGAATTAGGTTTCATGCATGTGAAATTGTCTACGCATTTGTGAATCATGTTTTTTGCGTGATTTATATTTGAGACTAAACTGCCTCCATACTCTACAAGCATGAAAAAATATATTATTTAGATTGTCAATAGCGCTCACTTTAAGCCATCACTTACTTACCGCGTTCTGCACTCTCACTGAAACTCTCGTCATAAACACTGAAGTTGTCCGTACTGCACAGCGAATCTCTTATTTATATCGCGTCAAGACTTTGTTGTTTATGAGGAGATTTGCGAAAGGATAAAACTCGCGCTGATTCTGAACATACGTTTTGAGCGACTTCTCCGCATGGTGACTCAAAACGCCTCTGATTGGCCACTGTGTTCATGCGCTTAATATACATATCTGTGATTGGCTACAGTGCAGTTTCGTTTCGTTTCGTTTTTGAATAATATTGTGTCCTCCAGTGAATAGGCTTGTTTGAGATGAGCAAAATCTGCGCAGAACCGATCACCGGTGATCAGCGCGAGATGCATGCCGGTTAGAAATGTGTCCGACTGCGGTCCGCCTTGCTCTGATGTCATGCTGACGTATGTCAAAAATCTCTCGCGATCGCAAGGCAGACGTGTCGGATTCTGCAGTCGAGCGCAGTTGCTCTCCACCGACTGCGCTGATCAAAAGCATGATGGGAAACGACTTGCTGACGACACAGCTTAATGTTCATTGGTTTAAAGAACTGTGATGTAGGCTATTGTTCTCTTTTAAAATGTTTTAAAACTCTAATATCATGTTTTATGTGTATATGTTATGTGTGAATATTCCCAAACTATCTGACAGTGCGATCTCTTTGGGTTATGCAATTTAATTTTTATTAAAAAAAAATAAAAAAAATAAAAAACACATATGTCTGTATTAAATAAAAAAAATATTGATAAACATGTATTTGGAATGGAATTAAATAACAAGTACTTTGGGTGTCTTGTTCATTTTATTTATTTTCATATAAAAGCAACAGAACTTGAATTACATCCAGTTTATTAGCAACACTGTGCACGAGCGTGAATCCCGCGATATCCATTTGATCTCGCAGGTGTCAGATCCACTACGAGAAGAGAGAACTGTCCGGCTTGCCTGCGCTTTTTTCACTCCTCCTCTCACTGCAGCCGCCTACTCTCGCATACATTTCAGGCGAGGCAAGGCGCATCTCAAACAAGCCTAATGTGTCCTCCAGTACAAATTCATCCGAGTGCGTGACAAGTCCGAGTTCATTAAAAATTGTTCGAGTTCGAGTACCCCAACTCTAGTGGAGATATCTATTTGGTCTATGAAAACTCATAGAATACAAAAACACTCTCGCATCTTCTGCTGAAAGCTGACTTTTTAACATGCTTTTGGTGAGAGGGTGAGAGTCTAAAATAATTTGAAAGATATCTAAAATCCCGCACAATTTGTAATTTTTCACCATTAACTATGATATCTGGTTGGACGTCTTCCTTATTTTTCATTTTAAAATGCATGCATGCAGTTTTCTGAACATTTAATGTTAAACAGCACTGAGTAAGCCAGTCAGAAATTTTGGACATTGCAAAAGATAATTTATGTGCCACCTGTTCTTTCGTTTTGTCATGTACAAAGTAGGGGCCCCAGGGTAGAGCCCTGAGGAACTCCTGTGGAACAATCTCTTAGGGAAGATATATGCATTTCAATCCGAGTGCACTGTTTCCTAGATATAAAATAAAACTAAATCCCTTTCATTGTATTGACTGAAAAACTAAAATATGATAATTTAGATAAGAGTATTTTATGATTTACCGTATCAAATGCATTTTGTAGATCAAGGAGCACAGCATCTCTGTGTCTTGTCTGGTTTTGACCTTACTTGCTGAATAAAATAACATACAGCAGTTTCTGTCGAATGCAATTTTCGGAACCCAAATTGCATAGGACAATAAATCTGTCACGTTTTGAGTTTCTTTGTTCATGTTTAGAGTTCAGTGTTAATTGGTTCTTCCTTCTGTTTCCCTGCCTGTCAAGTTACAGATTGATTTGAGTTTCAGTTCAGGTGTGTCTCATTAATTATCTCATTAAATCCTTGGTTTCCCTGTGAAATAGATTTGAACCATGTGTTTTGTTCTGTTCAGTTGTCTGTTATCGTTGCGTTTTACCGGTTGTTCTGTTTGAAGAGTGTTTTGTTTCTAGTTCTTTTGTTAATAAACCTTTTTCTGCTGCACTTAGATCCTGTCTTACTATTATTTGCTACTGTATTGTGACAATTATTTTGTGTATTAAAAAAATCACAAATTGCTTAGTTGCTTTTTTCCCCTGCTATTTTAGACACTACTGATAAAATTTCAATCGGTCTGTAATTTGCAACATTAGTTGGATCACCGGCCTTGAAAACTGCGGTTACTAGCCCAGTTTTCCAACAATTTGGGAATGTAGTGTTAATAATAGAGATTGACTAAAATAAATAATTTGTAATACATCAGCGTCCATCAAACTGATATTGCTGCTGTCTGGGACAAGTTGCCTACTTCCTGTGGTACTCGCCCCTTCTCAAAATACTCTGGAGGGCAGTATATTGCTGTCCCTGGAGGAAAGAGTTTGTTTCATGTGTAAGTTTGCTTTACCACTGCATGTTTTCTCTACTTTAACTTAAATGGCATTTATTTTAGTCACTGAAAACAATATTATTATTGGCTTTTCTTCTTCTGAGTATGTAGTTAGTGCATTGTTAATATATCACTGTATTATTTTCATTTCATATTTTTGTCAGCAGTATTTTTATAAGTTTCTTTTTTTTCGTCTTCATCATTGGTGAAATAAAATAATTTGTCAATGAACATTATCTTCAGAAACTTAGTTGACATAACTTGGTTATGACAAATACTCATCTGAAAGAGCTTTAGTGTGACATGTCTAATGGTGAAACACGTTTGAGAGATAAAACATACCAGAGTAGTACTACACCCAAAATCAATCCATTTGACCTCAAGGGTCTCCGTGTTAACTAGGAGGTTCAGCATCTTGATGTCCCAATGGATCACCCCCCGGGAACTGCACACAACAACGCCGTCAATCGCCTGCCACATTAAATGACGCACCAACTTCTCACTGAAGAGGTTGCTATGATACTGCCAGAAGTGGTGAATGTCCACGCAGGGCATGGGGTGCTCTGAGACCATTATGTACTGGTCTGGATTGTCCTGCCAGTCCAGCAACTCTATGATGTGGCGACAGCTGAGGCCTTGATTGGCCATGAGTATCAGGGCCACCTCAAGTGGATCTGGTCTATGGTCAGGCTAGAAGAAAGAAAGAAAAGTTTTTTTTATGATGGTTAGATGAAGTTGTTTCTCAAATAAGGATTTAGGCCAGTCTCTTTATTGAAATATTTGTACTCCGTGATTTACATTAATCTTAGATGTTATAAATTGCAAACAGTGACTTAGATGAGATGACACAGAGAGAACGGTCTACTTACAAGATTGATGTATAGCATGTTCTCCGTCTTCACTGTGAATTGCAGCCACCTGAAGGCCATCCTTATGGTGGGTCCCTTCAAAGACGGCACCGAATCCTCCTTCCCCATTCTTTTATCCGATGCCACATTTCCAGCAAATGTGGTCTATTAAAACATAATTCTAGATCAAAAGAGAGGAATATCAACCAATGCAACTATATTAAATATTGCAGATTCATATTAATTCTTCATTTACAGGTACTTTTGACTAGTTGAAATTTGAAAAACTTAAAATTTCATCAAACTATAGTTCATAATCTACATACAGCATTTATCACGTTATGGAAGAAAGTCATTTTTTTATAATGTGATGGTGTTGTGGGCTTTTTTATTGTGTGTAAATAATTAAGAAACTTACAGACGTCTCCTGGATGGTGCAGCATCATTCAGTGTCCTGGTCCACCTCATCCTGATTTACCTGCTCATGAGCTTCGGTAAATTTGGGGTGAGCACCACTTGGGAAGAAAAGAGGAAAACCTCCGAAACCTCGTATTTTTCTGCCTCTTATTCTTCGTTTTCTCTCCCACTCTCTTCTTTTTCTCCTGCCCGCCTCCCTCACTGATACCCACAGACGAGGATGAATCTCCGCCTTGTGGTTGGTGGGTTGTATGCTGACTGAGGGGGCTTTTCTCTGGGGTCAGCTCTCAGTATCTTATAGGTGATGCGAGGTCATAGTCATGGAATTTAATGGCTCTTTTTTATTTTAATCATTAGTGGGTGGAGTCCTATTTCTGCTCTGCAGACATTATTTTGAGTTTTTCGATGTAGGCCTACCTATTTTTTTACAGTCTATGAGGCCTACTCATATATTTTTTTCAGAATTCTGAGTCTCTATTGGGCATTTTTTCCATTTAGTGAACCTTTGGTTTGTGAGACTTTGGTTTCTACAGACCTCACATCCGTAGAGATACAGTAGGTTGTATAACCAATTAAATTATGTTTAGATTTTAATTGGGATGTCATTTTGATATTTTTCTTAATAGCGTAATATGCTCTTAATGCTTGTTTTGGGTCATTCATAGCCTTTAAGTTCCCTGTGTTGCTGGTGTTAATACCGAGATATGGGTAGTTTTGAGTGCTGTCTAATCTGAAGTTATGATGTTGGTCTTGGAGATGTGTTTTGGGGTTCACTGACAGATCTGACAAGGTGTGCTGGAGGTCTAATGCCTGCAATCATTCAGTCGACTGCACAAAACCTGCAAACTAAAAACATTATAAACTTTTACGAAACGATAAACAATTGTAGTTTAGCCATACGTTCAGTTCGGGCTGAAATTATATTTACCTTTTTAAGTAATCCATGAAACCTGCTGAGAAACAAAGCGTGAACTAAAATTCTCAGTTCCATGCGCATGTCCGGAAACTATGATTTAAGATCTGCTTTATGTTTGGCACTGGCAGTCCTTTTACAAAGTTGTCCATGCCTAAGCATCTTGCATCATGCTTAACTCATTCATGTTCCCTTTCGAAGGGAACTCGACACTACGTCATAGACGCTTTGGGGAACGCCTCAGGCGTGACAGGTGTCTGAAATGAAATATCAACTCACGGCAATCATGTTGACCGGCGACAGCCCGTGAATCATCAGCTTGATTGATTAACGCGCAACCTGGATGTATAAAGGGGAGCCTTGCACACATGAAAACATCTTTTCGTCTTCAGGGACTGTTTGTCTGGTAAGAATATCGCTTATAGAAGTAAGAATGAAACGCGCAGAGAAGAAGCAGAGCTTCCGTAAGTGTGCAGATCCGTGTCCAAGATTTTTGACGCCGGCTGACACACACGATCTGTGTGTCATCTGCTTGGGGGAAGAGCACGCACGAGAGGCTCTCGAGAGAGCCTCTTGTGCAAACTGCGAGAGTTTTTCTTTAAAGACTCTCCGCTCTCGTCTGACCCTTTTCTCGAGGGAAGAGGGTTCAGCATCTGAGCCCCGTGGTACCGGTCCCGCTCGGGCTGAGGCTCAGTGGCGGCTTTCATCATGGGGTTCTCAGATGGAGCTGGCCGATCGTCTTGAGAGGGAAGTGCACCTCTTAGACAGTTCGTCCGCTGACGAGGGTGAGCTGCAGGTAGATTATCGCCTAATGCGTCTGCAGCTGCTGCTCTTCCGGACGGGCAGGATATGGTTGATGATGCTGTCAGTCAGGCAGAGACCGAGCCATCTCAACCATCTTGCCCTGTGTATGCGGAGCTGGTGGAGGTTATGGGGCGCACCACCGGCACTGGCCGTCTCGACGATCGGTTTCTTCCCAGCCATAGGCCACCAGCTCAGGTGAGCCTTCCATTCCTTCCGGATCTCCATAATGAGATCAAGAAGGCATGGAAGAACCCATACTCTGCCCGTATTCATCCACATCAGCGGGGTAGTTTCGCTGCTGTGGATGGAATCGCAGAGCATGGGTATGTGTCGATGCCGCCCGTGGACGAGACGTTAGCTAACTATCTCGTGTCTGGGCAGGCATCGACACTAAGAGCTCCTACCCTGCCATCCAAGCCGCTAAAAACTACATCGCGCTTGAATGGCAGAGCATACACAGCAGCGTGTCAGGCCGGTGCTGCTCTGCACACACTCGCTGTGTTACAGGCGTACCAGGCCGACCTGCTGCGGGATCTCGACCAGGGGACAGGACTATCCCCTGAGGCGGTCACTGAGCTGCGCCGTACCACGGATCTTGCTCTCCGGGCCACCAAACAATCTGCTGCCGCTATTGGCCGGTCAATGGCGGCTATGGTGGCCACGGAGAGGCATCTGTGGCTTAACCTGGCGGACATCGGGGAGAAAGAGAAGACCTTTCTTCTCGATTCTCCGGTTTCGCCCGCTGAACTTTTTGGCCCCTCCGTTCAGGCGGTGGTTGAAAAGTTCAGGGAAGCGAGGGCGCGCTCAGCTGCTTTTAAAAGCTGTATTCCGCTGAGCTCCGAGTCCGCACCCAAGCAGGCGGGAAGGCCTGGTCCGTCTTGGTCTGAGGGCCATAGACAGGCCCAGAGTGCCAGTGTCTCCTCTCGTGCGCCTCCTCCTGCCCGGAGCAGGTCACAGAGGAGACTCAACTCCTGCAGGAAGAAGGATCTGAGGGAGGTTATCCAGGATAAGCGCACTCAGCGGCGCTAGGGATAATCTCCCCAGAAGCCTTCTCCTACGTTCCCCAGGCGTTTCTTACATCAGGCCTGGGGTTGGGCCTATGATGAGTATCATGTCTGATGGCCCTCCTCGACCTGGTTGGTATGAACGCCTCTTTCAGGCATGTAAGTGGTGAGCCCAGGTACTTTTTAAAGAAAAAGGGAATTCCTGACGTGTCTTTACTCCACACGCCGCAGGTGTACTGTCTGGTCTTTTTGTGAAATGTTTTTTGTGCGCAAATAACATATTTCTGTTTCTCTTACAGACCGCGTCTCCTGTATAGAGTTTGGGGCATGTTATGGTAAGAAGGTAAAAATCTAAGGTTTTTTGGAGGCTGTATGGCAGGTAGTAGGCCTTGGCAGGCCACCTTGACCAGACAGTCCCCATTTAAAAAAAAAAAAAGAAGAAGTATGTGGTTTATTAAGTCATAGGCCTCACTAGGCCTTCTTGAATATGAGCTCCCACATTCAGTGGTTGAATATGAGCTCCCACATGCTGTGGTTAGCAGGTTAGAGGCCTCACCAGGCCTTCCTGAATATGAGCTCCCACATACTGTGGTTAGCAGGTCAGAGGCCTCACCAGGCCTTCCTGAATATGAGCTCCCACGTGCTGTGGTTATCAGGTTTTAGGCCTCACCAGGCCTTCCTGGAGATGGGCTCCCACATATAGTGGTTGAATTTGAGCTCTTAGATACTTCGGTCCCACATTCTGTGGTTAGCAGGTCAGAGGCCTCACCAGGCCTTCCTGAATATGAGCTCCCACATACTGTGGTTGATTATGAGCTCCCACATACTGTGGTTGAATATGAGCTCCCACATACTGTGGTTAAGTATGTGCTCCCACATACTGTGGTTGAGTATGAGCTCCCACATACTGTGGTTGAGTATGAGCATCCACATACTGTGGTTATCCGGTCATAGGCCTCACTAGGCCTACCTTAATGTGAGCTCCCACATGCTGACCCCCCCCCCCCCCATACTGTGGTTGAATATGAGCTCCCACATACTATGGTTAAGTATGTGCTCCCACATACTGTGGTTGAGTATGAGCTTTCACATACTGTGGTTATCAGGTCATAGGCCTCACTAGGCCTTCCTTAATGTGAGCTCCCACATGCTGTGGTGGAATATGAGCTCCCACATACTGTGGTTGATTATGAGCTCCCACATACTGTGGTTGAATATGAGCTCCCACATACTGTGGTTGAATATGAGCTCCCACATACTGTGGTTGAGTATGAGCTTCCACATACTGTGGTTATCAGGTCGTAGGCCTCACTAGGCCTTCCTGAATATGAGCTTCCACATACTGCCAGCCTTCCTGAGTATTAAGCTCCCACATTCAGTGGTCACCAGGCTTCAGGCCTCTTCGGCCTTCCTGGTTATGAGCTTTCACATGTCAGGTTGCAGGTCTCACCAGGCCTTCCTGAATGTGAGCTCCCACTCACTGTGGTCGCTAGGGCACTGGTTGTGATCTTCCACATGTCAGGTTGCAGGCCTCATCAGGCCTTCCTGAATGTAAGCTCCCACGTATTATGATTATCAGGTTACAGGCCTCACCGGCCTTCCTGGGTACGAGCTCCCACATTCTGTGGCCGTCAGGTCACAGGCCTCAGCGGCCTTCCTGAGGATGAGCTCCCACTTATTGTGGTCGTCAGGTTGTAGGCCTCACTAAGCCTTCCTGAATTTAGAGTGATGGAGTACATGCATCTTTACTTCATCTATTTTTATTTCTGGTACGTACACTCCGTGCCTTCTTACCAGTGCTCATGGTAAATCACACGACTTAACGTCTTGTGTACTTTCTAAAAAAAAAATTATAGTAAGGGTCATGCGCTGTATGCTTCGGTCCCTTCCTATGTGGATCAGACCCCAGTCTTTCACCTCGGGTCCCACTCTAGATGCGTCCTGTCGTCAAAGTGGCTACGACAGATGCTTTTCTCTAGCTAACTTCCATCATCCTGGATACGAACTCCCACATTCTGTGGTCGTCAGGTCACAGGCCTCAGCAGCCTTCCTGAGGATGAGCTCCCACTTACTGTGGTCACCAGGTTATAGGCCTCATCAGGCCTTCCTGGATTCAGAATGGCTAAGCACATGCACTTTGTCCCATGTACTTTCTAAAATCCATATTTATGGTAAGGGTTATGCGCTGTATGCTTAATTCCCTTTTTTACGTGGCTCGGACTTCAGTTCTTAGGTCCCACTCTAGATGCATCTTGTTGTCGCAATGTATTACGACAGATGCCTCCCTCTTGAGCTATCTCCCACATTCTGTGGCAGGCTATAGGCTTCATTAGGCCTTTCTAGGGCCTTCCTGAAAGTAAGCTCCCACAGGTTGTGGTCCCCAGGTTACAGGCCTCACCGGCCTTCCTGAGTATGAGCTTCCCCCATGTTGTGGTCGCCAGGTTTGAGGTCTTACCAGGCCTTCTTGAAGGTGAGCTCCCTTTAGGCCCTCACAGGCCTCCTCAGTGTTGTAAGAATTGATAAATTAGGAAATTCCAGACAGTCTGTTTTGGGGGTGACCAGGCCCTGAGAGGACAAAAGGACCTCTCTGGAGATTACCATTTGAACTGGCCCTTGTGCACCATCGAGACGAAAGTCTCACCTCTGAGTCATCTTAATCTACATCTCCTTCCCTCTCCCTACACCCCCTCTCTCTCATGCTCAGATGATCACCTGATTTCACCCAAGAAAATGTATAGTTTAATGTGAATGATTATCACAGAGTATTTTCATGTTTGGTATCGTTTAAAATGTCACAGTGCGACTGGTACAATTCTCTCATTTCAGAATAAGTAAAACACAAGGTAATAAGGTTTTTGAAGGTTTATGGATAACTAGCATACAAGGAGGGGTTGGTCTCTCAAGCAAATGGTCACACACCCCCAAGAGGTGCTACAGTGTACCTCTGAATGCAAATTTCTATTGTTAGCACATGGTTCCAGGTGAAAGGTTTGTCTATTTAAGGAAGTGCAGCAGGGAGTTCGGGGCCTTTCCTGTACTTCAGATCGGTCCGTTAGGCTGAGAGATATAGATCTCTCAGCCTCACGTATTTTTTAATGTTGGGTTTGCATCTTCTTTCTATTCCAGAGCATTTGATGTTTTGTATCGATTATCTTTGAATTGATTATGAAATTGGCATGATACATTTACCTGACATAATAAATTGTTACATTTGATTATTCTAACTGACTTTGATATTATTTTCATTGAAGAGTTAAACGGAATAGTCAAACATTCACTCATGATTAATGATCCACAGATATCATTAAAACCTTTTCATTTATGGAGTCAGATGAAATAAACGAGAGAATACATAACTAAATGTATTGTAAATTTAACCAACCAATACTTTGCATGAGTGAGGACAGAGCACGTGATAACCTTCCCCGTGTATTGGCGGACCGGCAGATTGGACCAATTTAACGGGCCTTACAGTGTTTTGAAATACAAACACTGGGTAGATCCATGGATCGAGTAGAGAAACTCCCCTCGATGGCAAGGGTTGTAAAGCACTATGCTGAGTCATACTCTCCAGGATGTCCCGTCTCTGAGATCCGGGCCGAGTGGTTTACTGCCTGCTTTGCAGTCCCTCGGGTTGGATGCCTTAAGGCATGTGTCCAGAGGCTCTGTCTTCAGACAGACAGGAAGTGGCCAGACGGTAGTGTCTTATGTAGTGACACCAGGTCAGGCCTGCCTGGTGGCATTTCAGTTCTAGGCCCTCGCAGGCCTCCTCAGTGTTTCGAAACACAAACACTGGGTAAATCCATGGATCGAGTAGAGAAACTCCCCTCGCTGGCAAGGGTTGTAAAGCACTATGCTGAGTCATACTCTCCAGGATATCCCGTCTCTGAGATCCGGGCTGAGTGGTTCACTGCCTGCTTCGCAGTCCCTCGGGTTGGATGCCTTTCCTAAAGGCAAGTGTCCAGAGGCTCTGTCTTCGGACAGACAGGAAGTGGCCAGACTGTAGTGTCTTATGTAGTGACACCAGGTCAGGCCTGCCTGGTGGCATTTCAGGTGGCACGTTCCCCTGAATAGTGACTGGCTAGGGTTCCCTCGGGTTCCCTAGCCACATTCCCTAAAAGGGACCCCTTCTAAGAAGTTGAAGTTGTGGTCCTAGGCCCTTGAGCAGGCCCAGGTAGACCTTCCATTAAGCTATGTTTTTGGAGGTTTTCTGTGGTATCTTATAGCTTGGGCTATGACCGTAGGGAGTGCTGTCACTGACAGCCCAGTGTGACCTGAGGGGGTTCTAGCATTCTCTGAATTGCTGATCTCGACAGTTGCCACTGCCTTTGGGCATGCACTCCCCTCAGCATGGCGGAGTGGGTATTTCGTTCCCCAAAGCGTCTATGACGTAGTGTCGAGTTCCCTTCGAAAGGGAACGTCTCAGGTTACGACTGTAACCTATGTTCCCTGAGAACAGGGAATGAGACACTACTCTCCCTGCCATGCCTCGGGGCCTTCCTACCAACAGTCCCTTCAGACGATAGGATGTTGTCATGTGTGCAAGGCTCCCCTTTATACATCCAGGTCGCGCGTTAATCAATCAAGCTGATGATTCACGGGCTGTCGCCGGTCAACATGATTGCCGTGAGTTGATATTTCATTTCAGACACCTGTCACGCCTGAGGCGTTCCCCAAAGCGTCTATGACGTAGTGTCTCGTTCCCTGTTCTCGGGGAACATAGGTTACAGACGTAACCTGAGACGTTTTTTTGCATGGCTCCCTGCAATACTCAATTCTGATTATTCAATTGCACCATCTAGTGGCTTTTTATTGCACGACAATAACCGCTACAACTGCAATAGACCGTTCAAGCGGGTAGGCCACTCCGAGACTTGAGGTAATACAATATGTCAAATTAATATTTTGTGTTCAATCATTTACTTGTGTGGTGAGTAAGCCGCATAATAATTTGTAGAATTTCGGAGTGGGGTCTTGTTTCTTGTTGCATAACAATCTGACTGCTGTATGCCTGCCACGCCCCCTTTGAATTTGTTATAATTTGTTAGTGATCTGTGAATTTATTTTATGTTGGCTAAAAGTTATGTCTGTTTGTTAATGTGGAATTTGTGGACACAAATTAGATTGTTGTGGTAAGACATTGTTTTTATTTTGAAGTCAAAAGTTGTGAAACTGTGCTTCCTAAGAATTTGAGCAGAAGGCCATCTTCTGGTGTTTTTACAGTTTTTCTCAATTGTTTACACACAAATACTGGTACTTGAGACACAGTGACCACAACATGTAACTCATTCACCAACCCCCTGAACAGGGCCGGAGTGGGACTCATTTTCAGCCCTGGAGTTTCATGCCTTAGACCGGCCCACTTTAGTTCCCAACTATTAAAATAATGTAATTAAACCCTCAGTATATAAGGCCCAATCTTTCAAGGGCTATCTGGCCATTCCCCCTACCACTACCCCTCCAACCAAAAAAGAATCGAGACAACCCTACCCCTTCACGGGAACGCGCAAAACGGAGGGGTAGGGGCAAGGGGTGAATTGGGATTGAGCCTAAGTCTGCAATAGTGCACTGTTCTGTACAGCCTTGTAATTCAACGTATTTTTCAAAAATATAATTTTCTATTCAGTGCGATATCAGTACACAGGGTTTTATAAATACAGAGGTCCCAAAAGTGATCTAGGGGGTTCGGGGGCATATTATTTTTCCACTGTCATTGGCAAAGAACATCTGACTGTGTTAAATAGGAATCCATTGTAATAAAGTTATTCTCATTATTATGCAATAGGCTATTGCTCTACCTGCTCTCCTCTCTCATCTCCATCTCCTTCTCTCGTTCTTCTTCTCTCAGTCTCTTTATCTTTACCTGTAAATCTCCCGTTTCTGAAGATGAGCTTAGATTGATACAGTTTTTGTAAAGCGATTATTTATGTCGGTCGTTTAAAATCTATCGTAAAACAGCTGTTTAGTTTAGCCACTTGCACCTTATCTCGTGAAGCGTCGCGTTGGGATTCGCGCGTGGCCGCGGCTCGCACTTCTGTGAACATATATCCCGCTTGCTTTGATCGGTCATCTCAAACATTTTGCCATTGCCGACGAGCGGTGTTTGAGTGCTGAAGCAGCTCAGATGATAAGGTCGGTTATCGTCGCGATATGCGAATCATTGCAGCAGTTAATATTAGGAAATTATTTCACAACGTTCATTATACACTCAGGAAAAATGATCGAGGTCCGGACCTCGGAGACCTCAATGGTCGGTACGGCCCTGACTCGTAGGCTATTTGGCCGCTTGAGTTTCTAGAGATATGGCCTTTTCAGCGCCGCCTTTGCGCCTATAGGCTATTATCCATGTTTTGTATCTCTTATTTTTTGTTCGCACATCTCTAACAAAGTGACTTTATTTTTATTTTTTGTGGGGCTGCGATAAAATAATAATAAAAAAAATAGTGGGGCTGCGCTATGACTGGAGCCTATAAGGAAAGCATTCAACCCAGTGCCATGACAACACCGGCCCTCCTGGCCAATAAAACAAACCGGCCCACCGGGAATTCTCCCGGTGCTCCCGATTAGCCAATCGGGCCTGCCCCTGAACCAATTCTGCTAAACTACAAGCACAATTCCTGCTTTACAGTCAAATTACAGTTCTAAAACACACCTTTTTCAAAACACTACACACAATTCTCTGCTTTTGGCACAATTTTCATGCAGAAAATCTCTTGTTTTCACAAGGAACACACTGCCATTCAAATATGCACACTGACTCATCACATGGGCAAACACCCATCACACAGTTTTACAATTAGCAATCAGAGCTTTAGCATAAAAGGGCAACAGGTCAGCTCTTCAATGGAGCAATGGATGCCAACATTGGATTTTTTTATTTTTTTTACTGTAACTGTATACAGTCAATTCTTCTGTTGTTTTGTATGTAGACCACTGTATGTACAACTTTGTGTTGGTTGGGATGTACACTGTGTACATTGTTTTTGTGGGAAAAATAAAATATATTCGTTACCGTGTATTTGTGTGTTCTGAGTATAAAAACAATATTCTCAAATATTTTACAACACACTTATGTATGTACTGTCTGTAGTAAGTGTAACACTGAACAAAAAAAAGGCCTAAGTCATTATGATGAATGGAGAAGAAGTGTTTTCCATTCATCATAGTGTTTTACATTGAGCACATCAGTGTTCAACTGGTTCTTATAAATGTCTATTCATATGATGGTTTGTGTGTGTCATTTGAAAACAAAATACCATTTTGAGAAGAAATAACATTGTTTTGAATGTAAAGTTTCATTTTGCAGGATAATTGAGGGGTTTTGCCCATTGTGTGTGTGTTTTTTGATTTGTGTGTAGAGTTCTGAGAATATGAGGCATGCTTTCAGAAAATGTGTGTAAACAATCAAGAAAAACTGTATTACTTAGTTTACTAATTATTATAATTCATGGAGTTATTATTTAATAATAATAGGTTATCTATTACATCAACATTGCTGATCACCATAGCCTTAGTTAAGTGAGCGGAATCCTCTCCAATAAAAATTCATAATCTATTTAAATTCCTTAGAATAAACAATTATTTGCAGAATATGCTTAGAGTATCCTTGTGCTATTTTTATTTGCCTGTCACTATTAAATTATTCAGCTGTAGGCTATAATTCAATAAATGTATATATTGGAATATTTAATTTAGTATTGCACAATGTTATCAGATGCATTTTATATATTCAGAAAAGTTTAAGTTATTACAGTTTTTTCTGAATGCTTAAACCCTAACCATGATTCTTTCTAAAACTATTAATACTTATAGCAAAACCACTCACTGAGTTTGCAAAACTAAAAGCACAAACACTGCTTTGCACTCAGTTTGCAATTTTGTAACACACACTTTGCAAAACTGTAGGTACAATCCACTGCACAGCACTCTTTTTGCGGAACTGTAAACACAACTCACTGCTTTACACTCAATTTCCAAATGATCAACACACTCCTAGCAAAACTATACAAATGTATGGCTATTATTTACACTATTTTGCCAACTGTCTGGCACACTGTCACATGTGAAAACTGTTTTAGATAATTAGTTCACTTTGCAATCAGCCTAAGCCACAGGTAAGCTGTCCGTGTGGAATACAATGGAGGGAGCAGGAAGAGTGAGAATTAGAGGAGGCAGAGGAAGAGGACGTGGAGGTGAAAAAGTAGGATGAAGAGGACGCAGAGGTGAAGAAGTAGGAGGAAGAGGAGGAGGAAGAGGACGCGGAGGTGAAGAAGCGAGAGGGAGAGGACGACAAGGACAAGGAGGTGAAGTTAGAGGAAGAGGACAAGGAGGAGCAAGAGGAGGATGAGGAGGGGGAAGAGGAAGGGTAAGAAGAGTAAGAAATAGAATTACTGATAACATCAGAGCTACAATAGTGGACCATGGAATGACCCTGAGGGAAGCTGGCCAACGGGTTCAGCCTAACTTGAGCCGCTACACTGTAGCAAGCATCATAAGGACATTTCGAAATGAGAATCGGTTAGTACAGTCACTTTGCACTAAGTTTTGTAGCACTGCCATACTCTAATGAGAAACAAAACAATACCATACATGTAAAAATACTGAAATTGTTACTTTACAGAATTGCTAGACGTCCAGATGCTGGGGGCAGAGGAAGAATGTTCACTGCAGAACAAGAGACCCATATAGTCAATATGGTGATTGCAAATAATTCCATAAGGCTACGAGAAAAACAGCAGCGCATAACTGAGGATGACACCACCTTCCAAAACATACACAATGTGAGCATTTCTGTATTATCTTGTATTATTCTGTATTATTACTTGCCCGTAACAGAATCCAAATGAAACAAATCTACCGAGTCCCTTTTGAAAGAAACAGTGAACGTGTAAAACAACTGCGTTATGACTGTGCAGGAAAGCTATAGTATCATATAGTATCATTGGTACTGAATCTGGAAGTGCATAGTGCTGTGCATGGGCCTGCTGTGCTGCATTTGTTTTGTCTTGTCCAGAGAGTGATGGAGCTAGAGGCAGATGCCATGGGTCATGAGCTGCTTTTTGTGGATGAGGCAGGTTTTAACCTCACTAAAACAAGGAGACGTGGCAGGAACATTATTGGACACCGTGCCATAATCAATGTCCCAGGACAACGTGGTGGTAACTTTAAGTCAAAATGGTGTTGTTCACCATCATGCAACCCTAGGCCCATAACACTGCACACATTATTGACATGCTCACTAATGTTCAGAGACCAGAGCAGACCAGATACGTCATCATATGGGACAATGTTAGTTTCCATAGGGCTGCTTTGGTCCGCAACTGGTTTACAGATCACCCGCTCTTCACTATACTCAACCTCCTCAAGAGTTCTTCTCTGCCTGGCGCTGGAAGGTCTATGACCGTCATCCCCATCAACGCATAGCCCTTTTACAGGCAATGGAGGAGGCATGTGGGGATATTGACCAGGCATCATGTCAGGCCTGGATACGGCATTCCAGAAGATATTTCCCCGGTGCCTTGGACTAGAGGACATTGCATGTGATGTAGAATTATTTTTTTTATTTTTTTTTGTGAAATTACTATTTTGTGTTTTGACTTGGAAAAAAACACTTGTGTTTGTTTTGATGTGTGTAAATAAACACCAATACTTGAAGTTTGGATCCCTGTATGTTTACAGAACTATGACAAAAGTATGACCTCAAACGGACATAGCCTACCTTGTGCACAGAGAAAGCAAAAACCAGATGTGTTTTTTATTCATACCATCAGTGTGTAGTTGGCGCATTGTGTGTTTATTAATGTGATGGCTTGTGTTAACTGTTTGATACGAAAATACCATTTTTATGACGGTTTGAAGAGTTAAGCAAGGTTTATTAGCTTTTGCAAGAGAACTACAGTGTTTTGCTGATTTGGTGAAAGGTTTTCTTATTTGTGTGTAGAGTTTTGCAAAAATAGCCAATAGTTACAAAAAATGTGCTTAAGCCATCAGAAAAAACTGTAAGTGGTTTAAGTAGGCTATAGCCTACATCATCTTTTAAATATTGGACAATAACCAATAAATGTTAAATCCTGTGCTAAAAGTGCACGTATGATTATGTTAGCTACAATTTAACAGTAAATGCACTGTTTTAAGGGGGATATCTTCCACAATTTCCCCTATGCAAATTGGGAAGGTTTTTTAAGTTTCAAAATCACAAAACCTTTGCATCACAATCCATATTATGGGATTTTGCGCCATCTAGAGTGCATCGTAAGACAGAGACTTTTACCGATCTCATAGGTTGCTTTAATCAAAAACATAAATATGTAATGCAATTCTATAAATTGAGATGTGGATATCAGACGCATGCAAAGTTAAGGGTCTTTGCAAAATACAAACACAACCACCGTTACCACAAGTTACTACGCTTAGTTACATCTGATTGGTTTGTTACTTCAGCGATTTTTCTGTACCGTCGTCTGATTGGTCCAATAGTTTTGCGATGAGTCTCCCAGCCAATCATTGCTCACTTTTTGAGTTATTTATTAGTAACCTGAATGAGGAGGAAAGATTTGACTTCCGTGTTTTTGCTTTAGTCTTGGTGTTTTCTCCGTCATCATGGGTGCTTGTATGGCCTTGTGTTCGCTGGCGAGCTGCGTAAGTCCAAAATATTGTTTTAAAATGGCTTAGCCTACTTTTTCCCTCACTTTATGTTGTCAAACTTCAACGGGTAACGTAAAGACAGCAACGCATTTTTCCAAAAAAACATTTGTAACTGTCTTTTTCATATAGGAGGCTGTTTCCTTGTTTTGTTTACGTATAAACTATAAAGTGTTGAGAAAACATTAATAAATCACTGTATAGCCATTTCTTTATGTTATCTCAAAACTTTATAAACCATGTTTAACTTTTCCTCACGAGTTTTTCGCCCACATTTGATTTTACAGTTCCTTTTCAGACTTAACATTTCCATTTTATCAGTACAGTTTAATATAAATGTTTAACATACAGACCCAAGCTACTCATATAGTTGACATATAGTAGGTTGTTCCCCCTGTATGACAGGGAAATGAGTGTATTTTCTGTGTTGAACTTGAGTGAGTGTTCTTGTCCTGTAGGCGTCCTGTCTGTGCGGCTCTGCGCCATGTCTTTTATCAGGATGTTGCCCTTCTACATACAACTCCACTGTGACCCGCCTGGCCTTCTCCTTTTTTCTGCTGCTGGGCACTATAGTGTCCATCATCATGATCCTGCCAGGCATGGAGACACAGCTAAAGAAGGTACACAGAGTGATGGTGTAGTTCTACAGGTAGTGCATGGGCTCACAGCGTAGCTGGTGTGCTCATGAGGATCCAAGTTTGAATCTGTCCCGATGAACCCACTTACTCTCTCTGCATTCCAGTCCTAAAAAACAAAAACAATGAAAACATATAGACCAGTGTCAGAAATAGTTTTTAGTAAAGGGCAATATTTGAAGATTTCTTCATTTGAGCACAGGAATAAACACAAATCTGTATGTTTATATTTTCATGTTTATTAAAAGAAAGTTAATCATATTTTAAGATTTTTATATTTTTACATAAACAGTTCTTTGGCTGGTTTGTTTACCTTCTCTCATTTGTGATATGCTTTAGTAACTTTATGAAAACACAAGCAAGCTTACGAGAGGCAGCTGAGACATTCTGTTTGCAGTATTACTTTATACAATTTTGTGGGTTATACATAATCATTATCTTAAATGTAAAATGTTTTGTTCTGTTCACTAACTTTTGAATTTTTTTTTTTTTTTTTTTTTTTTTTTTGATGATGTATAAACACCCACATTATGTTTGTAAGATGTTAAAACACATTCTTGATGCGATTAAAATGCATTCTTTGATCACTGTGTAAAACTGCAGATGTTTTTCTTTTTTGGTGAATTTATCAACAGATTCCTGGTTTTTGTGAAGGAGGCTCTTCTATACCAGGGATTGAAGGGAAGGTGAACTGTGAGATCATTGTTGGCTATAAGTCGGTCTACAGGATGTGCTTTGCCATGGCCTGTTTCTTCTTCCTCTTCTCCATCATCATGATCCGTGTGAGAAGCAGCAAGGATCCACGAGCTTCAATTCAAAACGGGTATATTTTTACTGTTTGCTGTTCCAGCTGGCATTCTCATAAAATCTTTACTAACTCAAATATTTTCACTAACAAGTGTTGCCCTCTACTGTTGAAAGCTGGGTTATTTTTTTTTTATATATATATATGTGAAATTCCTTTTTGCACAATAGTTTCTGTCTAGGAAGCCTTACATAATGACTCATGTCAATGTGACTTTTTTTCTTTTTCAGTTTCTGGTTCTTCAAATTCTTGATTCTGGTCGCTCTTACTGTGGGAGCTTTCTTCATTCCAGATGGAGCATTCAACACGGGTAAGTAAGCTGATAAATAAGAAAATAAAGACTATAGTTCAGTAATTACATGAAAAAAAAAAAGATTGTTGCTGTTTTTAATATATTTTTTGTTATGGTAATTTTCACAAATATTTTTCCACTCATTACAAGTTATGGTAAATGGCCAGTGTGATCTTTGTGCAGCTATTCTATTAAAGATAAATCACTCTTTATTGTCATTCACAGCTACGTAGGTTTTCTTCAGTACTCATAGTTCCCATGCGCAATCGGTGGGCGGGGTTAAAGAGGCAATAATGTAGAAGGCGGCGTTGATCTTCTGCAGGGGCAGTCTGTCGTTGCACTTTTACGTTATAATGTGACAAAATCCAAAACAAGTAATTTTGGCTTGGTTTCAATAAAAGCTGTTTTTGGACTAACAAGGACGTTTTGATTTCTGAAACTTACAGCATATATTTTTAGTACAATGACCTCTTATAGGTCAAAAGACCAAGGAAAATTTGATTTCTCAATTCATGACCCCTTTAAAAAGTCTTCTAGTTATGCTTTGCTGTAAATCATTTATTTAAAAAAAGAATTGCTCTTTGTGAGTGCAGTCTCTATAAAATAAGTCACTTCAAGGTGGCATGGACAGCTGGTAAAGTCATGCCAGTTCATTGGGTCAAAAGGAATGGATGTAAAACCTAAATGTTGTCCATTGCAGTGTGGTACTACTTTGGTGTGGTTGGGTCCTTCATCTTCATTCTGATTCAGCTCATTCTGCTGGTGGATTTTGCTCACACCTGGAACCAAAAGTGGGTGGAGAACGCAGAGGACGGGAACCGTAAATGCTGGTATGCAGGTATGTTCAGCAACATTGTTTCCCCATGACTAAGCTTTAAAACTGATGATGGTAAAAGCTGAAAGCATGCATGTGAAACGATAGAGTCACAAGCATTAAAATCTGTTCTGTCCTAACCAGCTGCAGCATTGAGAAGCAATAGACTTTTTTTTAAAAAAACTTTTTTTTATGATGATGCAATTCCACAATTACTAAAATCGTAAATCTAGGAAGGTTTTTTTTTTTTTCATTTGATGTGTTTTATAGCACTATAGTTTGTTTTATATTACTTTGACATTAAATTGCAGAGAACTAGTTAACGCTGCAACATGAGTGTTTATAATACAACGGCTAAGGGAGTGACGGCTAATTTGGCATCTTTCTTTATTATAACAATGTAATAAGTCTTTTCTTGCTCTTTTGTAAAGTCATGGAAATGGCATCATAGTTTGCCTTTGGCTATTTGAGTAAATGAGAATGAAAAAATTAGATTTGTTGTAGTTTCCGTTCACCACTATTTAAGTTTAGCCAACTATGACGACTTCCGCTTCAGAGAACCCCGGAAATGTGAATATTGACAGATGTGTGTTTTCTCCACAGCCCTGCTCTCTTTCACATTGGTGCACTATATCTGTGCCTTCGCTGCTGTGGTTTTGTTCTATGTATTCTACACACAGCCAGATGACTGCACAGAGCACAAAGTCTTCATCAGCCTCAACCTCATCTTTTGTATCATTGTGTCTGTGGTGGCCATCCTTCCAAAAGTGCAGGTCATTCCCACACTCATTTGATCCATTAGTGCTCATTTGTTTTCTTGTTTTTCTCTCTATCTTTATCACTCTTATGCAGCGCCAAGACTACGCTCAAAAGGCTAAAGCTGTTCTGCTTTGGGGTGTTTTGGGTTTTGTGGGAGTGTGTAGAATCAAAATGTGAACATTTGCATTGTATATGTGTTACAGGAATCTCAGCCGAGTTCTGGTCTGCTCCAGCCGTCTGTCATCTCTCTCTACACCATGTATCTCACATGGTCTGCTATGAGCAACAACCCCAGTAAGTCTCACAACCAGATCACATGTCCATACCAACATTAACCTCTTTAATGCTGTATCACTTTTGTTGATTTTAATAGATATTTGGATTGAATTACTAATTTAGTTCCTACTGTATGTTGACCCTTTTCTTTAAAAGAAAGACAAACACTGAAAAACACTGTCTGGCGTTTACATGTACAATAAAAAAGTTGATAAATTAAGAATTTGACATTGAGGTGATTTACATTAAAAAAAGTGAAATCAGAGTAAATCATATCCAAAAAATTAGGTTTGATTTATCAGGTTTTGTTTAAACGTTCTAGAACAACGATCTATGGTGGTTACATGAGTTAAAAGTAAATTATGTGTAAATACAGTAGCTGTAATGTTCAGCAGCTATCCAAATTTTTTGTTTGTTTTTCACCTTTATTTGGATAGTGTCTGGACAATATATTTTGATAATGACAACATATTTAACTCTGACTCGGTCAGCACGTTACTCACAAAACACCCCGAGGGCTTTTTTATGATAGCAGGTGACTTTAACCAAACCAACCTCAAGAAAGTCCTACCTAAATGTTATCAGTATATACTGTTTATACTGTTCCCACGAGGGTAGACAACATTTTAGACCATGTGTACACAAATGCACAGGGTGCTTACAGAGCCTTCCCCCGCCCCCACCTGGGTAGTTCTGACCATTCTTCTGTTATGCTAGTGCCCTCTTATCAACCACTTCAGAAACAGGAGAAACCAAAGTCATCAGAAGATGGCCAGAGGGAGCCATATCAGCTCTAGAGCACTGTTTTGTTTTTTTGCACCAATTGGTATGTGTTTAAAGAGGTTGCCACATCTGATGGTGTGATAAGATATTGAAGAATATGCTTCATCTGTTACACGTTACATCAACAAATGTGTAGATGATGTTGCTCCCTCCAGGAAAATAACAGATCCCCCAAACCAGAAACCTTTATGCAGATGTCTGCTCGCTCCTCAAACTATGAGATTTCAGGGAAGGTGACAAAGCAGCATTGAAGGAAGCAAGGAAAAAACTCAGTGCTGGAATAAAAAGAGCCCAGGCCACATACTCCCACAGGATCCAGGAACACCTGGAGACTAATGACCCCCGGCGAATGTAGAAAGGGCTAAAGGACCTTACCGACTACAAGAGCAAAAACTACAACAATGCTTCTGTTAATGATCCTTTTTGCCTCATGCATTGAACAATTATTTTGCTCGTTATGAGGAATCCAAACGCAGGTGCTGTCCCTTACAACAACTGGGGTAAAAAGGACTCTACAGAGAGTGAACCAACGCAAGGCTACTGGCCCAGATGGGATTCCTGGACAGGTGCTGAAAGAACGCTCGCACCGGCTGACAGATGTCCTTACAGACATCTTTAACATCTCGCTAACACAGTCTGTGGTTCCAGCATGCCTCAAAACGTCCATCTTCATTCCTGTACCAAAAAAACACCACAGAAAAAACACAGACACTCATCAGTAAACTCTTCACACTGACTTAACGCCACACTCTGCAACTGGGTTCTGGACTTCCTTACTTTAACAGAACTCAGGTAGTAAGGATCCACGAGAATACATCACACTCTCTCACTCTGAACACCGGAGCCCTTCAGGACTGTGTTCCCAGCTAGAGTTCTGCACTCCCGCGGGAGTCCCGCGGGACCCGACGCAAAACAGAGCGGCGCGGGACAAATTTTGAAAGGTCATTGCGGGAGCGGGCGGGATGATGAAGGTGCACTTGCGGGTGCAGGCGGGGGGGGATGATACGCTGCACTCCCGCAAATTAAATATGAGTGTAAAGTAAAATATATAAATGATTAAAGTAGCGTACATAATTTGTAGTTGTGAGGGAGATTCTGTTTGGCAGCAATAAAAACGTTTTAAGCAGCCTAAACTTGGATGTTGTCGTTTGGGGTAGGGCGGGGCCTAATCTCACGCACACTTGTTTAGAGACAATTCCTTCCCGCTGCTCCGTGTTCGAATTCAAAAGCTTCAAGTTCAAAATAGACAGCATGGATGAGGAAAAGAGCACCTCTAGTGCTTCAGATATAGGCCTAAGCGCTTCAGATGTAAGCACTTCTCTAAAGAAAGGCACATTTACTACAAAAAAAAATCACGAAACGTCTTTTTCGGTTGTGCATGATGGAGAGGGGAATCAACTACCTTTTGCCTGCTGCGATAAATGCCAAAAGGTGTTAACATACAACGGACACAAATCGCATTTTTTTTCCAAGACCTTTCGTGAGACAGAAAGAACATACATCCTGCCTGCCGTCTTGCGGGCATTTGCGGGCGGGAGCGGGACATAATATCACAGATGCGGGCGGGAGCGGGACTAAAAATTACAAATCTTTGCGGGAGCGGGACTGAACACTGCGGGCGGGAGCGGGACTGAAAATTGTGTCCCGCGCAGGTCTCTATTCCCAGCCCATTACTGTTCACACTACTCACCCATGACTGTATTGCTCAGCATCAGAACAATCACATCAAGTTCGCTGACGATACAACAGTGGTGGGCCTAATCTCACATAACGAGACAGAGTACAGAGAAGAGGTAAGAGACCTTGAGCTGTGGTGCACAGAAAACAATATGTCCCTTAACTTCAACAAGATGAAAGAAGTGATTGTAGACTTTGTAGATTGTGATTGTAGAAAATCTGCTATTTACCCTCCACTGCACATTAATGGAGCGGCGTTGGAAAGTTCCTGGGGGTTCACATAACTAATGATTTCTCCTGAAACCAGAACACCACTTTCCTGGTAAAGAAGGCCCAATAACGTCTACACTTCCTGAGAAGGCTTAAAAAAAGCTGGCAGGAGTACAATTTTTTTTACAGACATAAACTTTTACAGCTGTGTAGTGGAGAGCATCTTGACCAATAACATCACATTCTGGTTTGGCAGCTGTTCTGCCACTGACAAGCGGGCCCTACAGAGGGTAGTAAAGTTTTCCTAGAACATCATTGTGTCCAGAGGACATATACAAAGTCCGGTGCATTAAGAGAGCAACCAGAATTGTAAAGGACAGTACCCATCCCTCTGCTGGATTGTTTTGCCCACTGCCATCTGGAAGAAGATTCAGAAGTGTCCGAGCACGGACCACGAGACTGAAGAACAGCTTTTCTCCCCAGGCGATCAGGTTACTTAACAGCGCTGGCCCTCCACCCTATAGGGAGAGAAATTACAATAAAAATACTTGAACTTAAGTCTGACCACCGTTTCCGGGTTCAAACGCTCTATCAGATGCCAAAACCAAACAACATATGGTACTAATAATCTCTCATGCTGTGCAGTAAACTACCGAAAAATCATGTTTCTAAACTTTATCTCCATTCCGAAATACCAGATGGCCAAGCAGTGATTCATTTTTTATGTATTGTTAAAATATTGGTGTCTGGGTTGCCATGAGTCCAGAGATTGTAATGTAGCCTACGCTGTGAGTTTATAAAAGCTTACCTTAAATGTGTAATATGAATAAATAATTCTAATAAACAGCTGAATCTCACTTGAAACGAGTGAAGGCTTGGCCCCGGAAATAGTAATCCGTCCATGACTTTTAAACAGATAGAGTGGACAGGAAGCAATGTGGGAGAGAAGCAGACAACTCACTTGTCTAATATATTTTGTATATATTTTCGTAATATATTTCTGCTGTTTTGCTAATTTATACCTCCTATTAATTTCAAGTCAAGTCAAGTCACCTTCATTTATATAGCGCTTTTAACAATATAGATTGTTTCAAAGCAGCTTTACAGTGATAATAGGAAATTAATTAAAGTTACAGAGATTGTTTTGGCTTTACAACAGCTCTAGGATAAAGTTATTGTCCAGCTAAAGTTAGTTTTGATTGATTTACTTCCGTCGCAATCTTTGACCAGTAGTTTATATCATTGTCTGATGGTCTCTTAATAATCGGTTTCTTACACTACATGATTCAATTACAAAAGATAGAAATCACATGCTTATAAAAGCTATACCAGAACAAAGGAATTCTTGGAAAGACATCGGAAAATTCCAGACGCCAGTTGTTTGTTTACATAAGTGAATGCTGGGAAATAAGACATGAAAACATGGAGCTGCTTGAATGGAAAAAATGACATACCTCAGCAACCTCCAGGCCAAATGTAATAGGATTTAATGCAATTAAACTTTAAAGGAGCATTTTTACTGTGGAGCACAGTATGAAAATTGTCCCAATTATTGGCCCTCAATCATTAACTCAGAATAATTGCATTATAGCCAGTTAGCATGTGTAAAATGAATAACAGGATCAGTATCTATTTTAGAGTATTACTGTATGCTGTTGTTTCCTCATAAATTAACATGTATGACACATCTTTTTCTCTCTGTGCACAGATCGTAAGTGCAACCCCAGTCTGTTGAGTCTAGTCAATGGCGGGCCAACAGCACCCACTCCCACCAGTGCCCCCGGTATCCATACACAGTGGTGGGATGCTCAGAGCATTGTGGGTTTGGTCATCTTCCTCCTGTGCACACTGTATGCCAGGTGAGCTTATAACCATCATCCTTACCACTGCTAACAACAGACAAGGACTATTTAATATCATTAGTTAAATGAAAACCAGTGATGCTGAGCAGTATATCTAATATAAAATATTTCAATATTTTTTTAACCTTTTGATTGTATTCAAATAAATAAATGTATTGTAGAATTTGCTTCGAAATGGCTTACAAACAATTACAAATAAATTATTATCAAAGCATGTAAAACATTTGATCTTAATGCCCTCATGCTCATTGCTTGTCTACTGACAGGATTTGTAGGAAATACAATGTCCAAATGAAAAGCACATTGAAATAATTGCTATATTCATGATATTTGTTTATTTTACATTCCTGCGTAAAGTTTGGGGTCATAAAAGGATTAGTTCAATCCAGAATTAAAATGTCCTGATCATTTACTGACCCCCATGTCATCCAGGATGTTCATGTCTGTCTTTCTTCAGTCAAAAAGAAATTAAGGTTTTTGAGGAAAACATTTCATGATTTTTCTCCGTATAGTGGACTTCAATGGGGACCAATGGGTTGAAGGTCCAAATTGCAGTTTCAATGAAGCTTCAAAGGGCTCTACACGATCCCAGCCGAGGAATAAGGGTCTTATCTAGCGAAACGATTGGTCATCTTGCACTAGCTCTGCGATGCCCATCCAAAACTTCACGCATTATGTAATCACGTTGGAAAGGTCACGTGTGACATAGGCGAAAAGCTCCATTTAATTTTCTCCAAAATCATTTAACATCGTTGTTTTACCTTTTTTTGTAAAGGGCATTTGACCTAGTCTTTGCACGTTCGCTTTGTTAACACTGGGTCAGTACTTCTGCTACATGCGTGACCTTTCCAACATGATTATGTAATGCGTGAAGTCGTGGATGCTCACCGCAGAGCTAGTGCAAGACGAGCATTTGTGGTTAAAAAGTATGACTGTTCGAAGAAAATGACAGATTGTTTCGCTAGATAAAACCCTTATTCCTCAGCTGGGATCATGTAGAGCTCTTTGAAGCTGCATTGAAACTGCAGTTTGGACCTTTAACCCGTTGGTTCCCGTTGAAGTCCACTATATGGAGAAAAATCCTGGAATATTTTCCTCAAAAACCTTAGTTTCTTTTCGACTGAAGAAAGAAAGACATGAACATCTTGGAAGACGGGGGTGAGTAAATTATCAGGAAATTTTAATTCTGGAGTGAACTACTCCTTTAAGATTTTTATGTGTTTGAAAGAAGTCTTTTATGCTCAACAAGGCTGCATTTATTTGACCAACATTATTGTGAAATATTATTTAATTTAAAGTAAAAATTTTCTGTTTTAATTTAATTTAAAATGTAGTTTATGCCTGAATTTTCAGCAGCAATTCAGTCACATGATACTTCAGAAATCATTTAAATCTGTTTTAAAAATGAATAAAAAAATCATCATGAAATATATATCATCATCAAATCATATTCAGTATATCCTAAATGCTAATATCCTAAATCCTTTTATTTTTTGTAAAATGTCTAACTAATAACATTTTACATGTTTTCTTCTCTTTTTCTAGCATTCGTTCCTCAAACAACAGCCAGGTGAACAAGCTCATGCAGACAGAGGAAGTTCAGGGGCTGGCGAGCACTGATGAGCATGTCTCTGAGGATGGCGTGAGACGAGCTGTGGATAACGAAGAGGACAGCGTCACATACAGCTACTCGTTCTTCCATTTCTCCCTCTTCCTTGCCTCCCTCTACATCATGATGACCTTGACCAACTGGTATCAGTGAGTGTCTAGAGCAGGGGTATTCAGTTATATATATATATATATATATATAAAACTTTCATCAGTTGAGTCCAATTAGCTATGAAGATTAAAAGGTTAGATCAGGTGTTTTATCAAGCTATTATTATCTTTACATTTAGATGCTTATGAAAGGCAGAAGGTCATGTGACAGATCAAATGCCCTTATCATGAGCAGAGCAAAGTTGACTAGTACATTTCAAAGTTTAAGTTGTCTTTCCTTGCCATCTACTAATATTTTTCCCAATTATAACATTGTTTATTATGAAATGTTCTTAACATGCTGAATAATAATGCTAAATGTAGATGAAAAAAAGAAAATGTCACAATCCTGGTTTATCATAATATGTATGACAGATAAAAAATAACTATATTTGCAGCATTGTTTTCTGCAGTGTTTTAGCAAAAGTATCAATCTATTTTACTGATCACTGTGTTTCTGCTACAACAACACTGTGTTGTTAAAATAACCACGTCATCTGCAGCTCTTAATGTGTTGCTTCAGCGGGAGAGAGAAACAACGCGCATGGAATGGAAAGGGCTTGAATGAAGCGTGTTTGGCTCTAGACAAAAATATTAGAGGAAATAGTGCCGAAAGATCATTAACATAAACGACCCTGAGCACTTGTGCTGTGTACCCCTCCGTTGTTTTGATGAGCTGCTCACTTTAAACTGTAGAAACTGTAAAATGATGCTACAGGTGTCATTATGTCTCGCGGTCCGCCATTTGAATATGCCTGGTCTAGAATATCCTAAACAAGCACAACTGTGATCGCCCAGTATTTTCCCTTTCATTTTGTCCATAGGCATTTCAAAACAGGTCTTCAATCCTCAGTAATCAGTTTGTATGGAGAAAATAAATTGGGTTTTTTACTTTTGGAAACAAATTGTCCCACTTTACATTATGCCGTTTTTGAGTTGAGTTCTGTGTATATGTTAATGTGAAAAATTGGGGATTGAGCGATAATTATTCCTTAAACATTTTTTTCTTCTCTTTCCTTCTCAGGCCTGAAACCGACTATGCAGCCATGAAAACCACTATGCCATCTGTGTGGGTGAAGATCTGCTCGAGTTGGCTGGGACTGGCACTGTACCTCTGGACTCTTGTGGCTCCGGTAATCCTGGCCGACCGAGACTTCAGCTAAACGCCCATGCGATTCTACAAGTGGCCTTATACATATTACCTTATGCTGAGTTCATTTATGCTGAGTTCATTTAGTAAATTACAGAAGTTTTTGTTTCTTAAGATGTTTTGAGCCCTTGAATTATGCACACTTGTAAACCTTCATAGGACACTTTTCATTTACATTTTTGTTGTTACATAATCAAAAACATTTATCAAACCTCTTCAACTGTACCTACAATACACCTGTCATAAATTATGCTTCGATCTAGGTAAAGACTAAATAGGGCACTTTGATGTATAACTCTTTCTGTTTTAAAAATGGTTTAGAATTCTTTGTGAATTTATGTATACTTCAATTCACATATTCTGACATCTCATTATTATATACATCCATTTCTGGATATTTTATTGTTCTTTATATCTGTCTTGGGTCCAATTTTGTTACAAATTGCACTACGTTTGATCAAATCAAAGATGAATGTTCATTTGAAAATGAAGATCGCCTTCTACATGTCAAGATTTTGATGAAACATTTTTCTAAATAACTGTATCCATTTACACTTTCAAAGCTTTATGATGACATTCCTGACCAAAAAGATTCTAGTTCTGTTTTTGTACTTTATTCATTCTTATAAAACTATTAAAGAAAATGTACACAAGAAGTTATGGTTCATCAATCCATTTATTCAAAGTTATTCCCTCTAGATGGAAGTGGTGTTGTATATGGTTACTTGTGTTTTTATTATAATTCTAGAAATGTAAAAAAAAAAAAAAAGAAAAGTTGGATCAATGACAACCAAACAAATTTAATTTTTTAACTTGCATCTGTTCAAACCCTGCAATGTTGCGATATGTGTCGTTATCCTTGAAGAATGTAATTTGCTAGTGATGTAATAGTGAGATCCTAAAGTGTATCGCTTGGTTGTGTGACGTGGCTGATGGTGCTACACCATGGAATCCTTTTCCCTTTACGCATCACTTTGTGCTGACCTCACTAATTGTGCTCTCTCACTTTCCACCCGCCGGCTGTCCCACTGCGGGTATCTCCCTGTCTATCTTGTCGTTATTCCTGATGGTTTTATGTCAGCGCAGCGGTGCATACACGCACTCCAGGGAGCAGTAGGCAAAACTAATTCTGTTATATAACCAGTAACTACACCACCACAACATAGTCTAAAGTGGGACTGTGTCTGCTTTAGTAAGGTGGCTGCCATCATGTCAGCACGGGAAGCTGAAAGCCCAAAACAGTCTTTTCACAATATCAAACTCCCTCTTAAGGGACTGACTCAAATAGAGGATGATGCACTGGCTAGGGACCCTATGCACTGGCAAGATCTGTGTGTTAGCTGTCAGGGTAATTAAAGGTTCAGCTGCCCTGCCGCTGAGACTCAAGTGTGGTGTGTAGGGAGGCTGCCATGGTTATGTAGCTGGAAAAACAGCAACGGTTTACACCTGCTCCATAACAACAACAGTAATTGCTCCTAATGGTGTCTGATTGTGTTGGCCATTGGAACTCATTTTAGGACCTACAGTGTGGATAGTGCACCAGGGGAGAGGCAAAAAGGCTTTCATTATGAAAAATGTTTTAGAAATGCTGTTAAGTGGCTCTTTTTTTAAAGTCAGCATGAAATGCTCTTCCAATGACGAACTTCCATCACTCATCCTCTGTCTGTTGCTCTGCTCCGTACACAACAAACCCAGAGAAACTATTCTACAAATGAATTTTGACACGGTTAAAGGTTTACTTCACTTCAAAATGAAAACTCTGTCATTTTATTCATTCTCAAGTTGTTTCAAACCTGTATGAATTTCTTTATTCTGCTGAACACAAAAGAAGATATTTTGAAGAATGTCGCTAATCAAACAGTTGATCGTATCCCATTGACTTCCATAGTATTTAGTTTTTTCCTATTATGGAAGTCAATGGGGTCCATCAACTGTCTGGTTACTGACATTCTTCAAAATATAAAATAAATGATGACAGAATTTTCATTTTGAAGTGAACTATTCCTTTAAGATATGTATATGATTTCATACGATTTGAGTTATTTTCAGAACAATAAAGGATGTGTAGGCTACATCCTGTGTGAAATGCTAACAGGTGCAGTGACTAGCTGCTTATTGTATAAAAGGATATAAATAACATATTTCAACAACATTATATGACCATAACCCACATTCGATCGTAACTGGAAGTTATTACAAACTCTCAATTGTGGTTTAAAGTGGGTTTTGAGTAAAAGCATAGTATTAAAATAAAGTATTAATATAAATAAATTGTCTTATGTAGCGTAATGCTAATTGTAGATCTAATAAAAATACAAAAAGTATTTTTTTTTTTGTCTAAATTATAGGCCTAATTCTCAAACACAGACCAATGACACCTAATAAACAGCATATCATGATGAAAGCAGTTTTATTTAAAATGATTCTTGTGACCAGAAAAGTTCGATTAATTTTCAAAAATCACATATACTGCTCAAAATGAATCTAAAATGCATTGCGTAGCCTAATTCATGTTTGTTAAACTTGAACTGTTCATAGATAATGTGATTCTCTACACATGTGGCTGCTCTGCTAGACTAGTGAAATTTAGGAGAACTGACTTCATCCAATAAAACCAAGTTGATTGAAAGTCAGTTTGGCTCAGAAAAGTGAAGTTAGTTCTCATTAAAGCTCGAGCAGCAGTTTGTACGCCACTTGCGTTTCTTTATTATCTAATACAATTAATAACATTCAGACATTTTAAGTGAGATCTAGGTATCCTAACGTACGTGTTTTAGAGAAACTGTAGGTCTGCATGGAAAACTAACTCACTGTAAACGATTTGAAAGCATGCAGTGGGACAAGCGTGCGGGTGCACTGCCACTGACAGTTCATTGAAGGGGGCGTGGCGCGGGCCGCTCAATGGTCTCGTGCGGGATAGCGTGGCGCGCGGCGCTTGCGCTCATCGAAGCAGCGTGTTCTGCGCGAGATTGCAGTTCTGCTTGTGCCAGCCTGCCCTGGACGAGAGGAAAGACATGTGCCAGCATCTAACAGACCTGCCTCTCCGGACCTAAATGCTACAAGGCAATCGGTTGACCGAGTCATCGTGGAATTAAAGATGATGAGGGAACGGCCACGCTTTCAGGTAAACGTCTTTTCTGACATTGTTTTACTGAGCTTTATTGTGTACACAGATCTGTCCTGCAGGGTACAGTAACAGAACATTACATCCGAAGAACCAAAGTCTGCCCCATGCGGTCTGTAAATATGCTTTATTTGCCAGATCTTTTATAACGACGCCAAATGTAAACGTTCAGTGCGTCAATTATTTATATTCTAATGTCTTTGCAGTGAAGTCACATGAGCCGTAGGGCTCATTAGGTAGGGCACACCAATCTAGGTGCCAAGGCACAGGGTGGGTATATGTTGCATTGTCAGTGGTGTAAAGGGGGTCACTAAACATGTTCAGTGGCTTCGGTAAGACTACAGTCATGTGTTTCCCAGCTGCCCTCTTGTTGATAGCCATTTTAACATGCAAGCTCTTTGTTAGCGGGAGTAAACGTTAATATAGTGGAACTGAAGTAAAATGACATCATCGCTCTTTTCTTACCGTTTATGATTTCAAGTGCAGTTTATAGCGTCATCAGGAAATCCAGACTCTCAGCACTGAGAACTTGAAGCATTAAATATATAATGAAGGGCAAATGCAGATTAAAGCTAATGTAATATAGCCTACTGAATTTATAGCGCCTGGTTAACGCGTTAATCTTTGTATTATGCCGTTTTGTCGCTAAAACGCCGGACTGAACTATTGGAGTATAGGCACACAGAATTCCCGGCATTGTCCAGAGCGCGATGAAATCATCAATAATGTTGCATAATCGCAGAATGCGGGATTGGGTTAAACGGGGGTCATTGCGTGCGTGTCGATCCTAGAAAGATGCGAAATGCCACCTCATAATGACGATTAGTCTATCAATCTTAGCAGTCCATCGTGTCGTTTGTTCATTGCCTTTGTTAACATACATACGCGCAGTAGGGCAGCTTAGTCTACATTAGCCTAAAGAAAACAGAGTGATTCTGCTTTTCTTTATTGCACGAGAATTCGAGGCGAGCGTCCTAATCGCAACGCGACAAAAGCTTCGATGCTAAAGGAGCTTTCACACCGCGCTAGTTTGAATCGTTGTTCTCTGTACCCAGGCGTCGCGTTTTGTGACATTATCGTGTCGTTTTTTATGCGAGGTGTAATATTAACAATTCAGATTTTGTCTCTGTCTAGTTGTTCTAAATGAAACGTTCTCTGTGAAAGCTCCCTAATAATAGGCTATACGCTTTGGTGATTATAAGCATTGTAGTTTTGTCGCGTCGCTCGCGCTGTCGATGGGATGACGCTAGTCTCTTGCTCATGTGATTTATGTTAATGTGGCCTAATTATAGTCCACCTTTTTGTCATTTCCAGCCATACTCTGCCTGAATAAGCCAAAGGCACATTATAAAATGAAAACAATTTGAGCAAATGAGATTATTGAAAAATGAAATCAAGGAGTTTAGATTTTACCTATAAAACTGATATTAGCCTACCCATCATCACCCAGGAACCTAGACTAGGCTGTCTACAGTACAAGAGCATTATTGTGTGGTTCTTGTGTTTGAGAGATGTTTAAATATTCAGAGACATAGTTGTGATGTAAATCTGATTAAAAAAAAAAAATGCATGTTGTGGTTTAATAAAATGTCATGTGAGTAATAACTCTGGAGTCATAGAAAAATTATGTCTTAAGCACTGATTGGCTGATGATACCACAAGAACACACAGTCTCAAACCATTCTAGTAACTAATTGACAGGGAATTGGATAAAATTTACAATTTCACTTACACTATTATTATAATAGAATGTAATATGAGTTTGTTATTGTTACACAGACAAATGTTTCTTTAATTTAAAATGTGACCAAAGTATGCAACAAATTAAATGTAAGTAGTGCGATGCACCACGTTATCATGGATTGTTGTTACATTTTTTGTAGCCTTTATTTAATATTCTCATCACAGATGGATTAGTCTCTTGTGAAAATGGAGTGTGCTTAAATGTATTGAATGTGCATTCGTAGTGTATATTTTATAAAAACATGTACTTGCAGATAATATAATATTAATTAAATAAAATGCCTCTTATTATGTGTACTTCAAAAGAGTACACTTTCATTAATGTTTCTTAACACAGTAAAGTAAACTTTTAAAAAGTGCACTTTTTAAAAGTCCAATTAATGTCAAATGATTTTTTTTTTTTTTAGTAGCCTACTTTTTAAGTCTTTGTTTTAATAATCTTGTGTCATGCTTTACATAAGTACAATTGTTTAAATGTTTTGACTAACATACTGAAGCACATGTAAGCTACTTTATTATACTTTTTACTGTAATGTTTTATTCAATATTACATTTAAAGTTAAATATTTTAGTTCACCGGGCCGGCAGTACACTTTAACCATATTTCAAATACAATAGAAGTAATTATACAATTTCATATAAATATGTACTCAAATTCTACTTAAGTTGTCACGGTCATGTTTAGTTTCATTGTCTTGTTTAGTTTCTAGTCATCATTTGCTTTGTCACTGTTTTGCCTGTAAGTGTACTTCTTTTCCATATGGACTTGAAAAAAAATAGTTCACTAAAATGTTTTAATTCTGTCATAATTTACTCATCCAACATAAAATAATTTTAGAAGAATGTTTCAGCTATTTTTGCCTATACAATTAGAGTTAGTGGGATTCAAAACCACATTATCCTCACTGACCAAAAAAAAAAAAAAAAATTGAGGTCTAACAGTCATACAGGCATGAATGTGAGTAATAGATTTTTTTGAGAACATTTTTTTTTTAACTGTCCCTTTAAAGTAAATGTGTGTGTATGAGATTTTGTGTGTATGAGATAGTCATTGGCTATTGTCACTACAGATAAAGGCTTAATTAATGTATGAATAATGAATAGCATATAATTATTATTATTAATGTCAATAATATTAATCATTCATGGACAATCCAATAAATTCCAGTTATTAATCAAACCCAGTACACCCTATGAGCCACTAGCCAGGAATGTGTTGTGATGGAATCAGTTCTTTTATGCAGGGCCCACAAAGGCACCTTTCCTTGTGTTTCAGATGGCCTGGCATACTGACATACTGATAAGGCAGTCTTAATGACTTTCCATGAAGAAGTGGGATTTTTCAGGTTGCATCGGACAGGCCATAGGAATCTCCCCAGTGGTTTCCAGGAAAGCCTGTGACAATATTTATATTTCACTTATTTTTCTAAGAGAGCATGCAAGCGCAATGTTGCTTAAGAAAGACCGGGATCTTGCCTCACACAGCTTACTTTCTGTCTACGGCACTGAGCTTCTCCTTTTTGTCCAGTTGGCCTGCAGTTCTCAGCTCAAATCCACATGCAATATGCCAGCCGAGTCATGGCCGCAGTGTATAAATGACTGGTAAACTTTACATGTTCAACAGAGTCCAGCATTAAAGTAACAGAGGAAAGGAAAGGAAACTGGTTTCGTAATGACAGCCTTATATTGTGTGTAAAGTGAATGGTATCTGGTTATGTAACCAAATATAAAGATACTTCTTACATCGCTCAATGGCTACCTCAAATAATCCCAAGTATTCCCTTAAACTCAAACCTGATGCTTAACTGTCCTTCCCGTAACTCCCGTAACTCAGCTCTCCTCTTTGCTAAATGTGTTCTGCCAGCATAAGGTTTAGCTCACAGTGCCTTTTCTCTCTGAGGTTATTTAAGACAATCCCTCTGTAATCATACTTAAAGCCTCAGCCGTTATAGTCCAGAGGAATAAAGCCTCGATTGTGAAACTGATAGGCCCAGAGCCCAAATGGCACTCTGAAGGTGTGTCATCAGAGCCAATACGGAGTTTGATTTCTTGATACCTGATACAGGCACAGTTCAGAAGGAATTAAACCCATACTATCCAGACAAGAGCCAAACAAGGGCCAAATCTGCTTTAGTGCTTGAGCTGTTTGATAAGTGTATGAGAGGGATGACAACATGACTCATATTTGGTGGTGTGCACCATGCTGAAGCTCTGGCTTTGATATCGACTCTGCCAAAGTTTAAAACTTGAGGAGATTACAGTAAGTCCAAGTTGGCCAAATATGTTGAATTTAGGGTTACCATGATACCAAAATGTCAGCAGTCAATGCTGATGCCAGTGAAATTTCACTCTTCTTTGTACAAATTTTAATACCACAGCAAAACAAAAACACCATTGAACACACACTATTGAACTGCAGTGTAAATATTTACAAATTAAATTAAAACAGCTGAATCTAGCCTTACAATACTTACAGAACTACGTTATGTATTCATAACTGTAATAAGCCTTGAATGCCTTAATTATTTTGTAAAATGACTACGTAATAAAAAACAGCAAATTTCCTGTAAAGCATTCTTTTATTAAGCAAAATAATTAGATACAGATAATTAAATAACTAGAAAGCATGAGAAGGACATGAGGAAGATTAAACATGAAAGATTTTTTTGTTTTTTTTGTTTGGTGTGTCAGTACTACTGATACTAACAATGATTTTAGCATCATCTTGGTACTGAAGTACTGGCTCTTGCATCCCTAGATGCATTCATTTCTCTGTACTGTAAAATTCCCCACAGCTTCCACTCAAATCAAAGCAGTGCTAAGCCACTGAACTATGTAAACATTACAGGCTGTCTATGATTTCAAAGGTTTTAGTGTACAGCCATCAGCAAATTCCAGTAAAGTCTATATTGATATCAATGTCTCATTTACATGTAGACACTTTGAGTAGCTGTCAGTCAGGTGGACTCTTTGGAGAACTGGGACTTGGACTGGAGTCCAGCCCACCTGAGCAGTGCACAAGAATAATATCCAGCTGCGCTGTCAACCTTTAACCCCTTAACTGTAATCAGAGATTTGAGAGTTTCAATATGCATGGGCTAGAATTTGGTATATAGGAAAGGAAACTGTAGTTATAGGTACTTAAAAAGAGTAATCATTCTTAAAACACTGTACCCAACAATTAAAGGTAGGGTAGGCAATTATTGCGGAGAGGTTAGCAATAGCAAGTTAGCTTTGAAAGTATGAGATCCCACCCTCCCTTCAGAGCGCTCTTCAAAGCCACGGCTTCTCCAAACCACATGAACTCACACAGCCAGAGCAGAGACTGCAAAGCATCACTAGAAATGAGTCTCAATAATGATGAAATGATGACTCAAACCACTTAACATTAGAATAATAATGAATGTAAACAACTTGCAGAGCTCTTACTTGTACCACCTGACTGCTGCAGATTCATTTCGGCGTTGATAGTGTTGACATAGAAACTCATAGATTCGAATCTGAGGACGTGAATAGTTCCAGGTTGCCAACTCGTAATTACGGTAACAACATAGCGTAAACAAAGTATAAACTCTTTGTTTTGGTTCAGGAGGAGATGTAAAAGGTGGCTTCTGTTTGTTTGTGGCGCTCAGTGACTGTCTGTCTACAACTCTGTACAGCCTTACGGAACGCGCCGATAATGTGTGATGTCTGCGTGAGCACGGAGGTATGGAGATACGTACAGGCAGGTAGGACATTGTATCATTGCATATGGACTGAAAGCAATGATTGGATGAACATGTTTTGGTCCTGGGACTTCCACAGAAGATATACAGTATGTATATGTTTTAATATTAAGACCACTTCTATTATTGATTGCTTTCAGGATGTGATGAGAGTTTCAACCAGTAAAACAAAAAGTGTTTATAAAACAAATGTCCTACCCTACCTTTAAGCCTTTACAATTGACAGATATTTTTAAAAGACTTTTTTTTTTTTTTATACAATACGGTGTTATAATATGTAAACACCTACCATTGGTCCAAGGTAAATACGTAATAGGTAGGTGTGTTTTGCGATTCTGCTTTCTTTGAGATGGAAATACATTTCTGATACTAGAAATTTCAAGGTGTATTAGTACTGATTTATTTCTGTATCTCATTGTTTGCCATTCAAAGTATCTCTTTATTTTCTTGCCTTTGCCTTAAGAGGCATTTAATGCAGATTATTAATCTAGTCCAGATTTTGAGCTAGATCTGCTGTTGCATTGTTGTGGTAGGACAAGTTTTGTGTATAAGATTAAAGCAAGATGAATTATAAAGGTCATTCAAAATGCCCTCGACTTAATCCAAACTCAAGTGGGATGCCTGGTGCTCCTTGACTTCCTGTTGTGATTTGGGATGAGTGGTTTAATGTGCATATTGTGTCCTTGGCCCGCCTGCTTTGCCCCTGTCCACGGTGCTGAAGCACATCTTGTTTGGAACCCAGAACAATGCTGGGGCTTGACTAGCCCTGTCATGAAAACTACTTTTCATTGTGCAATATATATTGTCCCAGAAATAATTGAGATATGCAATATTATTGTCATTTTAAGACTGTTTTATGCCACTGAATATATAATCATAATATAACAGAATAATAATGCAAGTAGGCCTACACCATTTCAAATGACAATGAACTTTATTCTTAAGAATATTTAGATACTGGATATGAAGTGTCAAAACACAATAATAATATTGAAATAATAATAAACCTTTGCTAACAAAAAGTGCAAAATAACAAGTTGAAAAAACAAACACACTTGCAAATGCACAAAATGCACTTACATGTAGAATTTTCATCTACATTATTTTCCTGACCTTTTCTCATTAAAGGGTGTACACTATTGCTAAAACATCTTGAGGGTCGTGGTTTACAACGCTGCATCTATCTGTCTATGAATGCTATAGATTTCAGGGCAGGAGAGATTTGGAAGTGTGCCATAGCCTGTCTCTTAATTCAGTGTGGGTGAAATGAGAGAACATATGTCTGGTCCCTCTCCGCATGACATCACCTTGCTATCAGATCTGATCTGTTTGTCTGCACTGCTCTCATGGGGTGCAGCCATTGTCCCTTTCATAATAAATCTCACTTATGCTGGGTACACACCAAAAGATTTTTTACGTCTTATAAGATTTTCAAAATGTGATAGACCACAAACATGAGGACAAAAAATCCTAGATTTAACCATTTTGCTCCTATAGTGCGTGGTGTGTCATGATGTGACAAAGACAGCACACCACACACAAACAGATTTTCAACCATAGTCTTGACCGTGAACACAGGAAATCTCGCAAAATCTCGCAAGACTTCAGAATAAGCATGCCGGACGATATGCAGGAAGAAATTGCGATGATAGTGTTTGGAATGATTTTGTTGTTGGAACAACAATACTTGTTGGAATGACCAACAAGCTGATCCTCCATCTCTGCTGTCCACATCAATTTCACTTTGTAATGCGCCATGACTGCGTTTGTTATGCTTCCGTCTTCCATCATCTCGCTTTCTGATTGAATATTGTTTCGTTTCACGTGATAATCTCCTCGGGGTTCCCCCCACACATCAGGATTTCTGATTCGCAATCGGGGGGGCTCCGACGTTCTTCCGAGCAGGTTCGGACACTCTTAACACACCTCACACCAAGGGAAAATCTGATAAGATAATCTGTAGAACCATCAACCCAGGTGAAAAAGACGTACTGTTAAATGTATTAAAAATGCATTAAAGTATATTTGTATTGTACTAAAAACATACTCAAGTACATTTTTTATATATTTAATAGTACGTCTTTTTCACCTGGGAAGATAATCGGGACATAGCTAGGATTGTCAGAAGGGGGGAAATCGGCCCAAAATCAGCCCGATTATCTTTTGGTTTGTACCCAGCATTACTATTTTCTTGTCTCTCAATAATCCAGGATAGTCAAAATTGGAATTGTTTTTTTAGACAACAGATGTTTAGCTGCTTTGTTTCATTTTAAATTGTTGCTGGTAACACCAGTTGTGGCATTAACGACCTAGGCTCACTGGAAAATGTTACTCTACCTACATTTTTGCAAAATCGTACATATGCATACGATTCACGATAGTTTCCAGCTGAAATGAACACTACTGGCATTAAAACCCCAACAACTTTTTACAGAAGATTATCGGTTATTCCTTGCATGATACTATGTTATGACCTCAAAATACTTTTAAAATAGTGCATGCTTTGTAAACTAATACATTTTCACATTTGCATCAAATAACCAGCTCCTTATGTATGGCTTTTCTGGTGTAGAAAACTTTCCCGGTAGCTCACCTGGTACAGCATTGAGCTCTACAAAAGCTTAGAAGCAAGCTAAAATGGCACGGTTAGGTCAGCACATGCATTTTTATTTCATGTTATGTTGTTTTGTTCACACAACCGGTTAGGTTTAGGATGTGTTTAGTGTAAGAGGTATGTTATTTTCAAAGGAGCATTAACCATTTATCGCCACTTCCCGAACATTTAATTTCTGAACTGTCGCAATATGTATGCAACAACAAACATAATAAAACGTTGCAAGATTCACTTCCATTTGTTTTGGATAAAACTTGGATAAAAATGCTTTTAGCGCCATTCACAGGACATTTCACTTTGAAAGTGTCGCAAAATGCTCAAGAAGCTACGTAATATGATTTTGCAGAAGGCTTGTTTTTCCAATGTTCCTGGGTTGGAAATTACACAGTGAACATCAAGATTCAAGCTTGGGTCTGTATGACACAACATTAGCTATTTAACATCATGTCACCAGATCTGTCACCAGAAAGGATAGAATGCTGAAGCATAGCTGTTTTTTTCTCGTCATAGGAGCTACTTTGCCCATTTAAATTCTCCTTGCAGTAGATCTTCGTTTGCATGCAATTGCTATTCCTGGCACTGTTTTGACTCTTTTACACATTTTAAGTAAGTAAGTTTAAGTCGCATTTCAAAACACATGAATGCGTACAGCAAGGAGCAAACAAAAGCTTCACGAGAGACAACGTTAAATTACCTCATGTCTCAAAGCACATAACATTAAAATAATAATGAACACAACTTAAAGAGCACTGACATGTACCACCTGACTGCTGCATATTCATTTCGGCATTGATAGTATTGCCATATAAACGCATAAATTCGAGTCACAAAGCGCTCCATGTATAACGTCACAGAATTCAATCTCTTCTAAATCTACAGTAGTTATGTGAACGCAGCATAAGCTTGTTTTGGTTCAGGAGGAACTGTAAAAGTTGGCTGCTGTTTCGTTTGCAGTGCTCGCGCTGAGGTCAAACATTTTATGGTCCTACGCCTTCCACAGACTACATATATACATATAAATACATTTAGATCACTTACCTTAGTGATTGCTATCAAGATGTGAAGAGACTTTCAACCAGCATAACAAACAAAACAAAAATCTAGAACAAATCAGCTACCCTGCCTTTAAGTACCTCATCAGAGTATTTAAAATGCACTTTTTCCTTTTGGAATTTTCAGTGTGAACACACTACTCAGTAGTATAGTGCATAAGTACTATTCTAGTACTAAGTACTGTATGTGCCTATTGACTTTGCTTTGCAAGACTGATACTAGACATTTTTTGCACTGATCTTCAAGGCCATAACATTTTGACATTCCTGAGAAATGTTATTTAATTATTTATGTATTTATTTACTTACTTACTTACTTACTTACTTATAAGGCAACCAAAAACTGTGTAACATTGCCAGAATTAACTCTGTTATCTTATTATTAGTATATAGTTGTTATATATACATATATATATTATTTCCAAATGTTCTGTGATGGGGTTGAAATGAGAATGACCCAGTATATACTGTTTTTATGGTTTTGTATGTTCTGTGTATGCTGTTGGTGGAGGATGGATTTTCTTTAGATTTTTGTCAAAACAAGTGCAAACATGTTCTTTTTTATATTTATAATCCATTACAAAACCGCCATTCTGATCCTCAGCCACACTTCTTTTTAATCATATAAGTGATTGCCTCTTTTCCATCTAAAACATATCTCTCTTAGTCAGTGAACTACCATTTAACAGTGTTGTACAACTTTTTCCAAAAACATTTTAATGATTTTCATCCTACAAGTCACTACACTAACTTTATACACTGTAAAGATGCTGATCATCTTTTGGTAAAATAATGAGGGCTTTTCCAGTAAGCAACACAAGAAACAGTAATAGCGAGTGGTAAGTCAGGAATGAGACTGTTAGGGTGCTCAGTGAGGCTCTTTACTGGAAGTAAGGTGACTCATATGTGATGAATTTTCTTTGAGTTCTCCTACGCTTTCTGGTTGGATACAGTTGGTTTGATCCATCTTGGTTTAATCTGCCAAGGTCCAAACTTGTGATCTTGTGCTGTGACAGCATTTTAACAGCAGTGACAATAATATGCTGGGCTCACCTTTTCCAAGAGAGACTATATTATTATTGGACAAATATTGGCAGTGTTACATACTGTGTAAACAGGGCTGTTTTTACAGTTAATAACACATCTTCCAGAAAAGCCCCACCACAAAATATGTTGTGGCTACAAATATATGTTTGAAGTGCAGGGGTCTCTGCATGTACTTCTGTACCTTTTTTCAGATCACATTTTTATTTGAAGGAGTGGTCCAGTCTATGGTTTTCTTGTTACATTAGCTGGGAAGGCCATCATAGCTTTAGTTTTAGGGCTGTTTGTTTAAGTGCGTGTACATATTTTCATGTATTAGTGTATGTATGTGAGTTTATGGACAAGGGGTGTGACTGGTCCCCACCCCAGATGAGTTCTTTTTTTAGCCCTCACAGGTGTCCCTCTGGATGCTTACAGGGAAATGAAAGACCCTCATTTATTGTAAATAAATGGCACATACTCATACACATTTTCTTTGACACTCTTAAACAAACACACGTATACTTTAAAATCGTCAGCTGCTGTGACATACAGTACACTACCAGTTAAGATGTCTGACACATTAAACTGAATATATGTTTCTCAAGATCTTGGACAAGACAATGAAGGTCATTTTTGCCAAAAAAGTGTCAAGCATACATGAAAACTCAAGTTTGATAATTACAAACAACAGGAAAAATGCAATATAATAAAGGCTTCAAATGAAATAAACTGTGATTTATGTTTTTTTAGGTATTAAAGTAAGAAATTAAATAATCAAATGTAAAAATAACACTGAATTAAATATACACGGAATCTTATTAAAGCTACAAAAGTTATTCAGTCAAGAGCAGTTGTCTTTTGCTGATTAATTAACATTAATGACACAGACAAGTATATTATGCTGCTGTCACTTTATGTTAGATGTGAGGTGGTTGCAGTGCACGAAGGAGACAACAATAGAAATAACACTCTTTATTAAACTTAAACACTCAGAAGAACACTACAATTATCACAGGAACATTAACCACACAATATATAAATGAGAGCCAGCAAGGAGTGACTAAAGCACAGGAGTATACACTATACAAACAAAGGCAGCTAGATTAGGAACATATGGAAGAAAATGAATGCCAAATGTATTTGAAACAAGGAAGCTTGATGAATTACACTAACTGAAAAAATATGCATTGCATTAACCATGCTTACATTTTAATGCATTGTATTTTTTAGGAATTGCATTTTTATGGGCTGAAATTCAACATGGTTATATATTTAAGCTGTGAAAATTTAAATTCAAAACATTTCAAACACATTTTCATTATTAAAAATTCAATTAACCATATTCATCTTTCACATTTCACTTCCAAAATATTCGGTCTGTTTAAAAATACAACCTATAATATTTTCGGTCAATTTTACAGTCAATTTTCGGTCCATTTTATTTCGCTTTACAAATTTGCTTCCACAAATTCACTGGTTCAAATTCGCCAGAAAATTCAACACTGCATATCCAGGAACTGCAGTAATAGCAGTAGAGTGCCTTATCCTCTCCATGACACAAGATGGCTCCGCCCTGGCCTCCTGAACTGTCGGATCCTCCCTGGCCTCCTGAACTGTTGGATCCTCCCTGGTCCCTCCTGAACTGTCGGATCCTCCCTGGCCTCCTGAACGGTCAGATACTCCCTGGCCTCCTGAACTGTCGGATCCGACTTGGCCTCCTGAACTGTCGGATCCGACTTGGCCTCCTGAACTGTCGGATCTGCCTTGGCCTCCTGAACTGTCGGATCCGACTTGGCCTCCTGAACTGTCGGATCCGCCTTGGCCTCCTGAACTGTCGGATCCGACTTGGCCTCCTGAACTGTCGGATCTGCCTTGGCCTCCTGAACTGTCGGATCCGCCCTGGCCTCCTGAACTGTCGGATCCTCCCTGGCCTCCTGAACTGTCTGATCCGCCTTGGCCTCCTGAACTGTTGGATCCTCCCTGGTCCCTCCTGAACTGTCGGATTATCCCTAGCCTCCTGAACTGTCAGATACTCTCTGGCCTCCTGAACTGTCGGATCCACCCTGGCCTCCTGAACTGTCGGATCCGCCCTGGCCTCCTGAACTGTCGGATCCTCCCTGGCCTCCTGAACTGTCTGATCCGCCTTGGCCTCCTGAACTGTTGGATCCTCCCTGGTCCCTCCTGAACTGTCGGATTATCCCTGGCCTCCTGAACTGTTGGATCCTCCCTGGTCCCTCCTGAACTGTCGGATTATCCCTGGCCTCCTGAACTGTCAGATACTCTCTGGCCTCCTGAACTGTCGGATCCACCCTGGCCTCCTGAACTGTTGGATCCGCCTTGGCCTCCTGAACTGTTGGATCCGACTTGGCCTCCTGAACTGTCTGAGCCGCCCTGGCCTCCTGAACTGTTGGATCCTCCCTGGTCCCTCCTGTTCTTTGTCAGTTCTTAACATTTAATTTTGTTGGTTGTTCTGTTCCCGATCTTGTTCTTGTTCCTGATCCTGAGAATTTGTTTGGTATAGATTTGAGTTTATTTGTAAATAAAGACTGCTGCACTTAGATCCTGTTTTGTCTCTACTGCAACCACCATTGTAACAATTACATCTCGGTTGTTAGGTTTTCTTAACTTATATTATAGCTTGTGCAACGCTGTGCTGTAATACTACTGTTATAAAGAAAATGCTTAAAGGGGTCATATAATGTCATTTTTGTACAAGCTAATATGATTCTTTAGGGTCTAAATTAAAAGTTTGTAATATACTTTAATTAAAAATTCTCTTTAGTATTGTAAGAAAACACTCATTTTACCTGGTCAAAAACAGCTCTGTTTTCAGCACGCCGTTTCAGTGCATGTGTCTTTAAATGATAATGAGCTTTGCTCACCCCGCCCCTCTGTTCTGTGCGTAACCATAACGTGTCGTTCATTATAAACGTGGGATTATGAATTATATTGATAACGTTGTACATAGAAAACATGCCATAATGTTTCCTGAGTGTAAAAATAGCCACATTCATCGTGAAGCGTGCAAGCTATTTGCAAAGATTAATATAAAGATTAATATAAAGGTCAATAAAACGTTACACTCACTTGTTCTTCTGGAGGTTCAGCAGGAACACAAATAGTTGGTACTGATCCTTTTTTCAGGAGCAGCTTCTTAGCAAATCCAGCTTTATACTGACCCTCGTTTGTAAAGCAGTCTGGTGAAATGATTCGCGCAAACATGACAGCATTGACGTTGATCGTGGGGAATATTCCCTTCGAAAACAAACTCAGCCACTGCGTCTTCAGCTGTACGGATTTAGAAACATCATCAATATGACTGCTGTGTTCGTTAATACACCCAAGAACAGAACACCACAATCGTTAGACGCCATTCTACTCAGCACTCCAGCTATCAACAATGAATTGACAGCTATGATTGACAGCTCGCTCACGAGGGCGGGTCTGTGTTTGAAACGCTGCTGTCAATCAGCCATCGTGGGAGGGGCGTCGATTTTGTGACATCACAATATCGAACAGCTTGATTTGAGACAGGAGGAAACATATAAGAAGATAAAAAAAAAAACACTGGATGGATTTTTATCATTTTAAGATGGTTGTGTACAGGCACTGCCAACACACATTTCAGTACAATCAACTTGTAAAAGTGCATGTACCATTATATGACCCCTTTAACATGGCTTATTAGACTAATGCAGTAATAAAAGATCAAACTCAGTATAAACGTTGATGTACAATACACAACACTATATACCAAATACCATATACCATACAACATGCAGATGAGCCCAGAAAGTTATTTGCCATAGAAAATCATTAAATCACTGTAAAAAAAACAACAACAAAAAAACAACAACAAAACCTTTAACTTGGCTTAATGCATGTAGGCTATAAAAAGACCAAACTCGCTATTTTGGTCATGCAAGCAGATGAGACCAGAGCAATGCAACATGCTACACTGCACGCTTAGCATTTTCTTTATAATGGTTTTCTATGGGAGGATACGCATTGCATTAATATTCTGGGCTTAATCTGCTTAACTGTACATAGTATGTTATACCGAATTTAGTCTTTTACCATCACAATAAACCACATTAAGAGTTTTCTTTATGTGACAATGCCTAGTTCGATATTCACAAATTTAGGGACATACACATTTTGTTTGTGGTTCAATATAATGGACTCACGCGTGCTTACTGTACGACTCCTGTACGTCACTGATCGTCTTTACTTTGATTACAATCTGCATCCATTAAAACTACTAGTGATACAGTGGTTTGCTTTATCCAGCAGAGAAACGTAGTTTGCGTATCATCTCGCCATCTTGTGTATTTCACTCAGCACGATCCGTGAGGACTCGTGCTCTTCAGTAACAATGACAAGCTTGTGTTTTAAAGCTAAACAGACACTGGAATGAATAATTAACTGAAAACTGGAAATGCGAGTCACTGTTCTCTCTGCCATCTCTGATGTAATAAGCCTAGTTTTCTTTACATTAGCACTGTTTTGGACTGATTGTTTGAAAGAATTCGCTCACTGAATCATTGGGCTGAAAATTTTCCCGGATTTTAGCGGCTTAAAATTATCTGATCGCAAACAGAGAAGCGGAATTGGGTTAAAGGGTTAGAATATAAATTTCTGCCTACCTGTCACGATTTGGTCTCGTCTTGGTCACGTTTCATGTCTTTGTCATGTTTCATGTCTGTCATGTGATCCCCTGTTCAAAGTCATGTGATCCTGCCATGTGTTCTTCTTCTTTGTTTCGTTTAATGGCGGGTGGCAACCAGCATTATGGTGCATTACCGCCACTATGTGTTCCCTTGTCTGATGTGTCATGTTGTCATTGGCTCATTGTTTAATTGTTCACAGGTGTCCCTTGTCAGGTCATTAGTCTTGTGTATTTAAGCCCTCATGTTTGCCATGTCTTTTGTCAAGTATTGTTTCCTGTAGTCCACTATTGTGTAAGTCTATGTTCGCGTTTATGTCTGCCGTTAGTTTTTGTGTGCCGTGCCGTGCCTTTGTTTTATGTTTAATCTTGTTTTGTTAAATAAACTGCACTTGGGTTCTCAATAAGCTTGCCTCCAGTGGATCCGTTACACTAGCAGGGATAAAGGTGTTTGTGGCATTGTAAATGCTCAGTGTGATAAAATCCTGACTTCTAAGATCATTTAACTGTGTGTCGTAAATTACGTTAATGATGCAATTTCACGCGCTTCAGTAATTTATTTGTGTTATTTGTATTAAATAATTTTAATGCGTTAAGAATTTTGAATTAATTGCATGCAATAACGCATTAACGTTGACAGCCCTAATTAAAATAGATGAGATTTATTATATTTTCAGTTTATAAACCCCCTTTTTTAGAATGGGGTCCCTCACAAAAGGATGATCATATTGGGGGTCTATGGCATCTAAAAATTGAAAATCCCTGGTTTAGACTATATGTGAGTGAGTGACATCTAAAAATTGGAAACCCCGGGTTTAGACTATATTTGAGCGAGTGATTGTCCCTCTCTGTTTTGCATGTGACATTGAGCCCAGAGTTTTCTCCTTTGGTGCAAAGAACAGGATTTTCAGACAGACCCACCTTGAGTACACTGGTAAGACAGAGACTCACCTAGTGTCTGATATTCTAGTCTAATGTGACATGACAGGCAAGGACAGGTTGAATGTTGAGTAATTCTGGGTACATGTATTCTGTCTATAGTTATCTGCTGTACTGTTATCCTTTCTTTGGAGAGAGCTGGTACAGGTCTTATAAATTATTATTATTTTTTATTAATGTGCAGTGACTACGCTTTCATGTACATTTCAGTTTTTCAAATATACTGTTGTTTCTGAAAAATGACTAATGAATTTGACCGTTGCACCACATCTCATTGGTGAGCACACATTTTTAAAAACACGTCTTGAATCCCTTCTTCTAAGGGATACAGTTGATACAGTTGCTTGGCATCTTGCATTTTTAAAGGCTCCTTATGCCTGTCACTTTTAAGTTAAAAAAGACATTGTCAGATTAGACAGAAACTAAAGCACTTCTCAAAGAAAAAGTGCTGTGTTTAAAGGTGATTTCCAATGATTTACACCACAGAGTTTACAGAGTTTTTTGCCGTTGTTGTGTGAATGGTATTTTTGTGAATGGGCCAATGCTTGTGTATACACAGTGCATATGGTGCATTTACCAGAATCTGGAAATTATAGGCAATTTACCTAGCCTGACAAGACAGACCTACATCAAGATGTTAGATCTGGCAACTCACCATTGTCAGGGCTCAATCCGAGGGGCGGGATAAACGGCTGTCTTTCAAATTCGCTCTGCATGCAATAGGATAGCGCTACAACCAACTAGAGCGTTTTCCCAACAGCGGAGCTAGTTGATAGATTAAACTTTTGCCGTATCTGGCCGGCAAAACTACGAACACATCTTCCTGTTTTAAGAATGACTTAAGTGCCGTTCTTTGTTCTTTTCTCAAAGAAAAGCTTAACTCCAAGTCCACCAGAATCATGGACAAAGCCGATTCGAAAGACCGCTGTTCGCCAGCAGCAGCTCTTCTTTGTTTTCAAGTAGCAGGGAATTCACACGGAACCGTCGACTCACAACTCTGTCGTCATTATGTAAAGCCCGCCCACCGACTCTATACACGATGTGATTGGCCTGACTAGAGTTTGGTTTTTCCAGCTCGAAAGTCAACGGACAGTTGCTAGACTACACTGGCTACAAAATAAATTTTGCTGCCGCTAGGGTGCGTCTAGATTTCTAGGCTACAATTTACCTATTTTAATGTCTGAAAGCAGCTATTGTAGCTGTAAAGTAATGGGAAAAAGAAAGGGGATCCAGGACAGATCCCTGAGGTACCCCATGTCCCCTTTCCACAAACAATGTGCTGCTGCTGGTGTGGTTTCCCCAAATGGCAAACAAAATATCTCAGTGACAGTGTCTCAGGATAGTACCTGCCCAACAAGGCTATGGATCTGCAGAGGCAGTTGTTCAGTGTAGGCTTAGTCCCAGATCAACCCTTAAGGAATTGAGATCCTGGGGTTGAATCTGCGTCCAGACTATAAAACCTGCCGACCATCCTGCTACAGCACAAACATTTTGTAAGGATGCACCCCTAATGAGTCCTAGTGGAGTGCGCCCTAACCCCTAGAGGCGAAGCCATTCCGTGCACCTCATAGGAGAGGGAGATCGTATCAGTGATCTAATGTGAGATACTTTCCCTCTATTGTGGCTCCTAAAGCAGACCTGAAGCTGAGAGGATTTACGCCACTGGCCTGAACTGTGGACATAGATCCTCAGAGCACAGACCGGACATAACAGGTGAGAACCACTGGCTGACCAGCCATAGAAGGAACTTTTGAAATATAGCCCGTTCTGGGAAAGTTAAAATGTATTCTTAAAATTAAGAGTAAAAAATGTGTCATGTTTGTTTATGGGAAGCTTGTTTAGTAACATATTTGTGTCATGTCATCATTCAGAGAGGTTTGTAGTTTCCCCAGTCCAGTACCAGCATAAGCACCAGCACAATTTGAGTGAAAATGGTAAATATTTACTCAGGATGCAAATTTAGTCCTAACGCTATCCCTATACCTACCCCTAAACCTACCCCTACCAATAACTTATCCCTAAAATCAGAGAGAAATGATAGATGAATAACACTGATGTAGAAACAACTAATCCTGCTTGTAAGCCTAAACTTGACATAAACTGTAAGCCTCCCTCAAACCAGATTGGTTGATTGGAATGTTGTTCCAGGATCAACAAAGATGATCCAGAAACATGTTGTACTTGGTGTTGTACCAATGAACCTGTTGTACTACATGTTGTACCAATCAGGTTTGAGGGAAGTTTACAGTTTATGTCAAGATTCCTTGGTGAAATCATGTTCACCTAGTTGGAAGGAAGAAAAAAAAAAAAGTAAGACTAAAAGTGAAAAAGGAGAAGACATTAAACCAATGTCAGAACTTTTTGTTGTTGTGATATTTACTTTTTCTGATGATATTAGGGGGCATTTTTACCTTCATGAGGTCATATTTTTTTATAACCATATGAAAATGGGATAGCTCGTGAAAGTGTGTTGTCCATTTACATCACTTAATTTTAAACTTTTCCTATTCATTAAAATTCTCAATATGAAAAATTGTAGCTGTTACCTATTCAAATCAACATCAAAATCAAAATGTATGCAAAGTATTCAGAGATACAAAAATAATTTACAAACAGCTAGACAAGCACCAAAACACCCCGAAGCAGCATTGAAGCTCATTCTAGTCTAAACTGGTCTTTTCAGCACTGATGTGTTTCAAGTTTGCCCTTTCTCACCCAGCAGCCTATTACCTTTAGTACTGCACAAAGTACTGCACACTGAGCTTCAGATTCCTTCAAACTGTATGAATGGAAAGAAACAGAAAACTTTGGTGATGTCAGAGCTCCTGATCCTATTTCAGCTGGAGCAGAGGACATTCTCCAGAGCCACTCTAACTGGACCCCCTTTTTTCCACCTGCAGCCATTCTTTTCCATTTTTCCATTATTTCCATTCTTTCCATCTTGTCCCTTACGAAAAAGAAGTTTATTCAAGTGTTCTATTAGTATACTTCTTTTAAACTAAAAATAAGAAAGTATACTTTCAGTCTACATTTTATATATTTCTCAGAAATATACTTTATGTACTTCTCAGAAATGTACTTAAAATTACACTTAAGTGTACTTGACTTATACTGAGAGAAAAGTCAAAGTATATTTGGCCTGTACTTGTACTCAATCTTTTGATCGAGACTTAAGTATAATTAAGTATTCAAAGTATACTTTGCTTGTAGTTGTTACCGCTTTTGATCGAGTAGCCTATTAAATATACTTTTTTTTACATAGTTTTTCATATACAGTCTTATGGAACTTACATTGTTTGAAAATATTGATTAGAATATTGATATAAAACAGATATGTTTCTAATTCTGCGTATCTAAATTTTTGTGTAGGCTAGTCCACTGAAAGTGTACATAGGAATTTACTTTAATTCTACTTTACTCTTTCCCCACCATTGACAGAATTTTCCTGCTATCCATGTTTTCACTGTTATACGGTAGGGGGCGCTATGACACATCTTCTAGTACAGAATCTCCGGATCAAAACACAGGAGAAGAAGCTGAAACACGTGATAGAAGATTGCTCACGCAAATGTAAAATAACGTGATCATCAAACATTAAACAGCATGTAAATCAAAACTGCTTAATGTTACCAAATGAAATGTCGAACCCATGAAGAGAAAACGACTGTTAAGTGTGTTGGACTTGATCTACTCCATCTGTGTTTTGATCATCGTTCTGAATCTGATCAAGGCGTAGTCTTTGACAAAAAAATTATTTTCTCAACTTTTTTGTTTAAAATGTTGCCTTATGAAACTTGCCGACATTCAAGTGTTGATAAAAAAGAATGCATGAAGCTAATAAAATGTTTTTAAAATTAAAGTACAGTTAAAGGTATTTTTCAAGTATAAAAAATAATCTACATTTGAACATAGTAGTATACTGCAAGTGCAAAAATAATATATAAATAGTAAACTATAAGTATAATTTTATGTTCACTTAAAGAAAACTTACAAGTATACTTGTAGTATAAACTACTAAACTAGTAGTTTACTGAGAGTACACTTCAGTGTGTACTTTCATAAACTAAAAAATTTACTAGTATTAAAATAGTAAACTACTAGTATACTTATAAGTTCACTTGTAGCACAGATGCATTACAAATGAGAAACCTAGTTGTGTACTTAAAGTTTACGACTGTTACACTTGTACACTTAAACGTATACTTTTATATACTAAAAGTGGTCCCAAGCAGTATTGAAATAGTACACTTACAAGTACACATTGATATTTGTATACTTACTACATAAAGTATACTTGAACATTACTTACGTGTACTTGTAAACTTACGTGTAAAATGAACTTGAAGTATACTTCTTTTTCGCAGGGGGTGCTGAAAGCTCAATGGAAAAGTGTGTTTGAAGTGTGTCCCCTCAATCTCTCCACACTAGAAAAAGAAAACACAAAGCAACATTTCAAAAATAACTAGAAATGTCCAGTTCTGTCCGGAATGAATGAGGGAATCCTTAAAATGCTTCTAATAATGTGTCAGCAGACACTAGATATGCATTATACAAAATTACCTTTCAGTTAGTGCTGTTGAAGATTGCATGGGAAATACAGCTTCTACTATAATTTTATCAAAAATATTTGAATTATAATGCGAGGAAGTGGAAGAAGTTATTCCCTGTGGTCTCCTGTCCCTGCTAGTCCCGCCCAGCTCCAAGCCTTTTTTATCTCCACTGGTCCCATCCAGCTCCAAGTCTCATAGTTCTCAGTTGATCCTACCCAGCCACCTTCTACCAAAGACTACTCTACTAGGTCACGCCTAGGGTTGGGTACCAAAACCCGGTACTAATATGGAATTGGTAACCGGACCGAATCAAAACACAGATTTCAGTACCTCATTTCGGTCCCACTTAAATGCCTCAGCTGTCGGATTAAATATTTGCCCTCTGGTTCTCCGAAATGGACATAAGAAGCATCATCACAGCATGTGATCGCTAGTCAACCCTTTAACGCGTAAGATCGATCACACCAGTGTCATTAAAACGTTCAGATCACGTGATCATCAACTTCTAAATTCAAATCTGCGTTTGCGCGTTGGCTGGCGCTGAGCCAGAGACAGATGCTCAGCGCTGTCATATATCACAACTATTCAGTGTTTTCAACCAGGTTTATTTTAGGTTTCAGACATTTAAATACACATAAGCCTTCTCTACTTCAGGCTTTGGAATGGCCTCCCTGTTTACATTAAGTCCTGCAATTCCATTGAAGGGTTTAAGTCTATGTTGAAGACATATTTATTTTCTGTTGCTTTTAACTGTTCTTAGCTATATGTGGTACTGAATGATTTGTGTCTATTGATGTTTGTTTTAATGCTACTGAAATGTGGAATCTGTAAAGCACTTTGGTCAACTCGTGTTGTTTTTAAATGTGCTGTAGAAATACATTTTTGATTGATTGATTGATAAGTACTAGGCTAGCAAAACAAGACATTGATAGTTTATAAAATACACACTGATGTCTATGGAAACGGCATTAACAATCCTTTCAATTATAAATTGATTTAGATACGCATTGTGTAGGTAACTATACAATTTACTCTATTCTTCTCACACTTCACTGCCCACTTACTTTCATGTAGCCTATTTCGGGAGTGTGGATGAATTGACGTGTTGTAGCCTAAATCTGACAATGATAATTCTCTGAACCGCAGTGCGTACTAACATGGTGGTGCCCATTGTACATCAAATAACATAAATCATGATCAATTTAAAGGTTTCTTAAATGACAAAACACTTTCACTTGTATTTAAGAATAAAAAATATCAGCCAAGGACTGACTGACATGTAACGCAACCAATCACAATTCGTTTTGTTCATATTTGCGGTTAGTCAAAGTCTTTTTGCTAATCCATTTCAATTTAGAATTGAAATTCCAATCCCCCCCCACCCCTCCCTGAAAATATATGACACATTTTGGCATTGATAATGATAAGTGGTATCTGTGCCTCCTCACTCATAGAAAATCTTTACTGTCAATCCACCGTACATGAAGAATAATCTCACCTCCCCTTTGCCTCACGGTTACCGTGCTAGACTACGGCAGCTCATTCATACATTCAGCCTCTCTCTCTCCCTGGCTCTCTCGCTATGACTCACTCGCTCTCAGCCTCGCAGCCTTCACTCAAAGCCTGACTGCTCACACATATTAGCAGGGCTGAAGAGGAGACCTGCAGCTTCCAGGTAAAAAACAAAACAATGATGATTACTAGTCTAATCTGCTTGATTACCAGATTTCACACACATCCACTTCTGCAGAGCTCACATTTACAGGATGTTGATGCTGCTTATCTTAAAGGGCTCTAAGCTATCTGTATAGTTCGTATTATGTGTTATGCTGAATTGTGAGAGTCATATGTCTGGTTGTACAGTATGTACCAACTGACGTTGAGTTTGGGAGGCTGTGTGCTGCCTGTAGTGTGCTGTGCGTGTGTGTGTGTTTCAAATGGCTGCCAGTACAGAAGGCTAGCAAAGAGAGAATGAATGGACTGACTGTACTGTGTATGTGTCCTCCTCTACGCTGCTGCCGTATGAATGAGACTCGGGGCGGATGGATGCCGGGGGTGGCCCAGGGCTCTTTCACTGGAGGGAGGGGAAATTTAAATCTCGGGAGATGGACGTGAACTACAGTCTAGATGAAGTCATTGGGATTGGGCTGATTGTTTGCTAATGATAAGCTTGGAAAAAACTTGGAAGAATGAATGCATAGGAAAGCCAAAAGATTGCTTATCTGGAATGCCTGACACAGGTGTTTAGTGCATCAACAGATTCAGATTGACTGCCGAGCATATATGCTTTGTGTAGTTTATCTATGTCTGCATGAGTTATGTTTATGTAATGTGAAGTTATAAAGAGAGATTTCAATATTAGCATGCAGTAACTGCAAACAGAACAAATGTTGCTCTGATATCTCAGAATTTCTCCAAATATTGTTAAAATATGCTTTTTATCTGTCTTGATCCTTTTAACTTAATAATGACAATGTTTGTGAGCATTTTTAAAGCTTCATTTATCACTTTATAGAGCCACAATAGTGCAATGACTTTGCTAATCCTGGGTTGATCATTTGTATTTAATTTAAAATGAAAGAAATCCTATTATTATTATTATTATTGCACTCATCTTTTGAAATTGAATTGGAAATTTGTTTTATTTTATTATTTAAAGGAAACAGTGAAAAGTTGTTTTTCCTTGTCCATCACCTCCTGTCTTGAGAGATGGGGATTTTTGGAGGGAAGGGGGGCACCTTGGCTTGTCAGGCGCTCACTCTGTAGTCAGGGAGGATGCTGGGAGATAAATTTAGCCCTCCAGCTTTGCTTCCATCTGCCATTGCATGGTTTAGGGCCGTTGCTATAGGAACCACCATGGGTGCCCATTAGTGAGCGAAAGGGAATTTTGGCGAGGTTTCTTAAACGTATTTAAACAACATATTTTAGATTTGGTTAAGTACAGTGTAAAGCTTCTGTTTTGTGTGGCTGGGGTTTTAACAGAGTGGACGAAGCTTTATTCCCAGTTTCTAACCATCTGAGCCTGGCAGGGTTATGCTGTGGTTTGGTAAGACTCATCACTGACCTTGTTATAAAATATCTTAAAATGCTCACAGGTGCCCAGTGACCATACACAGTGCAGCTGGATGATTCTCTTTGTCACATACAGTATTGAATGTTTTCATGTTCTCATGGTTTCAGTACAAACATTGCCCATAGTTCTTCCCTTTTGCTGGCACAATCCCTTTTAGTATGCATTTCGTCTGCGGTCTAGTAGAACATCATGCTTTTGACTTGATTACCTGCAGAGATTTTATGAGTTCTCCCCAAAAGACTTCATTGTGTGTTTCAAGTTCAATTCTAATTGGGGCTAAACGATTTTGTAAAATAATCTAATCTATATCTAAATAATCTAAAATATATATATATTTTTTTTACCAATATTGCGATTGTGATTTAATATGCGATTATTTTTTAAGCTCTTTATCTTCTGTATTATTCAAAAAAGACAAGTAATAAATCATTGTACAGTAGGGATGGGAATCTTTAGGCACCTCATGATCCGATTCCTAAACCGATTCTTGATCTACTTTTCTTATTAATCTTATTAATAAAACTTAAAATCTTTTTTTGTTTAATTGCATGTAATTATAAGTACTTTTAAAAATAATTACACATTAAAAAATTTAATTAAAACAATGTTTAGAATGTTAAATAGGCTATATGAACTATATAGCTTCAAAACAAAAGCTAGTAAATAATAATGAGGAACAAAAAAATAAATAAAAAATTAGGCTACAAAAAATAAACAAAGAGTGCTTTCAGTAGGCTATTTAAGAGTAGGCTATCTGAACGTTTTCCATTCAAGAGCTGTGAGTGATTTTTCTTTATCAGTTTAGATCCGATAAGCTGCATTCACACTAATCCACAGGTCTCTTTTGAAATATAAGATTGTTTGTCCTGTCTGATTAATCCGTTAAGATATAACTGACTGTGTTTACATTCATTTCATAATTGAAATTGAAATTGAAAGTAGCCTACTGTCAGTGAGTTTCATATTTTTAATATATAAGCCCACTGCATTCCAAAAGACATAAATTATGCCTTTGTAGAGCATAATTTCGCGAGCTTCATTACATTACTCGCGCATTACAAGAGTTTCTCACAGCGCATATCCTGTGCAATTAAGCTCGCGAATGTCATCGTAATTCGCTTCAACCTTTCCAAACTGTATGAATGATTATTTTACGGAAGGTACGAGTGGTGTGTGCGTGAGGAATTGGAAGCAAGCAGAATACGGGTGTTTCTAAAGCACATGCAGCGTCATCACGCATCTGTGTTTAAAAACTAGCTCAGAATCGATTCTGAAATTCTCTGAATCGTTCCAGAATCGTTGGAGAGAGAATCTATAACACAATATCACATAAATTAAACATAAACTGTTCTTTCCTGTAGGCCAGGCCTATATGCGTAGCGTGCCAAGTTGATGCTTCCTCTGCGGACAGCTGCTTTACTCTCGCGTGTCTCGTGATCAGAGTATAATCGCAGCCTTTGCGGTTACAAAATTGCGTTTCATCATATCGCGATATTATCGCAAATGCAATTAATCGTTCAGCCCTAATTCTCTTAATCAAGAACATATTTGGAAAAACAGCTCAGAGAAGACAAATCAGTCTCTCTTGTAGAAGCAATATGTGTAGTTTTAATACAGAATTGTGTAACAGTTATAGAACTGTGTTTGAGCTAAAATGAGTCATTATGATGTGCCACTGCAGTCTGTGATTCAAGGTCGCCAGTGTTTTTGAGTGGGAGGACAGAACAGGTGGTTCTAGAGAGATGAATGCTTACTTGACTCACATCCAAGTCCAGACAACCACCATGTTTTACGCCTCCTACACTATCCGTCCGACCTACATATACTCATCAAACCTAAAAAGCATGAGCCACAGAATGACATGTGAATACAACCCAGGCAGTTTTATCTTGCTTTGTTTAAATTTTCAGATTGTTTAATTTATTTTATTTTATTTGAAGTCTTCAAATCACAGTGCCCTTTTGTTAAAACAAAGTTTTATTTAGTATGTCAATGCTATCAATTAATTTTCCATGAATCAAATATTTTGGGTAACTGAATATAATTGTCACCTGTCAGATTCTCTACTTTCCACAATACAGCATTCTTAAATCATACACTCATCAATTGTGCTGGAATGTATAATTGGCAGGGATTTTGATATGTACCAGCAGGATCCCCTGTGATTCCACACCTAACCGCCCCCTAAAGCAAAGCGTGGGTGCCAATACCAGCTGGTCAGTGAGTGGGATGCCTAATTCCTTATTGTGTTCTAGTGAAAGTAGTGTCAGAGTCAGTGAGTGCTGTCCGAAATTGTGCTTTTGTTAAGAATACTAAAGAACCTGTAGTATTCACTCTTTGTTACTACATACATTACTCTTTTTTATATGCACATACATGTACACAGACACTTTAGTGTTACTTTAAGTCCAGTTAGACAGCTTTTATTTTACTAATTTACTTGTAACAGTCAATGTGAACAACTGTATGTTAATAGCTGGAAAAAGGTTAGCTACGATCCCATTAGATGTAGTTCATTAAGTGATTTAGTCATTTCAGAAGTTTTGGTACTTTGGTACCAAGTCAACTAAATTAAAAAAGAAAAAGTAACATGCCAGTCTTTCTGCAGTATTGGAAATAGCAAGTACAAACTCGGATGGATAACTTCGATCTGTCTGACTGTCAGGCTACTGCTTTCAAATGCTCACATATTTATTTTGTGTGCATGCTCTGTGTGGTCTGGAGGCTTTGAGCATTGCTACTACACACATGAATATAGGGTGTATTGTGTATGATATTCTATCAGCAATTATAATGTAGAATTGACAGTCTGACTAATTCTGTTGCCTTCTGGTATTTCCCAGAATTTGAATCTTTGAAGTGGATCATCATCTGAACCAGGCAGAACATAAAACATCTGCAGAACACAGGGACTTGAAAACCAGACAGGGCACTCATGGAAAAACATAGTTGCCATGGATTTCCAAGGACAAGAAGGGACAAGAAACAGAAGAGGCAGAAGTATCTGTAACTGAAAAAGTTGTAGTGGTATTCCACAAAATTAATTTGAAGAAGCTATTCTCACATCAAGCAATGATGTATACAGAATGCTACAGTTGTGACGATCCATGCATATGTTGAATGAAACAATGTATTAAGCAATGCTCTGAATTAATTAAATTAATTGGTCATTCGTAGTCTGGAATAAACAGTACTTCAGGCTTTCATCAAATTTTATGGAGGCCTTGCATAGCCAGTTGACTACAGGGGAGCAATCTGGAGGATTAGAAAAGCAGAATGAGACTCCAGTGGACAGCCCCCAGCCACATTCAGTCCCACAGTATCATGAACAGAACAAGTTTGGCACCCAGCAGCATCATGGACAAAAGCAAAAACGTATTAATCCTGAGAGAAAGCGTCTCAGATTACAGAAGAAAACTGCTCTGGAGACAGACAATGTTGAAGAGGTAAAGCCACCAAGGGCATCTGGTAGTTCTGAATATCCTGATGATAACATGAGGCAGCCTAGTGAAATGCCATCTGGAGCTTCATCCTCAGCAGTATCAGCTATACCATCCTGTTCCATGGATGAGGCCCTGGAAAGTACACCTCGACAAAAACGTGAGCGTAAACCTCAAAAGCCCGGAAAGTATGTGTGCTCATATTGTGGTCGTGCTTGTGCCAAGCCCAGTGTGCTTCAAAAACACATTCGTTCCCACACTGGAGAGAGACCTTACCCATGTGCACCATGTGGGTTCTCCTTCAAGACTAAAAGTAACCTGTACAAGCACAGAAAATCACATACTCATAGGGTGAAAGCTGGTCTGACTGCAGACAGGGAAGGACCAAGTATAAGTTGTTCGGAGGAGCCACTTACAGAATCAGAAGATGAAAGCCAACCATCCTCCTTTTTAGAAAAACAAAGGATGTCCATTCAAAAGCAAAATACCACAGAAAAGTGCTCTGATAAACAGTTACAAGGTACAGAAGATTCTCATGCAGTTAAAAAGAGACTTGCAATGAGACTTAGCAGAGGAAGACGTACACCTATAGGATCATCTGATGAAACATCCTCATCATTTGGTCTAAGTAGCAAAGGTAGCACAGAGTCAGGCTATTTCTCTCGATCTGAGAGCACAGAAGTCTCTCAAGATAGTCCACCAAACACAAGTGCCAAAAGCTATGCAGAGGTCATCCTGGGAAAGTTTGGTCGTCTTGGTCAGTTACAGAGGACTGCTCATCAGCAACATGCCCATCCTGCTGGGCAAGAAAGTAAAAGAATTCCATTCTCTGTGCCAAAAAAGCAAGTTATTGACCACATAACAAAACTCATCACCATCAATGAGGCTGTGGTAGACACCAGTAAGATTGACAGTGTCAAACCAAGAAGGTTCTCACTCTCTAGGAGAAGCAGCACAGAACTGAAGCCAGCCTCTTCTAAAGAGCCTTTCCTTCACAGTCCAAAAGAAATAGATGTGAGTACAAAGAGCAGTGGTTCAATTACTCTTGGTGTACCTTGTGAGAAATTTCAGCACCATTCTCTCAGTATGGAACAAACTGACGCAACATCAACTGCTCCTCTTCTGAGAAGTCACTCCATGCCCTCAGATGCAAGCGTTAGTGATGTGTCTGAAACTTCTCTTAGTCTTCGCCTTAGCCAATCCTTTGATGACCAGCAATCAGTTCATAATCGGCGTCATGGTATGCTAAGACGACAGCCTGCCATTGAATTACCCATCGGTGCTGAAATTACCATAGACGGACATCCCTATTCCAGCTCATCATTTCATCCCTCAGTTCCTGCAGTGCCTGATCCCAGCCAGAAACAAGAGCCACTTGAGTGTGATGCATGTGGTATAGTTTTTAATGACTGGGAGAGATATCAAACACACTGCATGGTTCATATTTCTCAACAAACTGAAATTCCAGTCTATCAAGTGGAAGAACACAAAAGAACATTCACAACTCGTCCTGGTGCTTTTGCATTTAGAAAAAGAAGAAAAGAAGAGAGCATAGAACTTGACGATCCTTCTTTACCCTCAGTTTCTTATATATCACTCAAAGGATATATGCCATCTTGTGAACAGCCTATTAAAGGGACCATTGAATTAGGTCAAGAACATGGCACAGAATGTGCTTTGAAAGGAATATCTGTCATACAACATACTAGTTCATTTGAGAAACATGATAGTACTTTAAAAAACCCTGGACCAGATGAGGTCTCTCACCCTCATGATGTCTCCCATTGTTCTCCTTGCTCACAATCAAAGGAGCAGTCAACTAAACCATACTTCCGTAAACTTGTACGGCAACACAATGTCCAAGTGCCAGAGATTCTGGTCACTGAAGATTCAAACACCAACACATTGACAGTATCACCCCCTCCAACTGTACCTAAAATCAAGGATGCTGAAAAGGTCAGTGAGTTCCAATGGCCCCAAAGAAGTCCAACTTTAGCCCAACTTCCAATTGAGAAGTTACCGCCTAAAAAGAAACGTCTCCGTCTGGCAGAAGCTGCCCAGTCATCAGGGGACTCAAGCTTTGAATCAATGTCCCTGCCTCACAGTCCAAGTCAAGACAGTTGTGTATCTCACACCTCCAGTCGATCAACTTCATTTGAAGAGGCTTGCAAAGCTGATGCAGATATGACACCAACTAGGAGATCAAGAGCCACTCATACTTTGACAATTCCCACAAATTCTCACAGAGAAATGAGGCGCTCTGCATCTGAGCAGGCACCCCATGTTCCTCAACATGTTAACCTTATTAAGGAAGCTCGCAGTAAGTCTTTTGACTACAGCAGTTTGTCTCCAGATCGGACCCCTGCAGGATGGAGAGAAAGGCGGAAATGCCTTCTAATGAGGCATAGTGCAGTGAGGGAACCTGAGGAGGAGGATCAATCTTCTAAAGTCTTCAACACCAGTTCTCCAACTCAAAGGACTAGCACATCACCTAGCAATAGCCCAGCAATCTCTTACAGTCCAACCACCACCCATCTTCTGTCTTTAAGCAATACTGTACACACATTTAGTGAGAAGCAGATAATGCAATCACAGGATGTTTTATCAGAGAATACCCAGCAGAATGCATTGCAGTTGACACCATTGATTCATACTGACCAACCCACAACAATGGGAAGTCTACTTTGTCCATCAGGTGCTGCCAGAGCTCATTATTCTTCAATGTCAACAGGACTCAAGCTTGAAATTCCAATGGAGAATGAATTGGTGAATTCTGATACAAGGGTCAACCAACCATACCTCACTCATTATCGCCACCATCAGAATCTTGGTTTTGATGTTACTTCAAATACAGAACTACTGAGACCTTTACCAGCTCAGAGAACTCCAGTCCGTCTTAATTCACACTTTCCACACCATACAGGCTCTATTTATACTACAGCTTCACAAACATTTGCCTCAAGGCCTCAGGAACCTTGCTGCTCTGAAGTCAGTTCAGTTCAAGTGGCCTCAAAGTTTGAAATCATGGACCAACAACCAATATCTGATGGATCCAAATCAGTAAGTGCTGGAGCAACCAAACGTGTGCTATCCCCGACAAGCAGTGAGGAGATCAGCCCAGAAAGTGAGCAACAGCAGAAACGTGTGAAAGAGGAGGAGAAAAAACAGGAAAATGAAAGGAGAAATTATGAAGTTTTGATTGAATGCAAGAAGGATGAAAGACTGGGTGAGCAAAGTGTCATCTTACCAACAGAACACAAAGAACCACCATTTCTGACTCTTAACACTAACCTTACTTTTACCTGGTGCTATCTAAACTATATAAAGCCCAATCCATCTATACAGAGTGAACAACAAAACTCAGTCTATTCCTCATGGTGTACAAGTACCCGCAATCCAAACCCTCCTGGCCTGACAAGCAAGGAAATGCTAGCCCTGTTGCACTGCAGGCAGAGACCAGAACCACTCATCTACACCATGGCAGCCATGTCACCCCCTCTAGACAGGAAACAAGAGACACCTGAGTCCCAAAAGCCTAACGTGACTGAGGTAAATGTAACAACTCTTGCATTCATCACGTCAATTATTTCTGCCCTGCTTGGAAAATCAGCTTAAGCTTGTAGCTGTGTTTTATAACATGGTAGCTGATTTCTAGCTGCTCCAAGCTGGTCATTAGTTGGTTAACCAGCTACCATGTTCCCAAAACAGCTTGTCCACTTTAAACTTAACTTTTCAGGTGGGAGAATAACTGTTATGCTAGCTGACATTGATATTATTAAATTGAGGGATTATGTTTGTTTTTTTAGCTCAGTATTTTAAAAGGCATATGAGGGTTTAAGTAATACAAAGGTAAGTCACTTACAGTCCCCACTCCACAGTTTTAAAATGTGATTAAACTTAATCTTCACAAGACAACATTAATGTAAACTTGTAAATTTTACTTATAAAAAGTATACAAAGTCAACTTAAAATGTTGAATGAGACTCCCCCCCCCCATCTCTGTCTCCCTGGGCTCCCGGAATAGGGTTGGTGAACTTGCCCGTGTCTCTCTCGAGTGTAGGTACATGCCACTCAGCCCACAGAACCAAAAGAAGCCCAGCAAGCTGAGTTGACAGAGGTAGAAAAGAAAACCGCAGTGGAGAAGGAGGACCGACTATCTACCTCCAAGTACAGCTCACGGGTACAGATTTGTGAGGGAGGGTAAGTCATAATAATACATAACACTTGTATAAATGCAATGAAAATAAAGTGTAAAAGCATAATGAATGCTTTACACAATTTGCAGTAAATCATTCGTACTGTGTTTGCAAGGCAGCATTGTATAGAAATATATATTTGTTTATTTTCCTCACACTTTTCTGCAAGAAATTCAACCTAAACCTCCATAGATACCTTTGTAGATAGTTTTATTCTTCAGTGTAGTCTAAGTGCTGTCTAGTTTTGCTTTTGTAAACATTATACTTGTGAAATGTAAAATTAAAGGTGTGGTATAATGCCCTTTTCACAAGATGTAAAATAAGTCATTGATGTCCCCAGATTGTGTATGTGAAGTTTTAGCTCAAAATACCTCACATATATTTTTTATATAGCATGTTAAAATTGTCAATTTTTAAGGGTGAGCAAAAACGCACCGTTTTGTGTCTGTTCCTTTAAATGCAAATGACCTGCTGCTCGTGGCACAGAGGGCGGAGCTTCAACAGCTTGCACTCACACAGACATTCACTGAAAATTTCCAAAAAAAAATGACTTTTATGTTCAAACCGGATTCAGACAATGATGGAGAGACTCAAGAAGAAGTGACAACATGTAGAAGCAACAGGACATTTCTGAATGGTTAGTTGATGAATTTATGTAGCTTATGTGTAGTTATTTTCTAGTCATTGATTAGCATATTCTGTCTTGATAAGCTATAAATCGTTTTTCGGGGGGGGGGGGGGGGGGGGGGTTATGTAAATTTCAGGGTTAATGATGTCACTAACCCGGGAGGAAGCTTGTGTAGTCCCAACCAGCCGTTTGTTGCAGTCCTTAAAAAGCGATTTCTTTAAAAGCAAATATCTCCCTTTGCTTTGAACTTTGAGCATTGTAACTTTGCAGATGTTGTTTATGCTCAAACAGCAACATTACACACTAACTAAAGTTAGAAAAGTGAAATCATAATCAACCACCCCTTTAAAGTTAATCAGTGTTGACTTACATCATTAGCATTTGGCCATTCAAAATGAAACACAGAGTGATAATGTCATTGTACAATTTGCATACTTTTTGTGATTCATGTTCTATTTTGCATTTATTTGCATACTGAATTGTGGTCTTCTTTTTCTCTCATGCATTTATTTAAACATTTATATCTGTATTTACACTTCAAATATGATGTCATGTTAGCTGTTGATTATTGTACACAGATGTAAGAAAACCAGATGTGTGTGAGCATCATAATAAGCAAGATACTCTGATATACTATTTCATTTGAAAACCAGAAACAAACCTATAACTTTTTTTTTTTTTTTTTTTTTTTTTGCTGCCTTGCAAGCACTGTTTTTTTTTTAGCCGTTTTTAATACTGTCATAGATACAGCAGCTATGAATGTCCTCTTCTCCACACCCATATGAAAGCTAGAATCTTTGTAGTTCCTGCACTGTGTATCCTGCTCATACTGTATGTGTGGTGGCTTTCTGTCACTAGTTTGTCAGTATTTTGAGCAGTGTTGTTCTTGCCCCGCTGCAGGAGATCAGTTGGCTGTCAGAGCCAACACGGACCGTCTGTTACACAGGCCGAGCCAGGAAACTACCTAGCCTGGCGGTCACTTCCTGTGGAACCCCACAGAGTCCCATTTACACCATACTGCATCAATGATTTTGGTCATTGAGCTAAAGGCATATGGAGATGGCCAAGAGGCAGTAGAGTCACATTTTGAGGTGTTTTCAGATGAATGAAAAACAAACATTTAAGAAATTTAAGTGGTTTTTAGCTGGATTTGCTTTAATACCCAAATTATCCGAATTATAAGTGGCAACCAAACACAGTTCCAAAATTGATTGTTATACAAAAGTAAATAATATATTTATTGAAAACTGCATAGGCCCAAGAAAATCCACAATTATTTACATGAACAGCTGAATTGGAAATGTAGGTCACAAATTTTGGTCACGTCATATGCATTTGCAGGTCAGAGTTCACCAAAACTTCTTTGCATTAGGTTGCGTATCCAGTTTCCCATGCACATGTATAAATGCATATGAATGCATAAGAATGAAAGACAATGGAAGGTAAAGCCTTTGGCCATTTTAACTGCTTATTTTAACCCTTGTTGCAATTGAACCCATATTTAATATAGAATTTGGGCGTAGTTTGATTGGATGCATGGTCTTGAACATGAGTAACAAAAGATATATAATGTTTTTTTCCAACCAGTTAATAAGCCTATTTATTTTGCTCTTTTACTTTGCACAATTAGTAGCTACTAATTAGTAGCTAATTGCATTTAGCATTTCTCTATCCTGTCAAAACAGACCTGTGACCTAATTTGGGTCTCGACCAGCCAGTTGAAAACCACTAGTGTAATTCCCAAAGTATACTTCCGTTTTAATTCAAGCGCTTAATGTATGCACACAACCGAACGCATAAATCCTAAAAAGTTTTGTTCACGAACAATAGTATATGCGTACAAATGTATCCAAAAGTTACTTCTTTCCAAAAGTTAAGAGGGATAAAGATGTCTTTGTACTCGTTTAAACGTTTAAAAGTTGTGGGTATCTCTTAACCTCCTCATGCAAGCACTCGTCAACGTTGCCATCTATTGTTGTTGCCATCATTAGTAGTTTGTTGTTGTTCCATCTCATCCATTTCTTTTACGAATGTAAAAATTACAATTACAGAGTTCGAAAAATTGGGCTGTGTTGATGACAAAATTTGAGCACTTTGAGTACATAAAGCACATAAAAACCAAATACTTTGATCTAAAGCCCAAATGCACTGAGTATACTAGCGACACATACACACTCTAAATTTTTATGTTTGTCTAGTGTCCAGTTGTGACCATTAAACAAGTCATGATTTTTTCTTGACAACATTTGGGAGGAACCCATTCATATTGCCTATCCAATCAGTACAAGAGGAGGCCTATATATACATAGCCGACTCATCTATGTTCCTCGACAGTTTTCTGCATTTGGACCTGCCCAATTGCAACTATGTCAGAGATTGAGCTGTTCCTGTCTGATGACGCATTCCTATTCTCCCGAAATCCTTCGCCGCACTCCACCGAACTAAGCAGCACCCACTCTACGCCGGGTGCTGTTGCAGAGCTTCTGGCTCCATTGTGTGGTTGCCAGCCCATCCGTTCTGTTCTCCACACCCCAAGATGCAGAGCCCTGCTCCTACAGGTAAGACATCCACTATCCTCCTTGCCATCTTAGTACACCCTTGCCCATCCAACTATATCTGCAATCGAGAAATGGACACTGTAGGGATTAAGACATGAATAAAGCACAGTAATATCAATTGTACATCAACCTGCAGACAGTTTGCTTCTTTTTACCCTCTAAGGCTGCCAGTAGAGTGAACAAAGACTGTAGGTGCCCAAAGCCACATCCCTTTCAAACACAGTCTTCCTCCCATGCGTCGGGCCGCGGCAGCAGGCCTTCAGCGAGCCTGGGCTGCCCCCCAGATTCCGCCGCTGCCAGGCCCTACTCTCGTCCTCCCTCTGCTCAGCCACTCACCGCGGCTTTCCCCAGCGCTGCACCCAGTACAACAATGCCTGCTCCTCTCAAATGCCTTCCCCCTAGCGTGAGCAAGCTCAGCCATCTCAGCCATTTCATCCTGCCGTCTCTAACCCTCCCCATTGTCCTTTGCCTGCAGCTCCTAATGCGAGGCTGCCTCCGCTAGTGACACACGGCCAGATAACATTTCCCTCTCCTCCCTCTGCCTCTAACCTTTTCCCCTATCAGTGGCCTACAGCTTCTCCCGCAGATGTGAGGATGACTCCGCTAGCGGCGCAGGCCCAGTCTTCAGTCTCAAATTCTCTTTTTTGTCCTTTACCTACAGCTCCAACCACGGGCCCTAGCGTGAGGCTGCCACATTCTTCTTAGACTGTCTTAACATTTCATGTGCAGTATGTAGATCGGTCGCCCATTCCACCACGGCTTGTCCCCAAGTAAATCCCTCAATTCCTCCATGTCCTGTTCCAAACCAAACAAAATCATCCAGTTACATCCCATGCACAGCAACCACCAACTTCGACTTTTCTGGTACGGATTCCAGAAGAAGACCCTCAGCTTTTTCTTCCAGCAGACAGGTCTGCAATAACTTTTATACAAGGAAATTTACAAGACAGCGTTGTCGGTTTTTGCACATCTGCAGCTACTGCAGTGCCGCTAATGCCTAATATGCCCTGTCATGAGATCTATTAATAATTTTTTTTTAAATTGCTTGTTGACTCTACTGAATTGTCTTGCCACCCTAATCCTGACTTTACTAACAATTTTCAGCCTGGTCTCGAGCATGGTTTTGAACCCAGAGTAGAAAGCCTTCCCTCACAAAATATTATTTGTGATAATCTTCAATTTGCCCTCATAGAATCTGACACAGAAGACAACCTGATCAGTAAGGAAGTTAATTCAGGCTTCATGATCAACCCATTTTATGTTCCTCCCTTCGAAAAATCTTCGCATCAGTCCCATTGGAGTGGCTACTAGAAAATTTTCTGGTAAAAATCTTTTAATAATCAACCTCTCAGCCCTGCATAAATTTCGCTGCAAAAAAGTCAGCTTAACTTTCGACTGCAAAAGCAGTTCCAGGATTTTTGACATGTTATCCAAAGCCATTTGCTGGATTTTCTCTAACAACTATGCAATTCCTTACCTTATTCACGTCATCTCGCCTCCCAATGCCATCCCAGCCACGCATTTTCCTCACAGTCCAATTTTTTTTTTGCTGAGCTTGGGATTCCAATTGCTCAGAACAAAACAAGGGGCCCAGCCACATCCGTTGAATTTTTAGGCATTAACTTAGACACTGTAAAATTCCAGGTCTCATTGCCTAAAGAGAAAATCAACAGAATAATTCTGGTCGCATCCACCCTACTCGACAGCCCAAATTGTTCTGAACGCAAACTCCCATCTCTGCTCAGCCACCTAAACTTCACACTGCACATAATTCTGCAAGGCTGCTCTTTCATCTCACATCTTCTCTCCCTTGCGTCCTCAGTTTACGCGTTAGAAGACCAAATATCTCTAACTAATTTGTGCCGTGACGAGCTTAATTTATGGATAGCCTTCCTTAAACAATGGAACGGTCTATCATTCTTCTACAGCAACCTGGTTTCTCTCGCTCTCCAACTTTTCACCAACGCAGATCTCTCCATCGGCTTCAGGGGATTTTATCAAGGCTGCTGGTTCGTGTCTATGTGGCCACCTCAGTTTTTAGACACAAGGCAGTTCCCAGCTTTGAACTGTATCCTCTCATCGTAGCAGCCTTTCTATGGGGGAAAGAATGGTCTACAAGCAACATCGTAGTTTACTGCAACAACGAAGCAACCGTGCACTGCATCAATAAAAACCGTTCTCACTCCCCAGCAATGATGCCACTCATAAGACTCCTAATTTGGATCGCAGCCTGCAATCAATTCATTATAACTGCTAAGCATGTTCCTGGGTCCAAAAACCAAATTACTGACTCTCTCTCTCGCTTTTCCTTTCAGAAATTCAGGCAGCTGGCTTCAGAAGCGGACCCCAACCCTACCCCAGTACCTCAATATTCTGAGTTAATCTTCTCATAAATCACCCTTTGAGGCCTTTGCTCGACTCTTCTCTTAACTCCATATTTCAGGCCTTTTCTCATAGAACCCTCCAATCTTACCTAACAGCATAGAGATGTTTTAAAACTTTTCCACTCACATTCAACCTGCCCTTCCCAGACTTTTCTCTTCTCACTATTACGTTGTATATCTCCAATCTTAACACAGTCAAGAGCCTTCAAATTGTTTCCATTAAAGGCTACATTAAAGTGGAATCCAATTTTTCCATAAACTCATTTTCGGCTCACCCTCCTCCAAAATAATCAACTCACAGACTTCCCTGCTTATTAAAGGCATTAAAAAAAAACACCCAGATGCCAGACAACCTTTAACTTTAGACATACTCACCAAATGCATTTCCACCCTCCGCCTAGGCTACCATTCCATTAATACTGCTCGCACTCAACGCTATGTTCATTTCATCTATAGTTTTAACCCTAAATCCATCCCACTATTTCAGATTTATCAATCTTAGATAACAAAACAATCTCTTCATCAAAAAAAGCAAGGCAGATCAGACGAAAAAAGCCCATTTCATTTACATTTTCAATCTCCCATCACCTCTATGTTACTTACATTTTAGAAACGCACAGGTTAAATACCCTTCTGACCCGCTTTTCACAGATGATTCAAATCACCCTGTTATGCGTTTCTGGTTCCAAAAACACCTCATATTACTCTTAGCAGAGCACTTTTCAAGTCACTCTTTTCACATAGGTTCCGTAACCACAGCTGCTCAAAAAGGCCTCTCCCAGCAACAGATTCAAGCACTCAGTCGTTGGCCATCAGAGGCTTTCAAGAGCCCTGCCTCTACATTTAACCCCTTTCTCACCACCACAGCAGCGTTATCCCCCTACTTTAGCAGAAGCTCACCCCTATACGCGACCATCCCTGTTTAATTGCCTATCTTTAATTGCGCTTAACTATCATCAAGCCTGTAACCGTTCGACTGTTGGCGGGACCCATCTGATGCCATGAGCATTGTGCTCCCGTCAGATGCCACGAGAACCCTCCCCGGTCAATATCTATTTCCCACCCGTCTTCCAGCTGGGGCTTACCCATTAGATCACTGTGAGTTTTGAGCTCCTGTCGGATGCTGTGAGAGCCCTCCCGGGCAAAACAGCTAAACTTCCATCCTCTGGATTGCCAGCTGGCGTATGCTTACCCGTCTGACGCTGTGAGTATTGCGCTCCCGTCGGACTTCATGAGAGCCCTCCACGGTCGAAATCTATTTTCTGCCCATATGCCGGCTGGAACATTCCTATATAGTATTGAACTCCTGCCGGATGCTGTGAAAGCCTCCCAGTCGAGCAGCTAAGCTCCATCTCCATTCAGCTACCGGCAGGGCTAACCCAACACCCATCGAACTCCCATCGGAAGCTGCAAGAGCCCTCCCGGTCCAGCGGCCAACCTACTACCTGCAAACACTGCACTGTCAACCTTGTACTTTGCAATCTTTTTTGGGGTGTCAGTACCGTTTCCTGGCTGCTTTTTACTCTATCTGGTTATTTGTAATTGTGAACTTGTTAATTTGTACCTGTTTAAACTTGAGTTTCATGTATCTCTTAACCCCCTCACACAAACACTTGCCGTCAACTCTGCCGTCTTTTGAGATCTAAGAGATGCTTATTAGAGTGAGTGGTTATTTTTAATAAAAGAAAGAGGTCTATATAATAAAGATAAATAAATCTGTGCTATGGATTAAAGCTATAAATCAGTCTGGTTTCAAGCCCTATGTTAATTACAAAAGAAGTCAGACAAACTGATAGAAAGAAATTGAACTGAAAGAAATGTAATTCTTCAAGGTTATATAGTATGTAACTTAGTCTGTCGTGACTGAGATCAGTTTACAGACACAAGTCTTCCTAAAAACAACCACCTGTGGCGCTTCTGAAGAATTATAGCATTTTTAACACAGCATACTCTTCACAGCAGCCATGAAATTGACTCATAATTTGGCTGTGCTGTTTCTCCTTCCAAGTATGGTCTTTAGTTTAGGAGACATTTCTGTCTCTTCTGAATGAGAACACTGAAGGTGGTTAAGGTGGTTTATGCATCTTAAAATGGAAGCTCTGAGGTTTTAGTTGATGAATGAGGGGAGTGATTTTGCGTGAAAGTTTGGGAAATGGATTGAGCCAGCATTTTGGGTGAATGGTAATTATGTGGTTTCTGCACAGTTCATCCTTTCACATAATGTATATGTCGTGAATTTTCACATCTTTATGTGTCATGATTGATCCCCTTTCTTCAGGCCATGTCTTACCTTTCAATAATAAGCTGTCAATATTTCTCATACTTAGATTTCGTTATTAAACGTCAGTGCATAACTCATCCCACACCATGCTACAGACATGAATGAGACTGAAAAATTTCATTTTCAAATCAAATAATGAATTTTCAGACATCTTGGGAAAAAAAAAATTTTCCCACAAAATTTGTATGCATGCAAATTGGATAATATGCAAGGTAAACATTTCTAAACATTTCAGATTTTTTTGCTATTTTATTAAATAGGTTTCACATGTAAATCAACAATTTTACAATTTTAACAATATTTTGTTTGTTAAATTTTAACAATATCGTTTTTATGATATATTAATATAGGGTATAATGCTAATTTGCAGTTTAATACGTTGCTTATACAAAGACATTTTATTTTAACATATTTCAGTCGATGTTTACTCATCTCAGTATAGCAATACAGTTTAGGAAAAGCTAAACTAGTAGATGTGGTCATGTTCATGTAAAAATAGCATGTTGTAAGTGCCTGTAGTAAACAACAGACGCATCTGTGCCGTTCATTCACACATAGACACACGATTCATATTTAAACAGTCTTTTTGCAGTTTACATACACTATATTGCAATTAGAACAAAACACTCAAGAATAAAGACCTTACTATTCACAATCCTCAGCCGTTGCTCCTCGAAATGAAACCAAAACCAGCACTTTTGAGGTACATTTTTCCAGGATTATATTACTATTACGCTATTATTATTCCTCACAGCGTCGCAAGGCGACGTAAAGTACATGAATCTGATTAAACTGTTTTATCGAACTGATGTGGGCATTGACAGGTTTGCATGGATCGCCTCAGATCATTTGTGTTTCAATAGCGCGCGCTCTCCGTGGGTGTGTTCACATTAGCAGATAATGAGTTGCCATGATAATGACTGATATCTCTCTTTTCATACAGATTACATAAACAGATAATATTTGTTTCCATTTTGAATTTGATCATTTAAAAGTAGACACTTAAATGATTATAAAGATGTATTGCTCTTGCCTGTGTGACTAGTATTCGCTGAGTTTTGGTTAAGTTTAGAGATGTGCTCCAGAAAAAACGTTCACGGAGACAGAGAGGCAGAAAGTACACCCTGTTTATTTTCTTTATTTTACAAAAGCCCAATGTTTTGTTTCGATTGCAAGTGGACGCATAAAAAAGTAGACATTTAACAGTTTATTTTTTTATATTTTTTTAATTCTGTATGACCATAAATGACGGAGTATTTTAAGTCTATTTTGCTGCTATGTGAAAAAAAAACAGCAAAACGCGCACAGGTGTAGCCGATCAGCACTTACTCCTGGCTGCTGATTGAATGATGAGAAGTAATTACAGGGTGACGCTGAAGTGCACTCTGGAGACTTGTCATCACTCCCCCGCTTAAGCGTCGACCTGGTCCTGGAACAACACAGGGGAGAAGACAGGGGTAGGTGGGGAGTGACACTGGACAGACCACACCAACCTGCCCACATCCTTGACAATCCATCCGTATTTCCATTTGCTGCCCCGGCCCGATGTTGCACCTTGAAGTGGAAATCTTGGAGGGCGAGGAACCAGCGAGTCACCCTGGCATTCGTATCCTTTGTCCGGGCCATCCACTGCAATGGAGCATGGTCAGTCACCAGAGTAAAGCTCTGCCCTAACAGGTAATACCACAACTCCAGAACTGCCCACTTTATGGCCAGAGCTTCTTTTTCCACTGTGGCATACTTGGTTTCAGCTGGAGTAAGCTTCCGGCTAAGGTACACCACCGGATGTTCCTCTCCGTGCAGACAGGACAGCTCCCAGCCCAGTCGGAAGCATCTGTCTGGAGTGTGAAGGGGCAGTTAAAATCAGGGGCATAAAGGACTGGAGAAGAGGCCAATGCTGACTTAAATGATTGGAAGGCTGCTTCAGCATCTGATGTCCATTCTAGTCTCTCGGGCTGCCCCTTCTTGGTCAGGTCTGTCAGGGGGCAAGCTATTGCAGAGAAGTTAGGGATGAAACATCTGTAGTAACCTGCCAACCCCAGAAAGGCCTGATGAGGTCTCAACAGGATGTCCATCATATGCTGGAAGGTTGCTGGAGCACCATGCACCCCGAAGGGTAAAACCCGGTACTGCCAGTGGCCACTAGGGGTGCTAAAGGCTGTTTTCTCCTGGGATGCAGCTGTGAGAGGGACCTGCCAGTATCACTTTATCAGGTCCAAGGTGGAAATATATCGGGCTCTACAACGAAGATGGAAATTTTGTTGAGTTTCCGAAAATCATTGCAGAACCGGAGGGTTCCATCAGGCTTTTGGACCATCACAATGGGACTGGACCATGGGCTCTGTGATGCTTCGATGACCCTTCAACATCTGCTGGACTTCTTCCTCAATAGCTTGTCGACGATCCTCGAGGACCCTGTAGGGGCACTGCCGGACAATAGTTCCAGGGGGATTGCGAATCTCATGCTAAATTAAGTTGGTCTGCCCTGGTAATTCTGAAAACACATCTCGGAACTGTCCGATCAGGGATTCAAGTTCTATCCTCTGAGTGCCTGACAATTGTGGTCCCAAATCAACCACTGGTCCTTCAGCTTGCGAAAAAGCGGCCAGATGTTCTCGAGGTGCTGTCCATTTCTTCAGCAGGTTGATATGGTAAATTTGTTCTGCTCTCCTCCTTCCCGGCTGGCGGACTCTATACGTCACTGGCCCAACCCGCTCAATTATGGTGTAGGGTCCCTGCGAGGACGCCAGGAATTTAGAAGTGGCACACGGAACCAGGACGAGGACCCGATCTCCTGGCTGGAATTCCCGAGCTTGAGCGGGTCGGTTATAGAGGCGTTGCTGTGCACGCTGGGCCAAGGCTAGATGTTCTCGCACTAATGGCATGACTCTGTCAATCTTCTGTCTCATATCTTGTACGTGCTCTATCACTGTTCGATGTGGGGAGGGCTGACGTTCCCATGCATCCCGGGCTACGTCGAGGAGACCTTGCGGTTGCTGCCCAAACTACAACTCAAAGGGGGTAAACCCTGTGGAGGCTTGAGGGACTTCACGGATACCAAAAAGCACATACGGGATCATGAGATCCCAGTCACGTCCGCCCTCAGCTACCATCCGCCGTAACATCTGCTTTAGAGTCTGGTTGAAACGCTCAACTTGTCCGTCCGTTTGGGGGTGGTAGACTGAAGTACGGAGCTGTTTGACTCACAGTAACTGGCATAGGTCTTTCATGAGCTTGGAAATGAAGTGCCCTGGTCAGTCAGGATCTTGTCCGGAATGCCCACCCGGCTGAACAGAAGAAACAGTTCCTTGGCAATGTTTTTCTATGTAGCCTTCCGAAGGGGTACAGCTTCGGGGTATCGGGTTGCATAATCCACGATGATGAGTATGTGCTCGTGGCCCCATGCAGACTTCGGCATCGGTCCTACCAGGTCCATCCCGATATGCTCAAAGGGCACCTTGATAATTGGCAATGGGATAAGTGGGCTGGGGGGAGGTTGTAGTGGTGATGTTCTTTGACAAGTTGGGCAGCTTTGGCAGAACCGCTTCACCTCAGCGTCCAGGCCAGGCCAATGGAACCGATCTCGAACACGCTGAATTGTGTTCTTCACCCCTAGGTGCCCTGCTATCGGGTGTGAGTGGGCTAGCTCCAACATGATTTCAGTCTTGGACTTCGGCACTACCAACAGGTGTTTCTCCTCCCACCGCCATTGGGCAACACAGTAAAGCAGGCAATTTTTCACTATGAAGTGCGGGTAGGGATGGGGGGCTGGATGTTGGGCTTCTCCCTCCACCTCCCTAACCTGTGACCGACAATTCCGTAGCCTATCATCCTCTCGCTGTTCGTGTCCAAACAAGCCCCCTTCTCTCTCGCTGTCGGTGGCCTGCAGGACTGGTTGGCTAGCAGTCCAACGGTGGGTCCTTTGTTTTCGGTGACTCCTGTTCCGACTAGCAGGTTGTATGGTGGTTGCTAGCAGGTGGTCAAACCCCGGCCAATCCCTTCCAAGCAGTACAGGGACCGGGAGGTCCTTTACCACTCCTACCTCCACCGGCCAGGACTTCGATCCAGCAGAGATGGTGACCGTTTGGGCAGGCACATAACGGGTATCCCCGTGTACGCAGGTGATGGGGATAGACGATTTGCTGCCTGGCCGGGCCTTGATGATTTGAGGTTGTACCAGGCTCACTGAGTTGCCTGAATCGCATTCACAGGCGCCTCCAGCGGTACAGCTCGGTGGACAATACAACCTGCTAGCCATACTTTGGCATCGGGTGGGTGTGGGTCGGTTGGCATAGGTTCATCCCGTGGTGTGGACGCTGCCAGCCTGTTTCCTGTTCTTGAGATGCCCTTTGGTGATCGCCATTCTGGGGGCACCCTCCGGGGAAATGTGGCTGCTCTCTCTCCGGCGTCCCAAGCTTGGGCTGCCTCCGTCAGCTCCACCGCCTCTACGAGTTCTGCAAGGGTTGCGGGATTCCTCATACTAACAGCTTTCCGATAAACTCGAGGTAATGTGGTCCACCACCACCCTTTCAACTACCTGGCCAGCCGTGGGATTCCCAGAGAGAAGCCAAAGTTGAGCTAATTGTGACAGCTGGGCGGCTTGAACTCCTGCAGGTAGTTGCAGGTCATACACCCATTCATGGAAGCGTTGTGCAGCACACACCAGGGAAAGCCCCACTCGTGCCAGGATTTCCTGTTTTAAATCCACATACAACTCATTTGAGGGGGCCTGGAGTGAATAGTAGGCTCGCAAATAAGCCTCAACATCATCATGTTCTGTTAACTTTGTGAGCAGCTGCTGGGCCTGGACACGGGGTTCTGGAAGGGGTACACGGCCTGCAGTTCCCAGCCTTAATTGCTCAAGCACAAGCTCCATACGTTTTTGTCTGCCGGAGAGTTGTTCTACGAACTGCTGTTGGCGAATGCTGACATCGGTAAGCCGGTGGATAATTTCCTCCATTATGAGAGTGAGTGTGGTTTCTGCAGTAAGGTAAACAGAGGTGTCATCAGTATGACCTCATTCAGCAAAAATCTGTATTCCCGTATTCTCCACCACTGTGGCTGTCATGAATGCGAGAGGAAGCAAGATGCAGGTAAAAGATGTTTATTATAAATAAACAGTGATGATCAGATCCAAACAACACAACACACAAGGCAGGAAAGTAATACAGGGACCTTGATGGGCTACCGGGCTGATGGTGGAATGACAGGTGAATGAGTAATCCGTTAATCCAGAAGAACGATGATGACGACAGGAAACGAAGACACGGAGAGACTAATCCAACAGGAACGATGATCACGAGGGATGCCAAACAGGACAGGAACCAACCCCGGTAAACACCACAACAATCTGACAACACAAGACACCAGTCACTGAGAATATATGGGTGAGTAGAGTGGAATCAGCTGGCGCTGATGATCAGCGGTAATCGGAGGACACACCCACACTAATCACACACACTACACACAATCATACGAGACAAGGAAGAGGCAACGAAGACATTGCATTTCTCATTGCAACCTTGAACCTTCAACAACTAGAGATCGAAGGTAGCGTTAGTTTTGACGCTGTGACAGTGGCGGGCTGATTGAGGACACAGACCAAACTGACTTGCAGTGCACACGTCCCTGGAGGTGTTTATTGAACATAAAGTAATATCTTAACGTGGGAATTACTGTGCTCAAAGGTTGATGAAGTGATGAAGGTGCAGAAAAGGTCTGTGGCTTTCCAGTGTTAGAAGGCCAGTGCTGATCAGTTAATCCTCACTTGAATCTGGAGAAGCAGAGACAAAGAGAACACACTATTAGCATTTCCTGCAGTGGAGAACTAGCTCACCCTTTCATTGGCTGCGTTTACACTTGGCATTAACATGCAACCTGTATCCGGATGTTGTCCACATACGCATTGAAAAGACAAGTGTAAATGTGCTTCTGATCGGAATGTTATTCGATCAGCGTGTCCAGGTTCAGAGGTAGTCGAGGACGCATTGTGATTGGATCTCAGTGTAAACGCAATCCAGCCATCGTGTCTGCATTCACTGGTGGACGTCACACAAAACCCCGCCCACTGTGTTTATTCCCCCACCTCTCTCCGGAACTGAGAGCTGTGTGGTTTTGCGATACAGTCGAGTGCGAAGTACATCGCAAATATACTGAAATGTTTGCCTTCGCAGTTTGCACCCAAAAGTTGCAGAACCATTCATTTTCTGTAAAGAACGCGCATTTTTCCCACCACAGCTGGCAATGTTCTCGGACCCATACGTTTCTCTGTACCGTTTCCATTATGGCATCTATCCACAATTTTAGTACTTGCAGCCTCTTCATCCTCCTCATTTTGCGAGATTTGTAAAATGTCCCCCGACTGAAAATTGTTTTTAAAAGAAAACCCACCACTTTTTTTTTTTTTTTTTCGTGGGAATGCGAGATCCGATCTGTTATCCAGATACAGAAGCCACTTGATGTGGACAGGTGTAAATGCACCGTGTCCTGATTGGCTTATGATCCGATCTGCTTGATCGGATTGCGATGATCGCATGTTAATGCAAAGTGTAAACGCAGCCATTCTCTTGCTCTGCTTATATTCTCTCTTCTTAATGAAGCACAGGTGTGGCCGATCAGCACTTGCTCCTGGCTGCTGATTGAATGTGTCACGGTTGTTAGATCCACTGTCTTACTCATGTCGTGTGTGTGTGTGTGTTGTTCGTACTGATTGTTTCACATGGGCGTTACCGCTGATTACTTATTCCCTCATCAGCACCAGCTGCATCCCATCTAGCCAGCCTATTTAATGCCTTGTCTTTCGTCTTGTGTTTGTCAGATCGTTGTTGGAGCTTCCCCGTGTCTTTACCTGTTCCTGCTCTCCTCGTGTGTTCTCTCGTCTGCTTTTGAGTTCATCGTTTTGTGCTGGATTCCTGTTTCCAGTCCCGTTGTGGATTCTACACTCTGATCATCACTCATCACTCCGGGGAATTCTACACTCTGATCATCACTCATCACTTCGGGGTTGCCCGTCGAAGTCCCTGCGTCACCACTCTCCTGCTGTCTGCGGCGTTTGGACTTAGTTGTTTATTCCCAATAAAGAGATCTTTTACTTGCATCTTGCATCCGCATATACTTTACGTAACAGAATGATGAGAAGTAATTACAGGGCAACGCTGAAGTGCACTCTGGAGACTCGTCACAGGGTCTAGACGAAGACACAAGTGGTCACAGAAGATTTAAAAATGCATTTTAAGACCAGGTGTAAACGGTAATGCGTCTTGACTGACCACTTGTGGATTATTGAAAATGCATCTTAAAGGAACACTCCACCGTTTTTTGAAATAGGGCTTATTCACCTTCTTTCCTACATTTAGATAGGTGGGCAAATGCATTTTTGTCTCAGTGCATGCATTGTTTTAGTTTGACAGGGTCGCGCTAGCTTAGCTTAGCATAATGAATGGAATCCTTTGTTGCCAGCTAGCATGTCCTGAGTAAAAGTGATAAAAAAAAAAAAAAAACCACCTAATTACTTCTTGTGGCCTGCGTATTCACAACGAGTACAAATAGCGATTCAGAGGAAGCACAGGCGAAGCACTGCTACTTGGGCGTGATATCTCTGCACCCAAGTAGCAGTGCTTCGTCTGTGCTTCCCCCTAATATAGTCCCAAGTCAATATCTGCATAGGAAATCGCCTAGTGTTAATCTGCATCGCTATTTGTACTTGTGAATACGCAGGCCACAAGAAGTAATTAGGTGGGTTTTTTATTTTTTATATCACTTTTACTCAGGACATGCTAGCTGGCAACAAAGGATTCCATTCATTATGCTAAGCTAAGCTAGTGCCGACCCTGTCAAACTAAAACAATGCATGCACTGAGACAAAAATGCATTTGCCCACCTATCTAAATGTAGGAAAGAAGGTGAATAAGCCCTATTTCAAAAAAAGGTGGAGTGTTCCTTTAATACCAAGTGTAAATGTTTTAACCACCACGCAAAGCACCTTAGCAACTATGTAGCAACATGCTAAAAACCGCTCAGAAATGCATTTTTTTTGCATGCCCAAGCATCACTCATATTTTCTTCAGAACAGATTAAATCTAATTATTATATAATGCACTGCCTTTTGGACCCACTTTAATTTAAAATTTTGGAATTCCGGTATGTTTAGAATGGCATTGGTTATTTATTGGATCACATTAATTCCATCTTTACTTTGTGGTGAACAGTAGTCTGTTACTGTGAATATATTGCATCACAACCTAAATAGCTGCACAGCCTCAATCTAAAAAACTAAATCGTCCAAAATTGAACTCTATTATGGCTGTTATTTTTAAGAAAGCTGGCAACACAGTTCTTGATTTGTACTCATGTTATTGGTTATGAGCTGCTGGTTGGGTCCAGGGTTCCCCCCTTTCAGCTGTTTGCATTGGCACAGAAGCCCGGGCTCTGGGCACAGAGCGGCATTGCAAGATCCCCATGTTTGAGCCGGGGTGGTGGTGACGGGGGTCGAAGGGAGGGGGGCCCTAGTTCTTGACATTATAAATGGCGCTCTGTTTGAGGTCAAGTGGAGGCCCCGTTTTGGGACTTTCTGGACACAAACAGGGTGGATAACCAGCCAGACTACCCATGTGTGTGTGTCTGTGGGTAGGCAATAGGGGTGTGTATGGATATATGTGCATGTGTGGTGTCTGAAAGAGGGTCTGTGCCAAGCATACCAAGTTGTTTTAGAGCACCTTTAAAAGCATACCATGCAGGTGCTATAGATTGGAGACCAGATCTCCCACACAGACCTGTGAGATCAATGTAAAGGCCTCTTTATGCACATATTATAGCCCAGAGGCTTTGCTTTGCTTTGCTGGTATTTTAATTAACCTAAAGGTGATGTTGAGAACTTGCAGTGTCAATGTCAACCTACATGTGCTGCTTTTCTGTTCCATTCTGTTTGTTTAACTTATTAAACATTGAAAAGTGCTGATATGATTCACCTTTTTGCTGCACACATTTCATCCAGTTAAAGGGTTTGTTCAGGCAAAGTCTTTATTTAATCACCCTCATGTTTGTCCAAACCCAAATGAGATTCCCTTGTAAAAAAAGAAGTGTACTTAATTATGTGCAACTGTAGTGTACGTCAAATTTTGCAAAAGTTAATTTAAAAAAATATATATATAGATTAATATATAATATAATTAATTAAGTGCACTTTCATGACTGTTTCTTAACACACTAAGTGATTAAGTGTACTTTTTAATAATCAGTTTAATTACAATACAATCAGCAGAACCTTTTAACCATATTTCAAAGACAATAGAATTAGTTTTGAACTTGTATTTAAACATGTACTTAAGTCCTGCTTATAACTGCTTATAAGTACATATAAATTTAAACTATAATACATTTTCATTTAATTACAATTATCATGCAATTAAGTGCCAGAAAACATTACATTCAGTTTGTACTTGTGTGTGTAGTCTTTTACGGTATTTAATTTCCGTAATAAGTACTTCTTTTTCACAAGGGTTCAGAAGGGTTCCAGAGTGTTATTTTGTTTTTTTATAATGAGAACTGTCAAGCTCCAGAAATGTCAGAAGTAGTCCATACGGCTTGTGCGAGTCTTTGTTTGGAAAACTTTTTTAGTGAATTATTCGCTAATTTAATTATGTGTTTGATTCGCTAATTAAATGCATGGTTGTCATCAGTGATTATACAGTATATTGATCTCACAAGATATGTGATGTTATGATGATTTTTTTAATTAATAGAACTTCAGTTATTCTAAACAGGTATGCAATTCAAAATGTGTGTTTTGTTTCTTAAACCAATGTGTCCAGATTTTTTAAGCTTTGGCCATGAAGTTTCCATTTGGTTCATCACTTATTTTATGATATTTCTCTGGTGCTTGGTTTGTTACCTTTAGAGTTTGAAAGCCACAATTCCCATTATGATAAAGAGCACTCTAGACATTCTGCAATATTTTTCTTTCCAACATTTTCGGGTTATCTATAGTCTTTCCCTTTAGTAGTTCAACTTATAAGGGTCAGTTTGTTATCTGTCAGTGACTCCTGATCATTGGAAAAGCCCGGTGAATGTTCACACAACATATTCTTTCAGCTTTAATGTTGTGTTTTCCAGCTACAGGTCAAGTGAGGAATACGTGTATGTACGTGGCCGGGGGAGGGGACGATATGTATGTGAAGAGTGTGGAATACGCTGTAAGAAACCCAGCATGCTGCGCAAACACATTCGACTACACACGGACGATCGACCTTACGTCTGCCAGCACTGTAACTTTGCCTTCAAAACCAAAGGTATGCTGCACAACTGATGAATGGAGATTTGTGGCTTTTAGTTCATGTCTGTCCATATTATATTAATATTATTGATAAAGTAAAATATACATTTAATATTTATATTAACTTTGAGCCCATCTACTATACGCTAGTGTACACCTAAAAGACAATATTAACTTTTAGCAGATATACATTTAAAATGTACATTCCAAAATACATCATCTCCTGCTCAAGGGCAAATGCAAATATTTGGTCAAATAAAATGTACTGTGGAATAAGATTGCCACTCTCCCTAACTCCACCTGCCCCTGACTAGTAATAGCAAGAAGCAAATTTAAACTAATTTACGATAAGGACAAGACCATCAATATGCTCCCTGTCCTGTAGTAGAAATATTGGCAACACAACAAAAATAGAGGTTTATAATAGATATTATTGTATCACTAGTTCGGTTGTTTACATGGACACTTACATGGAGTCTACACCTGGATTCTCACAGGGACGAACTTGATATAAATACGTTTATTTTTTTTTCATTCCCATGTTGAAGCTCTCATACTGTTTTCCTCAGGGAATTTAACCAAACATATGAAGTCAAAGGCTCATGGGAAGAGGTGTCCAGAGGGAACTGCTCCAGGACCAGTTCAGTGTGAGCTTGAGACAGATGAGGGAGGTGAGAAACTTGTTTTTGAAAGAAGTCTCTTCTTCTTGCTCACCAAGGCTACATTTATTTAATCACAAATACACTAAAACAGTAATATTATTACAATATAAAAAAAAACAATATAAAATTGTATATGTTTTAAAATGTCATTTATATTTGTTATGGCAAAGCTCAATTTTCAGCAGCCATGTACATGTATAATTTATATAAATTCAGACAAATTCTGTCTGAAGTATTAGTTACTCATTAACTTCTTTTTGTAGTTCTGTTTGTTGAAAGCATTAAATCTTTGTCTGTCAATTTGACTTAAAAAATGATCAAAGCAAATTATATGATACATCGATTAATCTGATTATTTGGAAATAAATTATGCATTTACCATGAATTATTGTGGCATTTGGATTAAGTATGGTTACTTAGCTAGTGATTGAATTGGTTAAATGTATTTGTCTTTTTTGTTTGCATAATTAAGATACAGTGACTCTCTTGTGCTGTAGGTGACAGTGATAAATGTTTCCTTGAGACGGATCTGGTGGAGGAGCACCAGTTCTCAGATGCAGAGGAGACAGATGTGGATGAGGCTGATGATAATGATGAGGGTGACGAGCAAGCATCATGCTCCTCTTCATCATCTAAGAGTGCGTCTCTCTCCAGAGATAATTCTGGCTCCTGTGACATCTCAGGCTTTTCAAACCCAGGCTGGGAACAACATCCCAAACCGCCTGTCAGTATGAGCCCCCGAAAACCGAGCCACTATGGAGAAGCTGCCTCTCCGAAGACCACAAAGTCTATAGTAACCCTTCCACACCTCGAACCCACTACAGGGAAATGTTCATCCCCCATCCGCAGCCTGTCTCCTGGCCTGCAAATGTCCCCTGCTTTACCACAGTCTCCTCAGCGAGACATGTCCCCTCTACGTTGTCCCTCTCCGAGACATAGTCTCTTTCCATCATCCTGCCTTTCCTCTTTGTCTCCTTCTGAACACCCAGCTTCATCATTCCCAGAGAGACGCGTGTCCCCCATTAGAGCCTTGTCCCCCATACAGCCTTCGTCTCACAGTTGTCCACTTGCGTTGACTGTTGGGGCCAGCGTGACTGTTCAGTACCAAGCTGATAGACCCAGAGATTCTACAAAAGCCTCACCCAACAGATTTAATCTCAAGACCAAACCGGTAAGTGATCTTTCTGACTGAATGTAGTGACCATACAAGTGACAAGTGACCATAATGCTGATAAGAAAAAGTTAAACGACCATGCCATTTATTTAGTGCATTTTTATATTGGCCTGATCAAAAATAATGGTTTCCCGTTTAAACCTGTTTTGTTTAGGTTCTCTAAAAGAAAATTACACTTTTATTACCCTTACACCCATAGAATTTTTTTTTTTTTTAAATGTATTTAAATAGTATTCTCGCTTGACAACAGTGTTGATGTGCAGAACACATACTGGCTAGCTTTACTGTCTCCATTCATCCTTGTTTCAATAGTGAGTAAATTGTGGGTTTATAGTCTTGATAGCTAAATATGTAGATGCTTCTTTCTTTGTCTAAGTTTGTTTTACTCCACTTATAGAAAGATTTTTTTTTATTAGTGCACAAAAAGACACCCAAATATATCCAAGATAAACATCCAAAAACACATATCCTGATTCTAAAAGCACACTGTGTGTTATTTTTGTGTCGCACCTTTATTACAAATAGAAGTCAAGCCACCGGTCTTTACATACAATTAAAGCCAAAACCTTAGATAGTAACCCATGAAATGATGAATGCATACTCATCTGTTTACCATCTTCTGTATGAAGTAAAAATTTGGGAAGAACCAGGACTATCTTTAGCTGTCAAGACCGTAGCTGCAAAAAAAAGATTAACCACACTGTTTAGAAATAACATCCCTTTGCCTAGAATAAAGATGACTGCACTAGTGGTCACTCTACAATATCCAACAGACCACTTGGTGATTTCACTAAAAAAATGTCTTTCTGGCTCCCCTCAAGGAGAAAACACACAGTCCTAAGAGAAGGACCAACATGACACAGTCTTGGCCTCTGCCACATGGGCGTCTCTCCAGGAACATGCAGCCGAAAGAAGGCCAGCGTGTGTTAAGTCACCTGCCACTGCACTCCCAGCCCCAGGTGATGATTCCCAATCTCAGCCTCACGATTCCTATAGGCGGGATACAGATGGTGCAGCCACGCTCCAATATGCTCCTCCGAAGCTCTTCTCTGAATCACAGTGTGGCCCAGATGACTGTCACTGTACTGACAAAGGAGAAAAGGGCAGATGGGAGTCCTACAGTTGAAGTTCCTCATCGTAAAAATCAGCTGATAGTGTTCTCGGAGCCTACGGTGGAGATGAGCTCTAAGAGTAACACTTCCTCCGATGAAGACAAGGAGAAAATCCGGGGAGTTATTCAGTCAGGGCTAGTATCAAAAAAGAAGGAGGTTCCCAGCGTTCCCATGACGACCTGGAAGAGTATCTCTCAAAGAAATAACAGAAAGCATTCTCGAAGTCCCAAGAAAGCTCAGCCGGTAGAAAGCTCAAGAACATCCATGGACACTAAGTGTTAAAGAAAAAGTTCAGCCAAAAATGACAATTCTTTCTTCATTTATGCATGCGTAAAATATGTCATTCCAAACCTGCATGTTTGGCAGAATGTTCAGTTTTGCTCTTTTTAAACAGTGGCATTTGGTATTGTCTAGAATTGTCAGAAATGAACGGGCTTGGGGCAAAAATGATATCAAAATGCACAAGACTGCCTGCATAGACACAAATCAACACCTGCATCTTCATCACCGCCCTCTGGCGTGTTTGATATGCAGGCAGGAGAAATAAAAACAGGATTATTTACATTGTGTTTTCACTGTGTTAGTTATGCTGAAAGCTTCAGTGAAAGTGCAGAAATCTAGTTGCGCTCTTTACGCATTACTGTGATAGGCTACAACGCTCATCCCTGCAACCTTTTATGCAATGTGAGTAGATATGAATATAGTGTAATGCTATAATCAACCCTTTTCACAATTAGATAAAATAATAAGTTTTTTTCTTAAATAGGGGAGAGTGGGGTAAGATGAGCCATTTTTTTACTTGTGTGTTCCTCAAGATAAGAGAAGTACATTGAATGTATCTAAAAAAAAAAAAAATGTTTCCTAATTTTAAATGATGAGAATACATCTATGACAAAGGGTTCTAAAAATATGGCTTCTTATTAAAAAGTGTTGTTGTGGCTCAATTTACCCCAGGATGGGGTAAGTTGATCTGAGTCAGAGGGTAATGCTGGGCACACACCAAAAGATTTTTTACATCTTATAAGATTTTCAAAATGTGATAGACCACAAACATGAGGACAAAAAATCCTAGATTTAACCGTTTTGCTCCTATAGTGTGTGGTGTGCCATGATGTGACAAAGACAGCACACCACACACAAACAGATTTTCAACCAGAGTCTCGACTGTGAACACAGGAAATCTCGCAAAATCTCACGAGACCTCAGAATAAGCATGCCGGACGATATGCAGGAAGAAATTGCGATGATAGTGTTTGGAAAGGTTTTACACGACACGTTGTCTAAACATTTGTGCTGTTGCCACAAATCAACAAGCTGATCCTCCATCTCTGCTGTCCACATCAATTTAACTTTGTGTTGCGCCATGACTGCGTTTGTTATGCTTCCGTCTTCCATCATCTCGCTTTCTGATTGGATATTGTTTCGTTTCACGTGATAATCTCCAGAGCGTGCGCGCGTTTGTCCTCGGGGTTCCCCCCACACATCAGGATTTCTGATCGTAAATATTAAACATGTTGAATATTTAAGCCTGGTTCACACGGCAGGATAATTAGGCCGATTTTAGCCCCGATTCACCCCTTCCGACAATCTTAAGGATGCTCCTAAGGATATTCCTGCCGTGTGTGGTGTGTTAAGACTGCTCTCGTCTGCTCGGAAGGACGTCGGGACCGCTCCGATCTCAAATTGGGGATATCCAACATGTTGGATTTTTTTGGCCCGATTTCTCCTCGTGTGTGGTGTCCCCCGGGGACAAACGAGCACGCAGCCTGTGGACTGTGGCGTGTAGCCAATCAGAAAGCGAGGTGACGAGGCGGCGAGGAAGCACCGGGAAACTCTTCGTCCGCCATGATTGTTTACTCTGAAGTCACGTTTGATCTCGAGGGATTTTGCGAGATTTCCCGTCTGACCTGGGAATTGCTCGGGAGTCAAATCGGTTCGTGTGTGATGTGTTGATTTTGCCGTGTGGCTGCGCACCACACACTGTACGACCAAAACTGTTTGACCCGTGATTTTTTAATCGCAGTGTGTGGGGTCTCTCAGGTTTGGAAAATCGGCCGACAATTTTAAAATCGTCCCGTGTGAACCAGGCTTTACGATTCGCGTTCGAGGCGGCTCCGACGTTCTTCCGATCAGGTTCGGACACTCTTAACACACATCACACCAAGGGAAAATCTGATAAGATAATCTGTAGAACCATCAAGATAATCGGGACATAGTAGCTAGGATTGTCGGAAGGGGGGAAATCGGCCCAAAATCAGCCCAATTATCTTTTGGTGTGTACCCAGCATAAGTTGCTCCATCTGGGTGTAAACTGACCATCTAACTGAATGTGAATCAACCCCATGTGAAATTTTAAAGATCATTTACCTATTTTAAAAACTAATTTAAAAATCAAATTTCCTTTTACAAATAGTCATATTTCTTTTCTTAAAGCTAACTTAAACAACATAAAACCAACCAAATTAAGTTGTAATTTCAATATCTTTAATTGTTTATATTTCTGAAACAGTATGTTTAACATCAAAGTTGTAACCTTCCCAAAAAACAGACTAAACAGAGAGTTTGTTGAGTGAAATTAAACAAAAACTGAATTAGAATGAATGAATAAATGTCACTGAAACTAATAAACATTTTAGTCAAAACAAAAGGTTCTTGGCATGGTAGTTTTTCTGCAATGTTAGGCCATTAGGGACTACGGGTGGAAAGACATATATGATTAATTGGGATGCACCAATACCACTTTTTCAGAATGAGTCGGATACCGATACCGAAAACCGATACCTGTATTTTCACTGCATTTCTAACATTTCTAATTGTATTTAAAAGATAAACCAAAAGAATATAAATCATATTAGTTTGCTTAATTTGTCCATCAAATATATATTTCTTTCAGTTATTTTCATGCTTAATTAAGCCTGCTAAAATGCATTGAATGAGCTTCTGTTACTTTCTACATAAACTAGTGTGAATAAGACGTGAAAGACAATTCAATTCAGTATTCGCGCGCTGTCTATCAAGACGTTGGTTTTCAGAGTGGTCGCTTTGGATGTTTCGTTCATGGAACTTCTTGACCTGCAAACGTCCTGTAATAATGTAGGGAACCACCCATTATACATAAATCAGGTAACAGTTTATGTTTTACTTACATATACGATTTAGTTTTAATCCAAATAACACATGCTGAGTGAACGATTAGCAATCAGAGCATTCAACAGAAGTGCTCTCTCTCTCTCTCTCTCTCTCTCTCTCTCTCTCTCTCTCTCTTTTGATAAGTTTTGTGATTTAGGTGGTTTGTATTGTTGTTGCTAATGATTTGATAAGATATTGTGTCTATAAATAGTTGTTTCCACTAAAAAAGTATGCATTTTTACAATACAAATCTTTAAAGGCCGTTTTCTCAAAATGTTTTTTTTTTTTTTTCATACTCTGAGCCAGAAGTATCTACTTCAGAAGCACTTACATACACCAGACTTTCCAGTTGTATTCCTATCTATATTCTTAAGGTTTTTACAGAGGGGTTTGTTCATATATCATTCAGATTCTGATTTATACTGGATTTTATACCTAAAAACGGGGCGAAAATTGATTTTTTTATGGCTGTTGTTGGTATCGGAGCATTTTTACGAGTACGAGTACATGCTCAGTATCAGGTATCGGTATCGGTGCATCCCTAATGATTAAGCAACTTCTGGTACTTATCAGAGAAGGATTTGGTGTACTTGCATTGTTCCTATTAAATAAGCTAAACTAAAAATAAATTAAAAAGTATAAACTAAGCCATTTTGTGTAGCCTAATATTACATTGAAATTATACCAGTTTATACTTCAGAGATTTAACTTAACTAGTGCCTTATGGTGGGGTAAGTTAAAACGCTGGCTCCCACAACATTGCCCCATAGCTGCCATTTTGGGCAAAACTAGCTAGCTTACCAATTCAGACTAATATTTAGCTAAATGATTTGCATAGTTTTATACATTGCTAAATCACCAATATGGATCATAAATATTTTTAGACCTGGACAAAACAGCCACATCTGTTATGCTAAATTTTTACTTTGACAAGCCAAAAACAGTTTTTAAAGTAAATGGGTGCCTTCCACTCCTCCCGTGTGCTTCTCCTTTTCACAGTCTGTCAGAAATGATGGGTGGTTCCAAAATATATGGTCAAATGACAATAAAAGTGTACTCATCTTGCCCCACTCCCCCCTACTCATTTAAATTTTACAGTGAAATATAACATTTCTTATTTTGATTTATTCAGTCATTTTACTTAATGCTAATTTTTATTAATTACTTATAACTTAATAATAATAATTATTGTTATTATTATTATATAATCACAAAATCTTGGCCAAATTGTGCATCCCTTAAAAACAAGCAAAGCAAACCTGTTTTTAATTAACATTTTAAATTGCAAATCGCAATTCGAATTTCCCTTAACAGCAGCTGTATACTCAAAAATGTTCAAAAGAGTTCCACATACTTATTCCAGTAACAATTTACAGTAAGGTTTCAATAGTTAACATTTAGTTGAAGCATTCACAAACAACGAGCAATACATTAGACTATTTATTAATCTTTGTTAATGTTAGTTAATAAAAAAGTATTCATTCAAGTTCATTGTTAGGTTATGGTAACTGCAGGTCCATTAATTAATATTAACAGACACAACTTTTAATTTAATTAATACATTAGTAAATGCTGAATTTAGCATAAACAAGGATCAAGAAATGCTTCAGAAGAATTTTTTTTTTTTCATTGTTAGTTCACTTTAATGTATTGAAAAAATTTAACCTTAATTTTAAAGTGTTACCATTTTTTGTTATTTCATGTTACCCAATCACAGCAGTGGGCGTTTACATTAAAGATTTAAGGGAGACATGCCCCTTTAAACAGAGCGTTCAAATCATATTGCTTATATTGCCCTTATATTTCTAAATTATAACAGTTTTTAATGTAAAAATAACATTAGAAGTGCACCTCAGGAAACATAAAATGTAAAACAAAAATGCAGTTCATGACAATGGCATGGTTTAAAGGGCATGTGTTGTATGGATCACTTAAGGGTATTTTTAAGATGCCTTTTCGTTGCTTAAAGATTCTGCTTTGCATGCCGGTTTGGATATGAGGGTGAGAAAATGATGTCAGAACTTTATTTTTGGGTGAACTATCCTTTTATAGGTCTATCAGATTCTGTGTACCACAGAAAATGTCACAGGTCATGATTCAAGTCACTGGGACTAAAGCTTTGCAGAATAACCGGAGTCATTTTTGCCTTGTTTAACCTTAGGCTAGATACATTATGTTCCTGATCTATGTATATTTTCTTGTCTGCATTCTTCATAAACACCAAACACACAAATATGTGTGTGTGATCAGTGTGTAATAAAATGAAAACATTTATTACATATATTTAACAAAATTATATATAAGGTGCCAATAAAATTCAACTCCCATTTTCACGTTTTATTGTGTTACTGCATGGAACCATTGAACGAAAAAAAATCCTCTCATTAAAAATATATCTATATCCTACTGTAAATCTTAATAGAAATCCTACTGTACAAATGTATGTTTTTATATGCATTTATACTATATTCTATGGCACTGCAGTGTGTATGTGTTTTTCTTTGTTGTATGTGATGGTCGGTAGAATATTTTTGGCCAGCATTTTAAACACTCATGCATTTCCAGTGAATAGTCTAGAATATGGTCAAACCCAGAAGATGAGCAGCTCTGGTTGATGGTTCAGTTGTTCTTGTGGTGTTGATTATTTAGATGTGGGAAGATGTCAGTATGGTGTTCCTCCCGTTGTGATGTATCCAGATAGACGGAGATCTCTTGTGTAATCTTACAGACAGGACAAAGTATTAAGAATATAAGAGTAACATGAATTTAAATTAAATGATGTTACAAGAGTCTGCTGTTGCTTTGGCCATGTTTATTTATTCGATAATCTATGCACAAAATGATTATGTGTTCTGTCATACTTGTATTTCAAACTATATGCAAAGATATTGTTAATGTATGGATTCTGATAACTAATGCTATTAATAGCATTTTTATATTCATGTATATTCATGAAAATCTGATGTCATTTTAATTAAATACAATCATTATATCTGGTAACAGTATTTTACAGTGTCCTTGTTTTCACAAGCATTTCCACAGCGTTCCATCACTCGCGTTTTCACAGGTTTGTGCTTTTGAAGTTTGCGCAGAGATAACCTTTTTTTTTAAAAAAGAAAAATTCAAGGCTTGCACCTTGGAATCTATTTCAGGGTTTGTGTTCTCGATCCACCAGGCACTGTTTTTGAGCGCGTTTAGAGCGGTGTCGTGTTAGCGGCCCCTAAGTTAATGATCTTTGCAACGGAAGTGAATCAATCAGTCAAAACTAACTTTAGCTGGACAATAACTTTATCCTAGAGCTGCTGTAAAGCCAAAACAATCTCTGTTACTGTAATTTCCTATTATCACTGTAAATCTGCTTTGAAACAATCTATATTGTTAAAAGCGCTATATAAATGAAGGTGACTTGACTTGACTTGTTACACGTTACATGTAATTACGGTAGTAATAACTATAAATTATGCATAATTACATTTAACTAACCCTAACCTATATAGTCAAGTCAAGTCACCTTAATTTATATAGCCCTTTTTTACAATACAGATTGTTTCAAAGCAGCTTTACAGTGATAACAGGAAATTAATGCAACAAAGATTGTTTTGGGCTGTACAGCAGATCTAGAAGAAAGTCATTGTCCAGCTTAAGTAAGTTTTTAATTTATTCATTTTACACGACACAGGTTTCAACTGAAAACAAAAGTTTTTTTTATTGAATTGTACACTTGTAGTGTACTTCAAATCTTAAAAGTCACAAATCTTAAATGTTACTTAGGGTAGGATTTTGTTTTAACACACTTAACACTTTTAAAAACTGCATGTTACTTTGTAATAAGTGAATGTGTCGTATAATATAATGTAGGCTATAGATTGTCACTTCATTATAAATCTGTAATTACACATTTTTTAAATACTTTATAGGTTTCAATATAAATTACATAAAAGTATATTTTAGTTAAAGCTTGTAATTTGGCAGCACACTTTAACCAAATAATTAATTTAGAAATAATTATGAAATGACAAATAAAGATGTTAAGTACTTAAGTCTTATGTAAATGCACGTAAATATTTAAAAGGCTTTACAACAGGGTTCACCAATCTCGGTCCTGGAGGGCCGCTGTCCTGCAGAGTTTAGCTCCAACCCCAATTAAACACACCTGAACCAGCTAATCAAGGTCTCACTAGGCATACTAGAAACTTTCAAACAGGTGTGTTGGAGCTGGTTGGAGCTAAACTCTGCAGGGACAGCGGCCCTCCAGGACCGAGATTGGTGAACCCTGCTTTACAAAGTGATTTTAACTGATTGCATTTATACAGTATAATAATTTACAAACATTTTTAATTTAATTGATATTGACAATAATTTTAACCACATTTTCATGTCAATAGTTTAAACAATTATGCAGTCTGAAAACATTACATTCTTTAGTATTTAAGTATGTTTTAGTATATATTCCTTAAAGTATATTATAGCTGTAATAAATACTCTTTTTAAAAGTATGTTAAAGTTGACTTCTTTTTCACAAGGGTAAGTTCAATGTACAGCAATATTCTATCATTTCTGGATAGAGTAGCTCTAGAAAATTGTCTCAGCTAGTGGAATGGCTTGGTGTTTAAGGTAGATGGGAGAACATAGGTTATTGTATAACACCAGCATATTTCAGCAGAGTGTCATGCTGCTAACCAGGAAAACCTTAACTGTACACTTAACCTTAAAATAATGATATTGTTGACTCCACTTGAAGGCAGTATAGTGTGTGACCTTATGAATATGCTCAGAGGATACCATAGAACTTTGGTGATAACGCCCCCTACTGGCACATGATCATACTTCTAAATAATGTACTTTGATTCTTTATATCATGCTTAATGAATGGCTCCGTGGTTGATTGAATAGTTGTTCGTTTTTTTTTTTTATCATCATAAATCAGATTTTTTTAAATGAATTTTACTAACAAACTAATATCACAATATCATCATATTTATAATTATTGTCATAGCTGTTGAAAAACAAGTGAACACAATAAAACCACACTAAAGTTGTCAAATTGTACCGTCACATGTGTTTTATAGAATTTATATATTATTTAAGAATATATTTATAAATACTGAAAAATGACAACTTATCCCATAAAGTGTGATATCATGCCTCAACATGACCCCAGCCTCCATATATTTATATTAGAACATCAGGCTTCATTAATAACTAGGCTACTTCTTTACTTTGTCACTCATTCATTTGTAGCGTTCTTTTTTCTTAAGGAACTGAGAATGCTAATGTAATAAATGGAGTGTCTACTCTCATTTCGCCACTAGAGGGAGCTGTAAATGTGCTGAAACTTAAATGAAGGTTCTCATGCTTAAAGTCAACGTGTAGACAACGTGTTCAAAGTGTTATCGATAGCTAAATAGACTCTACATAGTAGCCTACAGTACAGATAAACGAACTAAATTATCTTATCCACTTTTAAATTAAAAATAATTACAAAATAATTCTATAACAGTAGGCCTATATTGCATACACGGAATAGCCTACAGACATAATGGTTTTTATACTGTACAAACTCTATATGCTCTAACGGTAAGATTTATAAGCTGTTTTCCAAATGGGGACCAACAAAAAAAGTCACCACAAGGACAAGGATTTCGGAGATTGCCATCTTCGTGGAGACAATTTGTCCCCATAATGTAGGGATTACCTGAACCACACACACACACACAGTAGGCTATAGATAGAGCTCAGCAATCATTGGTTACGCGTTTAGGTATCAGCAGTGACATTTGTTTACTGATGTTTATTTAGTAGGCTATGTGATATGTATAATATGTATGTGTTTCAATAAGACAGTGAGGGTTTTTCAGTCAGGCCCGTATGGTGTTTGATTTCCAGACGCAGATCATGAAATGTTTGCATTCCACTGTAAAAAATTGACCGTAAAATTTACAGTAACTTACTGGCAACGATTAGCCAGTAAGTTACTGTGAATACTTTTTACAGTAAGGGTACTGTACTTCTATTTACAGTATTTTATGTATACACTGTGAAATCAAAAACAGTTAAATACTGTGATTTTAGTTGTATTTACAGTAACTTACTGGCTAATCGTTGCCAGTAAGTTACTGTGAATACGTTTTACAGTAAGGGTACTGTACTTCCATTTACAGTATTTTGTGTATTCACTGTAAAATAAAAAACAATTAAACACTGTGATTTTAGTTGTATTTACAGTATTGATTGTTTTACTGTAGAAGAAAAAAATAAATGCGTCTGTATGCGGTCAGGAGATAACAGTTAATCACTGTAAATTCAGTTTCTCACTGTACAATTTAAATACTGTATCACTGATTTAATATTAGCCATCATTAAAAGAATCACCCATATTCTATATTGCAATCAACTGCAGACAATAAGAAAATTGTTAATAGTTATTTATTTAAAAACATCGGGTGAACAGGAATGACAAAACAGGTACAACATAAAGGGATAATGGACATTGGACAACATGCCATTATACCATCCAAAGTTAACACACATTCTATGTTTGTAATGCAGCCACAACGCCCAGCGGAGTGTGTTAACTTTGGATAGTCTAATGGCGTGAAGTCTATTATCCAGCTTATTCTACTGTTGCTAAATTTAAGTTACGACAGAAGAAAATTTTACAAAACGAGGTATTTCATTACAAGTTTTGTTAAGTTACAGAGCAAACTGTTACTAGTTCATTCACTAGTTCCGCATGACTGGTTGCTATGACAGAACAATAATGCAAATTGATACAATACGGTCAAAACATGTAACTACTTTGAAACCGTGCAAATAACTGATTATTACCACATTCTAAAGAGCAATAAATAACACTATGGCAATATTGAAATAAAATAAAACATTGAACATTAAAAAATTAAATATTTAACATTTGCATGAACATTTAAAACAGAAAGGAAAATAAACTTCCCCTGCCACTTGACAAAGGTCTATGACCTCTTGCATGCCGTGACCTTGGAGACCTAGAATCCCAGTTGGAGCCCTGAAATTAAAGAAAACACATTAGATCGGCTGAATGGTTTCGAAAACGGTAAAACTCAACTGTTTAACTCTGGGGGAGTTGTAAAATGAGCCTATTTCCAAAAAAAAAGTGGTGTGTTCTTTTAACAAATACAACTTTTTATTTAAAAACTACTACTAGTAAATGGTAAAATTAACATTAAAGATGAACTGAACTGGAATTTTGAGTAAAGGTGATATAACAGATGTATTTTATTTATTCTCATTGGTACAATTTTTAAAGTGGCAGAATTTGTTAAAAAGGATAAAATGGTATGTTGAAAATGTTGTTGTTGTTACACGGGTGCCGCCATGTTGGATTTCAACATTCGGCAACGTCACTGGAATGGTAAGCTACTCCGTTGCTAACCAACACTAGCAGAGCAGCCATTGCATGCAGCCCCTGGATTTCGAGTCCGTAGTGAGCATTTTTTTAGCGACAGACTATTTAGAGAGTTGTACTTTCAATACAACCGGTTCACTGGTGAGGGTTAGGCTAAACCTGAGGACATTCCGTCAATGTTAAACTTTTCAGGCTGTAGTACAGGGCAGACCGATAGACCAATGGCAAGTACTAACACCACCGATGCTATCTATGTTACCGCAGAGACAGGGCGCTGAAACGCTCACGTCAAGGCAGAGGACAGAGAAGTATGTTAACTGTTATGATAGCAAGTTATAGCAAGCTAAGCAAAGGGCTGGATGTAACGTTGTCACATACACAAAACATGTACATATTCACTTACACGCACATATAACGTGTAACGTTAGGCTTTATAGCATTCAACAAAACTGAGACACTCATTAATTGAAATTGAGTAACAAAATCAAGCTAGATACCAAATGATCCAACCTAGGGAAAGAGCTAGCAGCTAACGTAAACACGTTGGAAGCACTTTTGTCAAACTCCACAAGCTAGCCACCACTCCGACCATATAAACTGTATAAATCATGACTCGTCTCGATAATAATGCGTTTACTAGCTGCTAATTAAACTACAGCAGGTCTGTAAACAGATTCCAATGTCCTACCCACCCTGAAGCTAGCTGATGTCATCGTCTCAGGGCACATTGTTGATACAGAGGGAGTTCACTTTTCTTTTCTTTTTTTTCTTTTTTTTTTTAACGTTTCTTCATTCGGATCCATTTGCGATCCATTCCATTCTGAATAAACAAACAACGCAGTTTACATGATTCATCCTTGTTGCATTATTCATTAAGATAATAATTAATAAATGCACGCACAATTATCCATTAACTTGATAAATGTTGCAGATATGTTTTATGCACAAACAAATGCCTTTCAACGTGCACAATTCAGAAGTAAATGAATGTGCAGCAATTTGTACAAATATAGAGTCTGTAAGCCTACTATACGTGTTGTAGCCATTAAATAAGCTCATTCAGTTTCATTAAAATATTATTATTTTTTATTATTTTCATCTATGTTGAATATAAAAAAGTTAACAGCATGAGTAAGATAGGATGCGCAATATATCGAGAGATATGGAGCGGGTCAGACATGATTTTGACCACTTAATTAAGATTTGCTTTGTAGAAAACCTTTCTTTAAAGTGAATTTCGTTTTGTATAAATTGTATCTTAATTTTAATTTTTTTTCATCAACCAATTGCCTGTATTTAATAAGCAAATATAGCAGACATTATAATCACGGAGGCGTCCGCGCGTCCACTTGCATTGCACGTGAACTGGAGCGCATCTCACCCTAACTTAACCGAAACTCAGTGTATGCCTTACAGACATGAGAAATATAGAAAGCCTGAAATGTCTTTAAACGAAACAATTCAAAACGAAAAGAAATGGGCTACTCTCTGATTATGTAATGATGTGCATTTCTCTCTATAGGCGCGTTCACTACGGAGATGGCGATCGTCAACTTAATCTTTGCAGCTGACACGGTTTATTAATAAAAATCAATGCATGCGCGTCACCGGATTTACAAATGCACATCTTGCTTGTTGCACGCACACATATTATGTAGGCTACATATTACGAAATAACGAGATATTATGTTGAAATAATTAGGCTAATTATTAATTATCATTATTAATAATAAATCTATAAGAATATTTGATTGAATGCTGAATGTTGCTTGTTCAATTGAATAAAATTAATACTTTAATTGTGATAATTAAAATAATTGATTATTAAATATATAAGTGGCCTATGTTTGCTCATTTATTAATACTATTTGTATATAATATATCTAGCACCCCCTCAGCACCTGCGTTAAAAAATTCTCTGGCGCCGCCCCTGGTTATAACAGCCCACGTATTAAAAAAAATAGTCAGGTTTAAATCGGGCTTGGGTTCATAATTACAGTTAATGTGTCGGGCCGGGCGTGTGGTGGTAGTCAGATACCCATGCCATTAAAATGACTCATTTTCGTCTGTGTATAGTAGTGGTGGAAATTTTGATTCTTTCCAGAGACTCGTTCATTTTCAGTTCGTTCACCAAAATGATTCGTTCAGATTCGTTCACTGATTCGTTCAGTGACAATTTTTTCCTATTACATAAATACTGCAGCAGGTGGTGAAAAAGAGTGTATTTTATGATACGTTTTAACGAACATATTTACTTGTTAAAAAAAATGATTTGGCTTTGTTAAAATTTGTGCCTTATTTACTAAATTAATAAAATAAGTCTAAATAAGAGGTTCAGGTGACCAAACCAAGGTTTTCTTGCATAATTAACATTTTAATTGTTTGGTCTGACATACACATTCATAAATCTGGGATTATATTAAACGTTGAGTTATGTTATGTATGTTAAATATGATAAACAATTATACGCACACCTATAACTGCGCTTTGAATGAGATTGAATCACATGCTAAATGACCGATCTACCCAGTACTCTCATTCACAAACTAAATGTACCAGTTTGATCAATTCGTTCACGAACGAGATCTCTCTCTCGTTCAGACTCGAAACAGAGCGATCTCGGTCAGTGGCGGGCGTATTCGTTCAGTAGATCCAACCAATTACATGCCCCTTCACAGCCCGAACTGAAATGTTATTTGCTGACGTTACGCAAATGAGACCTAACCAATACTGTCATATTTTTTGGTTTGTTTTAGTTTTTAGAGAAGTGCATATGACATGAATAAAACGTAATTAATTCATTTTTGATAATACAAAATGAACACAAGTAGTAAAGTAAATTTTTCAAAGTGCAAATACCACAAAACTAAGTCTAAAACACACAAACAAAAGAAAAGAAAAGCAGGTAAAGAGAAGTGTAAATTTAAATCAAGTAAACAGTCAAGTACAAAATGACAATGTTAAGTTGTATTTGTTAGCCTATATTTAACCATCAGCTTGCGTTATTAAACTGTTTTCATTACAACGGTAAAGTGTAAACTTCCTTCTTAGATGCAAATATGCTGACTACACAAACCCAGCTCTATCGGTTCGCCATCATTATCGTTCAAACAACTGGTTCTTTTCGTTCACGAACGACATGTAGCCTACCAGTTCGTTCACGAGAAGATCTCTCTCTCTCGTTCAGACTCAAAAGCAATTCGGTCACAGTCAGTGAAGGGCGTATTCGTTCACTACATCCAACAAATCACATGCTCCGTCACATCTCATACTCGAACGCTATTGGCTTGAGGTTTAGTCATTCTTGACAGGTTGAAAACACAGAGCTACCCGGTTCACTGAGCTGCGCATGCGCTCAGGGGCGTAGTTTGTGGGGGGGTTGGGGGGGAGATAACCCCCCCAATATTTAAATCTATGCATTACAACCCCCCCAATATTTATACCATGATCACATGAAAAATATGCAGACCCAAACTTCAACCCCCCCAATGTTCAAACCAAATCTACGCCCTTGCATGCGCTGCAATAGCGCCGCGTGGCTGTGGAGGGAGGAATTTCAGTGAACGAGAAATATGAGTCAATGGATTACGTGAACGAGAACGATTCGTTCACCTAAAAGATTCGTTCAAAAAGAACGATTCGTTCACCTAAAAGATTCGTTCAAAAAGAACGATTCGTTCACGAACGTAACATCACTAGTGTATAGGACCTGCAGCTGCAACTGCCTATATACCTTTGCAGGTTCTACCCTGCCGTTGACGTCATCGGAATTGCCAGCGTTCTTATACTAACAAACGCAATTTTTGTGTTGCTTAAAAAAAGAGCTATATTGATATTTTTAATTCAAAATTTTTATGTAATTTACTTTTAATTGTCATAAACAACATGTTATCAACGTTGATTATTTCAGTTCAGTTCATCTTTAAGATTAATAAATGCTGCAGAAGTGCAGTTTATAAATAGTTAATGTTAACTAGGGGTGTAACGATTCGTTTTAACAACGATTTGATTCGATTTGCGATTCGTGGTTGTCGATACGATTCAAGGACGATATTGGTTCATTTAGAACGATACGATCCGAAACGATTCAGTGACTTGAAATCGATTCAGTGACTTTTTAGCCAAAAATTCTTGTAAGGGAATCATGTATCAATTAATTATGGATATAAACAAACAAGTAAACAACAATTAATGTCAAATGCATTCACATTTTATTTTAATAAGTAGGACTGAACGATTATGACAAAAAATGACGCCTGGTATCGGTTGTTGATATCGGAGTACACAAATCATTTTTACGAGTACAAGTACATTGAGCTCAGTATCGGCCCGATATCGAGACCGGTATCGGTGCATCCCTAATAATTATTATTATTATCAAATTATGATTAATTATATCATGCCCACATATACCTATATTATTAATTACATTATAATTATTATTAAAGCTACTATCAGAACCTCACCTGTATCTAGTCAGTTAGCAAATAGAACTCTGTGAAGTCCCTGATGAAGGAGATTACATGGGGGTTCATGTATGAAGTCTTCCGCTTCACCACTCTCCCAGTTGTCTTGCTCATCTGCTCCTTGGCAGTGCACTTGTTGGAGTCAGGATTAATCCTGACTAAAAACCTATGAACATGAGTATAGGAGTTAGGGGATGGGACAATATGTACACATTAATGAATAACTGTAAGTGCAGTGAGCAATGTAGAATCATACATAAACCAGCAGACAGAGGCATTTCACATCTCAACAGGAGTTAGTCAAGGTTGTCTACTTTCTCGATTACCATTCCTCTTCGAAGGTCGACTAGATCATGCGGCCGACTAGATCATGCGGCAAGCCACTGACAACAGGCGCAATGGGATCCAATGGCATAAACAAGCATTACTCCCAACTGGAATGTCACTGTTTGAACAGGCGAGCACACACATCACTTTTGAAGAAAAATTTGCGGTGCATCGCGATGCATTCTGATATCGAATTGAACTGAATCGATGACATGATAATCGTAATCGAACCGAACCGTGAGACCAGTGTCGGTTCACAACCCTAATTTTAAAGGGAGAAGATGATTTTGAACAGCTTTTCAATTGTCAATTTGCTTTTACACTGCAATCAAACTAGCCTAGAAATCTAGACGCACCCTAGCGGCAGCAAAATGTATTTCGCAGCCAGGTGGGTCTAGCAACTCTCAATAGACCTTCTAGCTGCAAAAACCTAAATTGGGTCAGGCCAATCACGTCGTGTATAGAGTAGGCGGGGGCGGGCTTAACATATGACGACAGAGTTGCGACGGCTGCCACTTGAAAACAAAGAATGACGGCTGCTGGAGAACAATCAAACTATTTAAGATAAAAAAATACCTCTGAACAAACTCCAGTGTTGTGCTGGCTTCCACCTGATACTCTAAGTTAAATACATAGTAACAGGCGAAGAGAGCGGCCAAGGCAGTGGTGAAGTCCGCCATGTGAGCACCAGGTGGGATTACGACCCTCCCCTCGATCGACAGCATCCATTTTTTGGCAGTCAGGATTGTCTCTCCTTAGTAAAGACAATAGTCATCACAAAAATTATATTTCATAGCAATACATTCTATAAAAGATTTTCTCCACATAAATTATTGTAAAAACAGGGCAGGTTTTGAATGCATATCACATATGCATTCAAAGGATTCGTTAACATTGAATGTGAAACTTACCGAGCATGATGATCCTTGGAGTGATTGGGAGAGACAGCTGGGCCTCTGCGTCTGCGGGAGTGGTAGTCTCCTATGCCAGCAAAGATAAGAGTTACTTGAAACAAGGTAGACGGTTATATTATCTCTAGGATAGAAAAAGCTATCCTTTTTTTCTCCGAAGGTTTGTGCATGTTTACACATAAAAAATTAACTAAGTACCACAATAACTTTATCAATTACAACACTACATCAATTTTCTCTTAATTAAAATATTGTGCACACAGTGGACAACAGTGACTTTACCCAGTATATACCCAAGAATTGAGATAGAAGCTTGCACCACGTGGGCTATATTGTGAGGTGAGGTCTATCAAGGAAAAAGTGCTCAACCACCAATAACAAAAACCTGACACAAACCTGTATTTACTTGAACAATTGGAGGTTCGTCAACCTGCATTAACAATTTGGGGGGGGATTCTTCCGCAATAAATGTGACAATTGCTGAAAACTCCAAATAAAAGATTTAAATAATTAAGGAACTTACATCAGCAATGAGAAAAAGTGACTCCTCTTGCTCTTTGAAGTGTGCCAACATCACAAGCATCGCTGCTAGGCCATCAGATCCTTCTCGGTCCTTCTTTATGGCTTCCTTCAGAACAGCTCTTACTTCTTTCCTCCACTTTGTAATCTGACTACTGAAGAAATCCAGGAGTCTTTTACCCTTTTTGTCCATATCTTCATTTAGTCTTGTGTATAGTTCAACATTGGTGAGAGTGGTAAAATGTGTCAATAAAAACTTCTGTGAAAAGAGAAATGGCCACTCTTTACCCACATCCAGAATGCTTGGGGAAGGCTTTGTGTTGATGTATTCCCGCTGTTTGGCATAAGTGATTGCCATTAGGTCTTCTACCCTTCCTCTCTCAGCGCCCTTGAGTCCCTCTCGGCTGAATATATCCATCATCTCAAGCTTCTTTTCCTCCAATGATGCTGATGTTTCCCCATCTGGATAGTCCTCTGGCTGCCAACGAACACATCCATAACTGTCGATTCTTGCACATGTAGCTACTGCTGGCTGGTCATCATCACCATCCTCATCATCTCTCTGGGTGCGTTTGTGCTTCCTCAGACGGGAAAGAGTGTTGCCTCGATTCAAATACTCTACTCTGGTTTTGAGCTGATTTATAATGCTGAAATACCCACATCCAATTAGCTCCCCCTCTTCATTTTTGTCTAAAAAGCTATTTGGATATTTTTGAGTTATAGCTTTAGCCACTACCACGCACTCTCTGCGAGTAGGGTTCAAGGAACGCTCTCTCATCGCATCAACAGTGACTTTTATCAAGTGTCTGCGGTCATCCGGAGCTGGCCTCTCACCAGCATCTACTGCTCTTCTAAGAGTCGGCCTGACTTTGTTCCATGGCACCTCAAAACTGTTCACCCATGCAGAGATGGGACTGATAGATGATATGGGGCATGTGCTGGAAGGGGCAACTGCCAGTGGCTCAGACGTTGAAGGGCTCAGCTGGGGATTGGAAGGACCTGCATTACACACATATGAGTGAAAGCACAGAATAGTCAGGTGAAAATAAAGGTTGACCCTAAAAAAAAAAATTCTAACAAAAGGTTTCTTAGTGGTTTACAATAGTATCAGATGTACTTAAACTAAAACTTTTAAAAAAATTCTAAATGTAGGGCCCTATGATTTCCGTGATGCGGAAAACGCGGACGGAATCACGGAATTTACACATGAAAACGGAATTCTCTTATACGCGCGGAATCTCACGGAAAAAATAATCTGTTTTTATAATAAATCTTTGAAAATCAAAATCTGGATTTGAATTATTTATGTTATTATAACCTAAAGATGCTATGTGAAAGTTTGAAACAGAAAATAGTGGTTTTAATCTTGCCACTTTCTTGGTAAAGAAAATAATTTTTTTACTCAAATTAATCAAAATGGATTTATCACGTTTATACTATATTATTCAGAAGTAAACATTGTAGCTGACAGTGTGTTTATGTCAGAATGTTTATTTTTTAAACCACAACCTTCTAAGTGCTTCTTTTACTGATATATTTAACAATATCTTTTGCATTTCTCATCCAAACAACGTCAAACTTGGCACTGCACTTACTCGTGCCCAGACAGCTGTCGAGTTTGAAATCCATCGGAGTAACGGTTCGAGAGATATGCGAATAACAGACAGGATAATTAATTCAAATTAGTCGTTAGATTAGTCGACTAATCGATAAAATAATCGCCCGACTAATCGTTTAATAAATAATCGTTTACCCCAGCCCTAACAAATACGTTATAATAACCGTAATTAAACTACTAAACTATACCTGTTTTATCTCTATACAGCACTCTGACTCTGTAGGCATTATTGTCCGACTCGAAATGAACACCGTTACTGAGAGTTTCTGATATTATCATCATTCCGGGAGATGAAATTGTCCTGAGAGACTGTGCGTGAGCTCATGAAGCTCCGCCCCCTGGGTCGTCCAGCAGCAGCTCATTTGCATTTAAAGGGCACACACTAAAACAGAGCGTTTTTCTGAGCCCCAAAAAATGTCAATTTAAACATGCTGTAAAAAATGATCTGTTGGGTATTTTGAGCTGAAACTTAACATACACACTCTGGGGACATCAGAGACTTATTTTACATCTTGTGAAAAGGGGCATAATACGGGACCTTTAATATTAAAAGATAAGCTAATATGCACTGTATTTGTAAATGTCAGTAATTTATCTTTTTTGACTAATTCTTTTTATAAAAATGATTTAAAGGCTTAAATATGTGGTTTATCTTTTTATAAAACATTCTTAGTGAAAAATGATTTAAAGGCTAATTTAATCTTTAATTTAATATTCATCAATCCTACCTTGTAACTGTTACCTTCATGTTACTGTTATTTTTGGCCAGAGATTTGTTGAAGGTTTGGCTGAATTTTGGAGAATTTTGAATGTGCTTTGATGAATATATTAACAGTTTAAATAAAATAGCTGAATTGTGAGTTTGTGAATTTCTAAAGGTCAATACTGCTTAAAAGTGAAAAGAAAACAAGCAAATCCTAAAAATCCAAAAGGGCTAAAAAAAAAAAAAAACGTAATTTGAGAAAAAATAAAACGGATTTCATAGGGCCCTAAAAATGGTGGCCGTCGGGTCCTTATAGGTGGGTCAATATAGGGTTAAACCAACAAAATTTATACAAAATGTTTTTTGTTTTTTTATGGATTCCAGTACAGTTCAAATATACTAACTATAAAAAAAATACTAAATAACAGACTAAAAATCTATTTAAATCTGACCTTGGGAAAAGGTAATTTCCAAAATGGTTGCCATGGCTTTATCTCAATTACTAATCGGCCTAGATGGATGATTTGAGGTCAACTGATGGTCAGAACAAACAAGAAAATTATTTTACTTGTGAACATTGAAATATTTTTGATGATGTGCTTTTCAGCCGCATTGCAGGTGTATATTAAAATCAATGCGTTTAAACTATGTGCATGACTATGTGATCTGCATGGGGGAATATGGGAAATATCTTAAATGCTGTTTTCAATTGCTATGCGACCACTGTCCTTCTATACTGTATTGCACTGTTCTTACATACTTGGGCCTATAAACAAGTGATTGGGCTCTTTGGAAAGCTGTGGGTCTGTAGTTTTGCGTGGAATAACTTTACTAGTACAGATACAGCATAGCAGAGGCATGAATAGTTTTTATTTTTCCCGGATATACCATCTTTTTTTCCCTTTTTTTTTTTTTTTTGTCTTTATATGCTGCCATTAGCAAACAGCAAACTGCACACCCAGGAAGGCATTTATTGCTGCGGGGGATTTCAATCTGAAACCTCAATCTGTCCTCAAGTTTTATCAACATGTCACCTGCCTGACCAAAGGGGACAGAATCTTGGACAAGGTATACACTAACATCCACATATAATAAGCTGAAATCAGAGAATTTTTACTATTTTTTTTTTATTTACAAAATTATGATTGAATGATTGCTGATTTATTTAGTTATTAATTGTAGCGGATCAACTAATATATGTTAATTAAAACAAATAATCTCACCTCCTTTCAAGAAATGAATAATTTTTCTGCACTGAATGGCTGTGAGCAGATGTTTGATGTCATCTTCTTGAATAAACTGCAGATCATCTGGTCCTTCAACACCTACTTTCACCAACTCATTGACTAAAGTTTCAAGCTTTGCTTCATCTAGCTGTGGTAGCACGGCCTGTATTGCCTTCTCAATGGAATCCATTACTCATTCGTCTGAAACACAGAATGATGCAGAGCAACAAGATTAAGACCAAATTGATTATATACAGAAAGAGGGTAATAATCTGCGAGCTTCTCTACAGTCAAACACTGATACTGTGCTTCTGAATTGCTTTGTAAGCAATAAACACCAAGATCCACAACAGGCACAGACTGATACTGCTGGACAACAAAATGCACGTTTGCCTCGTTTACCAGTATCAACAGTATTTTCCCAAGTAGATACCCTGTGTCATTTTGGTCCACTACAACAGTCATGCCTCTTTTGTACAGAGTGCCTTTGAAAGTGACAGAGGGTGTTTCAATAGTGTGTTCTGGGTGGAGACCCTTGAGACTGACAGCTCTCTGAATGCCAATCTGGTACAGTTGGTCATCAAATTTACTTGGCTGGCCCATTTGCAGAGTTGGAGAAAATAAGTTACCAGCATGTAAATATGCTTGTAGCAACTGGTGTCTTTCTGCTAAGGTACTGCAGAGGTTTTTAAAGTTATGCAGTTTCCTTGCACACTGCTTAAAATATGAGTGCTTGCTTTCAAAGCGCAATGTCCACAACCTAATGAGGGGACCAAACTGAAGAATGAGTTCTGGGTAATGGACAAGATAGTGGTGTTTGGGTTTAAGTGTCTTTTCTGGGAATGTGACAGTTCTTAGCTGGATGTAATCCTCAATGAGAATCTTAAGGTATGCTACTTGGTTGGTATGGATCTTGGGTGCACATATCAAATCCACAATTTCTCTGAGCTTTAAACACAACTGCCACACCTCATCATCAAGTGGATTTTTGATTCTGTCTCCAACCAGAATAGGAAAGAGACGTAAGAGGCACCAGTTTTGAGCAGCATGTCCTCCCAGCTTCTCCGCATTAGTTTTAACCTCACATGGCTTGTTATTTGCATCACTGCCTAGGTATGTGAACTGTGATATAGTCCGATTCAGTTGACCATAGGTGAAGTGTTTGCCCACTGTCACTAAGTGCTTAATGTACATAGCAAGATCAAATGAAACAACCCCTTCAAACAGGTCATGACCCAGGCATGGAGGGAGCCCTGGTTGGCAAACATGAAAATATTTCAACTGATTGAAAATTGAGTCAAACTTTACTCCACTGTTCATTTTCTGGTCTACCAGGTCTGCCACACTGTTTCTGTAACTCTCTATGGTTCTTTTAGGACCAGATTTGCAGGGATCTGTTTGAAAAGACACTCTGTCGATGACACAGTACCGGCAAAAATGTGTGCTTTTACTGAAGTTTTCAGTAAACCCACCAATACTGTGTGACCCCAGATTATCTCCAGTAATGGCAATCACAGAGCCTTTTATTTTCTCCCCAGCACCATTTTCAATTCCATTTTCCTCCATTTCTTTTAAGTCACTGACTAAAGTGGAGAACACTTTTTCTTGTCCAAAAAATTGGAAATCCTCCTCTCTGCACAACATAACTAGTTGCATTGGATCAATGGAAGACCTGTTGTGTGGTGCAATCTCTGCAAGTGTCATGTACATGGCCAGTATTTTGTGTTTTTTTCTGCCTGAGCCGAGTGGGTTTGCAACTTCGAAAGAATCCTGATACAAGATGAGAGACAATGAAGATGGTGAATCTCGTAAAAGTATATTCTCTTTAAAGTTTCTACCATCTCTCACATCTTCCAGAACATCAGGATTTGTTTCTGTGTCAGCTTTAGCTTGGGCATACTGCTCTTTAACAGAGTTCTGAGAGAGGAGTGATTTTATTGTATCTTTGATGGGCACATACTGGTAGAACCTCTCTTTGCCTTTAGCATCAATGCCCAAATAAGTCTTGACTGGCTCAACATAGCTAAATCTGCTCTTAAAGAAGGTTTTACGGGTTTGATCTGTTCTAAACACTCCTTCGTTGCACATTTTCAGAAGGTTATCTTTTGAGAGATTATCAAGGAGCCTCTTAATATCACTTTCAGGCACATTCAGATTTGTTAACTCTTCATGCATCCTAGACAATAGATGAGTCAAACCAGTGTTGTGAACCTCTTGCATTTCCTCTATTAAGGTCTGAATTGTACTGGCTGGTAACAGCATTTTAGCCTGCATTTGGAGATAAAACATGGCCAGATTGTTCATAAAATCATCTGTGTCCACTTCATCATTTGTGTTGTCATCATCATCGTCAAAAGTTGTCTCAAAAGTGTGATCTAGTTCACTGTCTGATGACATGGAGGCACAGGTGATGTTAGTACAAGCACTGGTAGAACTTTGGCTTATACGTGGAGAACTAGATATATTCTTGTGTTTCCGATTCAAGTGCGAGGCAAAGGTTGAACGGACACGGAAATGTTTTATACAATTAATATAAGGGCATGACACTTTTGTGCCATCTTTAATATGCCAATGAAGATGTTCATGTAAGCTTGGAAAATTTGCTGACACATAGCTACAACCTTCAACAGAGCAAGCCAAATCAACTCCATCAATTTTCCTTTTAAGTCCTGGTTTAGCTGTCTTCTTGTGAAAGCGGTACATGTGGCTTTGAGCGGCACCACGCGTCACAAAAGTGGCAAAGCATTTTGCTACGCCACATGGAAATCTAAAGTTAGCTAGATTTCTGTGTATGCTCAAATGACGAACAAATGCAGTAATTGAAGCTGTGGTGAAATTACAGTGCTTGCACGAGTAATTCATTTTTATGACAAGTGGCTTTCCACAGCCTGACAAGGGTGTGCCACAGCCACAGAACTTTTTTTTTGTTTTTTTTTTGCTCCTAGTAAGTTACGTTAGTGATGGTAAATTTACTTACTGATTTTCTGGAAGTCCCGATAAGCAGTTGAAGGATCCGCGATTCCAAGATGGAAACTCCGGCAGAGGCCACGGGTGGGAAAAAATACATTAACGTTAACGGCTGTGAAAACGTCTCTGTCGGAGCTCTCACGGAAACGTTTTCGCTGAATTCCTCTCAGGCCAAAAGTAAAAGATATCAACACAAAGACGAAAACAAAATAAATACAACCACAAGACAAAGCCGTGTATAATGAAACGTAAATTTGTGTAATAATAGTCTGTTATTAACGGCGTCTCCGTCGGAGCTCTCACGGAATTAAACGTTTTCGCTGAATTCCTCTCAAGCAAAAAGTGAAAGAAATCAACACAAAAGACGAAAACAAAAATAGATAAATACAACCACAAGACAAAGCGTGTGTAAATAAACGTAAATTTTAGAATTAACGGAGCTTTTCTGTCACTGACGAGTCCAACGAGTCAGAAATGCAAGTGCTGCTTTCGCGCTTTTTTCCCACAGATTCTAGAACTTTCTAGACTGACTGGGTAAACCCCGCCCACTCTGCCGGCGCTTTATTCGCCCTGCAGCTCAGAAACAGCTCTGGAAACTTGCACGTTTATCTCTCCTGCTTCCAAAGAAAAAAAAATACAACACTGATTTTTTTGTAAAATAAAAATCCAATGGTACGTATTTATGAGTTAACCAAACAGCCCCAATTTTGGCAAGTAATGCACATGACATAGCCTACCCAAAATAAAAGTCATTCTGAATAGACACATAAATAAAAGTCATTCTAAATAAACACATAATGAGAGAAAGCTTGAGAGTTTTCAATTTAATTTTTAGTTTCAAGTTCAAAACTAAAAATTAATCAGATGTTATTAATATTGAGATAAATAAGCTCAAAAATAAAAACAACAAATATTAAGAATATATTTATTAAATGTATAAAAAATATTAATATTTTAATATTAATATACATAATTATGTGAATATACTATTGCAACTTATAACCAATGGTCATGCTTAATTTCAAATCTAAGGATGATATCTAAAAAAAATATGCGTTTATGAAGCCTATATTGTTAGACCATGTCAGGGGAGACTTTGGAAAAGTTTAAGATAAGGCTTATCAAATATTTTATTGCCCTGTTAACACCCATTTACACCCAAACACCCATTTACAGTCACAAAACAAACAAACAAAAAATATTCTTAGAATCTTATGTGAATTCTTAAAAAAAAAAATATTGTATGGAATAGAAAGCTCCTGCAGCAGGTGCATCAGTACAAGTTACATGACACATTTTAATTTAATAATATTACACTTTTACTTATAGCTCACCATCGAGTATTTATATCATATTCCGGTAATGAATTCTGAACAACAATAATCTGGGTCCATGTGAAAGGGGTACAAAGAAAGATATGATAAAAAAGGAAAATACAGTAGTTTACTTTACTATTTACAGTACTATAGTGGCTAAATTGTGATTTTTTTACAGTAATGATTTGACTACTGTGATTTCAACTGTAATGCTTGGACTACTGTGATTTTTACGGTCTTACTGTAAACTTTACAATATTCTACTGTAAAAATCTTATACAGTAATGTTACTGTGAAATCTACAGTAAATAACTGTAGATTTCACAGCCATTTTTTACAGTGTCTTTACTGTGATGCAGGTCATAGCTCACACCAGAGGAATGTACAGGAAACGGAAATGGACATGTGTGTGTGTCTACCCTATCCTCTACCGTCATTGCCTTCATTGGTCAAAGATAAAGGATCATCTCATGCAGGATGCAAGTGATTCCATTTGTCATTGTTTGGAATTCCTCAAACACCTCTGTTACTGGGGGCATAAACATCAAAGTGATTATACCTTCAGGTAGCCTGTGATAAGGATGAATTTTGCAATTTTGAGGGTGTGTTCTAAAACACCTAGATTAATAGCATAGCTATTACTCATAGGCCTATACGGAGAGTTAGATGTGATACATGATGTGAACATAAGCAATGTATTAAACTTTGCTCATCCTGCACCGTTACACTTAAGCAACCCATCTACTGCATTAGCAATGCCCTAGCAACTACATAACAACACATTGGAAACCTCCCACAACAATCTTAATTTTTTTAAACATTTCTTTTTAACATTTCTGTAAAAGGGATTTGTAAAGGGATCCCTTGTGAATTTTTTTTTTATTTATTTAAAAACTACTTCTTTAATTGTAGTATACTGTGTATTGAATGTAATGATTTCAGTGAAAAAACAAAAGAAAAACAAAAAAACAAAAATAACGACTTTATTCCACTATTCATTTCCTTCTCTCTGGGCCTCGAGTTAGTTCACGTAGTAAAACAGCGCAGCGCTTCTGTGTTGTACATCACACGCATCACACACATGACCAGCGTCAGCCAATAGTGAGCCTACGTGTGACGTACAACCCAGAAGCGCTGCGCTGTTACACTACGTGAACTAACTCGAGGCCCACAGAGAAGGAAATGAATAGTGGAATAAAGTCGTTATTTTGGGGGGGGTTTTGCGCACAAAAAGTATTCTCGTCGCTTTATAAACTTAAGATTGAGCCACTGTAGTCACTTAGACTATATTAACAATGTCTTTAATACCTTTTCTGGGCCAGCGAGTTCCAATCCCTTAGAAGCCTATGGAGGAGTGATCCAGCTCTCAGATTTAATCAAAAATATCTTAATTTGTGTTCCGAAGATGAACGAAGGTCTTACGGGGTTGGAACAACATGAGGGTGAGTAATTACTGACAGAATTTTCATTTTTGGGTGATCCCTTTAAGTAAATATTTTAAATTAACATTATTACAAGTGCAATTCTTAAAAGTGTTATCTGCAAGTATAGTTTTCAAAAAAAAAAAACTTTTAAAATTTGAAGTACACTACAAGTGCACAATGAAGAGGCTACAATTAAGAACACTTCTTTTTCACAAGGGATTTACTTACTTACGCCTACCGCCCAACTTTGGGCATAGGCCACGAACAAGTGCTCTCCAGTCGTCCCGGTCCTGGGCCAACTTCTCTAACTGTCCCCATGTGTGGCCAGACCTCTTCACATCTGCATAGGTCGCGGCGCCAGCTGTTCCTTGGCCTGCCTCTCTTCCTTTTCCCTTGTGGGTTCCAAAAGAGGGCGTGTCTTGCTGTGCTTGATGCAGGCTTGCGAAGGGTATGACCAACCCATCTCCAGCGTCTTTGGGATCACAAGGGATAGTTCAGTCAAATAAAACTTCTGTCATCATTTACTCCTTCAGGTCATTCCAAATCTTTAATCGGTGGAATTCAATTCTTTTTGCACCCCAATGACTTTCATTAAATGGACAAAAAGAATTGAATTCCAAAGACCCGCCACCTTTAGTTACTGTTGCTATGTCCGACAAGCCACGCCGCTCTCATGCCACACACCATGTTCTCACACAGTGAAAAATACATTGCGGAGCAAAAAGGACACTGATAGCGTGCTGACAGACAGGACATGGAACTTACTTTTGATATGAAACAAAGTCTCAACTTTCAAATTTGGTCATGTTCTTAAAGAAATTTAAACAATAAATATCGTTTTGTGGCTCTTTAATGTGTCTGACAGATCGCTGTACAGCCTCAGTTAAAGCTGCTCATGAACCGATCATCTCTTCTTTCTAGTTCATTTAATAGCATCAAATAAACATGAAAGAACATAAGAAGGAATGTTGTTTTAACTGTGGAAAGACATCAGTACACTCCGTTTTTCAAGTTCAAATCCTCCAACATTAATCTATTAACTCTCCTGACTGCTTTGTTGGACAAAAATGGCGGATTTGGCGGATGGCGGATTATGATTGGTCACATCGCCTGTCAATCAAACTCCATGCTAAGGGTCAATTGGACACCAATTTACTTTAGAGGTATAGACCAAAAAAAAAAAAAAAAAAAGTGTCAAAATCTTCTTTCTTTTTTTTTCTTTTTTTTTTCATGGAAGAAAATTATGACTGAATTTTCATGTGAAGGGTGAACTATACCTTTAATATGTCACTGATACTGTCTGTGATGTCTTAAAATGGGTCTATGTGGAATGGCACACTATTCCAAAGCTAAGTTTCAACAATGACATCATTATTCCTGCATTGTTTAACAATTTTGCACTTCATATTTGCTGCTCTCTCTCTCTCTCTCTCTCTCTCTCTCTCTCTCTCTCTCTCTCTCTCTCTCTCTCTCTCCCAGTTTTGGTCAGGAAAGTCTTATGGAGCATAAGGTGTCAAAGTGCAGAGGAGCAGTGCATTCCTGAGAGCTTCTGAATGAATTCCACAGGCGCTTTCAGTTGTTTTGTGTTTGTCTGAGCAATAGCGCCACATTCCTTCAACAAGCCACCACGTTAAGTGGAAGAGGAAATGGATAAAGCGACATTGTTAGATTGTGACTGTAGAAACTGAGACAGAAAAACAGAGAGTAAGTCTGAGGTGTAGTGTGAGTGTACTGAGCAATCATTAACTTATCAAGCACAATAATCTGTCTAAGAAAAAATGTTTTATAAATGCTATACAGCAAATGAATCATATTCTTATGACTTTAAGCTCTTACTTCATAAATCTGACATGTATGCAATATTTGATTGGGGAAATAACATGTAATGATACAAGATGGGTTATGATCTTCAAAAATGATGGGAGACTTAACAAACATTTGCTTTTAGTTATTGTTGTATCTTCTTGACCTCCACATTTCCAAATAATAATAAGGAATAATAAGGACAAATAATCTGTGAGGTGCCATTGTTTGGTAGATTGTGACATCACTCTGGCATTTCCTGCCCCCCTGCAGTGACTCCTGACTGTTTAATATTTGTCCAGTTTATAGGAGGAACATTTTTGTTTTGTAGGGCAGTTGCTGTATAAATTATCATACAATATTATCTAACCCATATATAACATCACATAACAAATTATTGCAGAATCCATCGTTTTTATATTTTTCATTGCATATCCATGCATTTTAATTATAATAGCCAACAAAGTAACCAACTTTCTAAATAAATAAATGATTTAGTTATATTCTGTTAGAAAAAAAATATCAGGTTCTCTCTGCCTTTACCATTATCATTAATTATTTTATATAGTCATAATATCTGCAAAATATGGAAAAGAATTTAACTCAGTGCTGGAAGAGCAGCTAGAGGACATTTGTCTGTACATTTCCTGTGTTTAATAAAATGTCTTCCTTCAGGTCAGAATATTTTGCATATTTGAATCAGTGACATTTGTTAACAGGAGTGTGCTGATAGGATTAATGACAGACAAATTATGCTGTCATGACCTCCATTGATGGGGTTTTGTGTTTAATTTGCATATTTTCTGAATGTTATGTAATTTTCCCAGTGGTCAAATATATAAGGTTTGAAAAAATAGAGTGGTTCCACTTTATATTGATAGTCCACTTTAGACATCCTACTAACTATAAGTAACTTTGCAACTACATGTCAACTAACTGTCAATAGAGTATTAGTAGACTTTAGTAGACTGTTAGGTTATGGTTAGGTGTTAGCTAGGGTTCGCGTTAGGAGAATAAGTTGACTTGTAGTTGCCAGGTCACTAGTCAGTAGCATGTCTGTTGGGGGACCAACAAAATAAAGTGTTAGCAAATATTAAGCAGACAGTCTACTAATACTCTATTGACAGTTAGTTGACATGCAGTTGCAAAGTTACTTATAGTTAGTAGAATGTCTAAAGTGGACTATATCGAAATAAAGTGTTACCAAAAGAGTCAACTGTCAGTGTCACATTATGAGTTATGAGCATGTATATGCTATATAAAATGTGTGTATCAGTAAAAGATATTGCAAAACAAATTTAAGAAGGAAAATGTCATTGCTCAGACACACACACACACACACACACACACACACACACACACACACACACACAGTAATATTGTTACTTTGCAATATTACTGTTTTTACTCTATATAATTAATGTTATAGAATCAAGAAATACACCCTAACCTGTGAGAATATCTAACCAATCTTATTATGCCATGACATATCCATAATCTGTGGTCCTGGACTGGATATCCTGGACATGCACTATCAGTCCTGCTTTTTCCTCCAGGGGTTTTCTGCACTAATGTGGAATGTATCCCTGGGCACATGCAAAACATGCCATTAAATGCTATCTCCTCTGATGATGACAGCATGTGGGCTTCCCTGGGGAAAAAAAGGTTTCCTGTTTCTCTGACACTGACTTATCCAGGGGGAGTTAATGACATCACTCCCTGTTCCATACCTTTCTTTTAATCCCCCCCCCCCCACACACACACACACATCATACATGCCTTGAACCAATCAGGAGGCACGAAAACTGAAATCAGTGGAACAGTCATTGTTGTGTAACCGTGTTAGCTCCAATCTCTGATGACATGGGAGGAGCGTTCGGGAGGATAAATGGAAGGCGGGCAGGTTGACTTGAACACAAGCACCTGTCAGTCTCTCTCTTGAGCACTGTGGACTGCAGACACTGACTGAATATCAACACTCAACTGGATTTAACAGACGTGTTAAACTCTTGAGAAACTACAATGGCTCTCTCACTGCGGATTGCTGTCTTTATCTCAGTTACACTATGTGTGCTGCAGCAAGGTAAGATACTTCTACCTTTTAAAAGAAGAAGATTCAAAAGTGTTCTGTCCTCTTGTGTGAGTCACAAAAGTATGAGCTGTGCACTTTCGTTTTCAAAAAGGTTAGATTAATTATACGTTTCAGTTGTTTTAGCTTGACAGCAATACGATTTTATGGAGTTTAGATTGAGATTTTTCATCTCAGATTTTGGAATTGAGAAATGGTCTTCACTAATCAGATGTTATGATTAAATTGTCATATATTTCAGTGTATTCTCTTGTACTTTGTGACCCCACTGGTGGACATCTGCCAAAACATAACACACAAAGAAAATGATTGTCTTATTATCTTTACAGATAAGTGCAGCTGTCAGTACTCAGTGTCATATCTATATAGAGTAATGCTTTTATACTGCATTTACATACTAGAATTTGTGCATTTATCAGATTACATGGAAATGAATTCTTTCCATGTAATTGATCTAATATAGAATAATACATCATGGCATCGATGGGTCCATGATGAACCTTTAACATCCACGGAAACTTTCCATTCCACAAAAGGTTCTTTATAGTGGAAAAAGGTTCTTTAGATTATTAAAATGCTTTTTCACACTAAGAAAAAATGGTTATTTTAAGAAGGGTGCACTAAAAGGTTCTGTGTGGAACCAAAAATGGTTCTTCTATGGCATCACAGTAAACAAATATATATATATATATATATTTAAGAGTGTATGAAATATTGTGCAATTGGATCTGATCTGTACTTTTGTTGGTATACCTAATGGATACAGGTTGATTTGGTCATGTAAAAATCAGTAGATTTAGAGATTACCGTATATTTTAGGTTACCAGAAATCCATTTGTGAATGTTTCTTCAAAGATTCTGTGTGTTTTCTAGGGTTTGGATATCCACTATCTGAAAAGTCTGAAGCTTCTAGCAATCCACCTGCTCTCAAACGGGTTCGTACCAAGCGCTGCTCCTGTAGCAGTTGGTTGGACAACGAGTGCATCTATTTCTGCCATTTGGACATCATCTGGGTCAACACACCAAGGTGAGTGTGTATATAAGATAAAATAGCATGAATTTAGGGAATGAGGTACTTGATAATTTTCAAAAAGACACCAGTTGAATTCACCTTAAATTAACAAAAGCTTTTCTTCTCATTGTAAAACCCCAAAATATGACTGGTAAAATGGTCCCAGTGTAAAATTAGGTCCAGAATATGTCATTTTAATAACATGTAGACACTGATATACACGAATTTATAACATCTTGTGTGCATTTTTTTGAATTATCTACTAATTCTCTTCTTCTCATCTAATTACAGTAAGATAACCCCTTTTGGTCTGGGAAGTTCTCTTTCCCGTCGCCGGCGTTCCACTGGCCGTTGTGAATGTGCGAATCCCACTGATCGTACCTGCTCCAGTTTCTGTCACACCAGGTGAGCTCCACCCTGAAGATGAAATCAGATAGATACGTGTCATGATGTGTCGTACATACGTGTCGTGGATGCCGTAGGCAGTCGTGTGTGACCTGCGGAGATCAGGGCAGTTTGTGTGGGAGGATTTACCAAGCTCTGATATGCATCCCTTTTTTGAGATAAAAGGAAATAAGGGAGTGAAAAAGAAATCATCTAATGACTAAAGTAGTAATGAGTCATGCAGGTCCCAAAATCAAAGGACAACTATTTTTGGACAAGTTTATTTTTATCAGAACAGTCCTGTGGTTGTTCAAGGACGGCATTAGCTAATGTCTGTATTTGTCTGTTTGTATTTGGGAGAGACATTTGGATCTGGATGCCAGAGCAAGTCATTGAAAAAAAGTTGAAATTTTTTATTATATATATATATATATATATATATATATATATATATATATATACAAAGCATAGGCTATTTTATACAATAGCATTACCAGTCAGAATTTGGACACATTTGAATGACCAAACTTAACTGGTGAATTTAGTGTGTGACCTTATTCTCAAATTTTATCTGCAGCTCAGAAAATCCAGATATGGAGATTGTGACCCAACTTGGTGACCAGTCAAATTACATGGGCAAAAGCAGTGATCATCTACTGTCAACTCTCAGGTAAATTTGCCATCAACATAAGCACTATTAGCACATGCTTTTGCTTCAATTAACACAAAATATCATGCTTTGGGGCTAAACAATGTGGCATTTCCATTTGCAGGAAGGTGGTTAAAGACAACCTCATGACAGCGTCACGATCTGCTACACCCAAAAAGAAATCCAGAGCCAGGAATCTCTTGATCAGTTAGAGAGAGATGAAACGACGGTCGTGTGAGCATTTGAACAAAACCAATCCTGGATGAAGAGGATGTGCCTTGTGAGGAGTAAACATGGCAAACATGGGGAATTCTCTGAATTCAAGATAGAACTGAATGTTTCTTCAGTTGAGGTGGAGCAGAAACGTCTGTTCGCCAGAGTACAAGGATGATTTAGGTGGTGAAAAGAAGAACAGATCACCTTCTGCTCCAGTAAAATTGTGACTTTCCAAATGAGTGAGCTGAAATCTGAAAAATCGCTGAAATACTGCAAACATTTTTGCAGGAAGTTATGGTGGGTTCGTTCTTGAAAAGACAATATATATATATATATATATATATAAACATAAAAACCCTTTACCCTCGGACTGAAGGACTATTTTTTATTAATGTTTTATTTTAATATCCTTTATTTATTAGAATTTTTCTCTGTACCAGAGCTTAATTATATTATATTATTTATTTATTTATATATTTATTTAAATTTTATTTGTAAAATGAATGTGTCTGATGCTTTCTATGAACAACTGCTCAAGAAAGTGTTTAAAAAAAATAAAATAAAAAAAAACCTGTTGCCGTGAGGAATGTTTATCTGTTTTCCTTTTTACGACTTTTCCTTCCCTCCATTTTTACTCTTTTTTTCCCCCTTCAGTGAAGGTGGAAGTATTTATTGCATACTTTCAGTTGGGTGTTTTTATTGTTCAGATACCAGCAAGTTTCAATAGCTCAACACTTGCCAAAAAATGCTGTTATTGTTTTCCTACATTACAAACCGGCTGCTGGGTCCATTGTGTAAAAGATTTTAGTGCTACTGTATGTAGAGTTACCATTACTGTCTCAAAATACCCTGAATTAAATGGAATCTATTAATGACTACATGTGTATTATTATTTATACATGTACAGAGTTCTGACTATTGTAATACATTTAATTATCCTGCACCTGTTCTTGTTTTCTTCCTTATTCACAGATACTTGAATGTTTAAACTTGAATTGCTTACGTCCAGAAGTCAGTTTATTTATTTAATTTATTCAATGAAATCTATTTTTTGTATCATTGTTTCTATTAATAAACAAACAATATACTATCAAATAACACAGAAGTCTTTATTTACTTATGGCAATTTTCTGTATTACACGGTCGTTGGATCACGTCCAGATCAAAATATCACATTACACTCCTTGTTAAACATTAAATTCCTCCACAATATACTGTAAATCCATCTTCTCATATTCATCACACTTTGCAAACCACAAAAACAGGGTACATTTATGAAACATGCAACTTTTAAATGAAAAAAGGGCATTTAATGCAACCCTTTATATGTGAACTAAATGTGAAACCATGTGAGATATTTTATTGTAATGTCAGCATCATATCTGTGGCTGATGCTTTAAGATATCCTTGAAAAATGTTCATGCAGAACTTTGGAGTACTGAGAATTCCACATGTGCATTCCAAGAGGTACGCAAAATACCCATTTTAAAGGTCAGAAGAGATGTTAGCTATATGGGTGAGGTGAGACTAAAAACATTTGTGTTATTTCTTTTTTAAGCAGAGTTTGACAGTCTTCTGAGACGGTATTTTATCTTTATCTCGTGCAGTCTCTTTGTCTACCACCCCATTCCAGCTGCCCGAATGTTTACTCAATACTTGCAGTTTTGAAATTCCAAGGAACATTTAAGGTATTCCAAAATGTAAGAGGAGAGTATCATTATGTGGATTGATCTATATAATTTGGCTTATGTAAAAAAAATTAAGTAAAATGTTTGAAATTCCTTACATAGTTACTATGGGTTACATGGAGTAATGTAACTAATAGAGCTGTCATTTGATTTTTGTATTAGATCAATTACATTAAGTGCTGCATAATTAATTAAATGAACCACATTTAAATACAATGCAATTTTGCTGAAAATAAAACTGCAAAAGATGCAACAATTAAAAGATTATTACACTATTGTGACAGACAAATAAATTATTGAAAGGACAGATCTAGGAAAATTCCTTTTTATGAAATGTCAGGGTGTGATTCATGTGTTAATATTTGTAAACATATTTTTACAAAGTTTAATTATAATACCACAGGTAAATTGACAGCCGTAGTTACCAACATGTCTTCAGCATGGTAGTGTTTTTAGTAAGAGCTTTTCAATCTTGATAATATTTCAATACAGCAAATTGAAGTAGAGAATTTTAGACCCTTATGTACAACTAGGCCACAACTATAAGACTGAAACCAATTTTCTCCTCATCTCCTTTTTCTTTCTTCAGCAGAGATGAAAGCATCTTGTGCTCACACAGTTCTTTGAGAGTAAACAGCTGACTAAGTGTAAGAAAAAACAGGATGCTGTCTGCACATTCCCGCCGCATTCCTTCAGATGTGTAGTTAACGAACTAGGGAAAAACTGGATAAACAGTGGAAAAACACTCTTTGAGAGGAACCTATGTGGCAAGGACGGAAACTGATTACGACTAAATTGTTGTGGTTGTCATAACACTGTGTGCTTTGTTTTAATATTTCCCTTTGTGTTCTTTAAGATTTTCAGTGTTGCTTAGGCCATTAGCAGTGGATGCAGGTGCATGTTTGTCTTAGATTAGCATGCATTCATTTAGAGGAAATATTATCTCTTCTGGATCATGTGTTTGCTCAATTTTTTTTTTTACAAACTAGGGTGATTGCAGCAGTCTGTTTCTGAAAGTTCCTAGTCTTCCTTTTTTTGCATTGCAGAAGTGTGTGTGTGTGTGTGTGTGTCTGAGATTTACCTATGCTTTGGGGACAAAATGCCCCAAGAGTTTAGCTCAAACTGGCAAAAACCTAATTTTGGGATTGTCCTCTCAAAAGGGGAAATTAAAATGCAGGGGTCTTCTTTTAGGGGTAGGGTTAGTCTGTACTAATTATTTTTGGCCCTATATTGGGGGATTGGGATCAGGTATCGATCTACAGTATTTGTATAAACTATTATTCTAACAGTATTAGTAAAACTTGACATAACGTTGATGATGAAACGCTTAAAAAATGATTAAATTATGTTTGGATTAGATTTGAAAATAAATTTTAATTTATATAATGCTAGGTTCATAGTTGTACTGTAAGGCATATTATGGAACTTAATATAAAAACAATATATTAACAATATTAATATTAACATGATATATAAACAAATATGTAGCAAGAGTGTGTGACAATACATTTGAGTTCATGAGAAATTAAGTGTGAGATTAACATGTATCTAGCTGTGAAGCTCTGCACTTAGATACCTGTTTTCAAAATTTGTGTTCTCAGGCCACCAAAACGCTGTAGTTGTGTAAATGAACGGCCAGAATGCAGTTTTCTGCAAGTTTTCTGTTTTCAGTTGAAAACGGTGTTGTGTAAGCGGCCCCTAAATTAATAACTAATGGTTTTTACCACAGAAATGAATCAATCAAAAACTTACTTAAGCTCGACAATAACATTCTTTCTAGAGATACTGTACAGCCAAAACAATCTGTGTTGCATTAATTTACTATTATCACTGTAAAGCTGCTTTGAAACAATCTGTATAGCAAAAAGCGCTAGATAAATGAAAGTGACTTGACTTGACTCTGCCTACCCAGAGGATGTAACATTCATGTGAAAATATACATGTTGCCTCTTATGTTATTTTTTATAAAAAAGTTACTACATATACAGAACATGGCAAGGTTTCAGCAACAAAAATTTAATTGTTTATTGATAATGACTAATAATTCTTCCGTCAAGCAATGTAGTTCTCCAACAACATTTTATCAGAACGGTTGTCAAGCAACACACAACATTGGTGCAGTAACTGATGAACTATAAACTATTTTAGAACAACTTTGAATGCGGCCCAAACGTATTCTAACTTAACCTCACAAGTGAATGATTTGAAAAACTCTTCATAGGCAGCAACTTTGTGAGCCACATAAACCATCCAAAAGACTAAATTTTGTAATGCTGAAAACATGCAAGGGCCAGGCCCATGGAGAGAAAGAGGACCTGGGGACTGAGGGAGAACAGAGGCCAGGTCAGAGCCGGCAGAGCAGAAGACCACGGCAGAGCTGAAAACCACCACGACTGAACTGGCAGAGAAGAAGACCACCACGGCGGAGCTGGAAACCACCACAGCAGATCAAACAGAGTAGATAGTTCATAGGCAGCCTCCGTGATCGTGTCAGAGCTGACAGAGAGTTCAGGGATGACCTCTGTGGTCATGTTGGGGGAGTCAAGAAGTTCAGAGATGGTGGTCACGTCAGAGGGCACAAAGAGTTCAGAATCTGCCCCCATTGTCATAACACGACAGACAGCGGGTTCAGGAAGGTAGGTATGCTGCTGCCTCGGGAGGAGCTGTAGAAGGAACAGGAGAAGTGTGTGCAGCCCACACACACAAAATGGTAGTTGCCGTCACAGAAAGCATAGCCAACCGTGGAAAGATGTCTGAGACCAATTGCACTGAGACGACCAGACTCGGGACCACCGGGCTTTGATGCTGAGACCACTGGACTCGGGACCACCGGACTAGGATGCGCTGCGACCGCTGGGCTTGAGGGCGCTGGGACCGCCAGACTTCGGATGCTGGCTGCTTGCGCAGACATCAATGGAGGATCCGCCGCACTGAATACCAGTCTCCTCCACCCTGAGACGGATCCAGTGGCTAGGATGGTACTGGCCGATGGTGTCCGTGGTGGATCAAGCTCCACGACTTGTGCCTGTGTATGTGCGCTGAATGCTCTGGAGAGCTTCATAATTGATTGTATTTGGACTGAGTTTTTTGAAGAGCCGTGAGCATTACTTAGTAAAGCACGAGTAAAGCAGGAACCTCAGTAAAGCCGACCCTGTCCTCTTTCTTCCTTATCCTGAATCATGTTACAAGGACCATCTGTGGAAAGTAGTGCATATAGATTTTTTTAATACAAAACTATTCAACCTCCTCGGGCCCCTCAGGAACCCAATGATCAAGTCGTACTTTCCCACAGTGCATCGTGATGTGTGGTGGTAGCAGCAGACAGGAGATAGGAGGGAGACAGCCTTCACTCCAGCCCTTCTAGCAGGAATGAAAGCATGACTCTGATCAGGCATTTACGGGGGTCTTCTCGGTGAGAAACAATCTGCAATCTCCGCACAAAGGACAGGGACATCCTTGTCTGCCCCTGGGGTAAACTGGATGCCGCTGAACCTGGGGGGACGCCAGGCAAACTGAATCGCACAGGCTGGAAAGTGCTAGCCAGGCTCCCAGACACCATGCGAGCGGGACCAGTGGGACTACAGACGCAGTGGGGCAGCGAGGTGGAGCACAGGGGCCCGACCCGGAAGGCATAGCATCCCGGAGTGCAGACAGAGTGTGTGGTGTAACATTACATTAGCAATGCCAAAATCATGGGTTTGATTCCTAAGTAATGCATGAACATGAAAAAATATGTAAGTCACTTTGGTTAAAAGTGCATGAATGGCAATGCATTCTGGAATTGAGCTCTCCGTGAAGATAAAGAAGTATGTCTTAGAAACAACCTGTTGAAACATCTTTGCTGACTAAGGGTTTTGAAACAGAGCTCAAACTAGCCAACATTCAGACTTCTGCTTTCTTAGAGCCCAAAACAAGTCTGTTGTTCCCAGACTTTTTCATGTCCGGGCTTGAAACATACCTGTATTTGAGCACATACAACAGCTCAAGATGCAGATCACGGTCATTCCTGTGTTGTGGCACACGTAAAGCAGATAGCCAAAACTGATAGTCAGACTTCCAACACTGCAGACAGTCAGACCTTCTTTATAAACAACCTTTAGCAAGCTCTGTAAACGGTCAAATCTGTCAGTTTAATTGCATTGGATAACTATCTTAATTTCTCATTCAAACCTGACAGTGATAACCATCTCTGGTGTACCCTGATCCACATACCAGAAAATGAAGGGAAACCTGGTGCAGGACGGTGGAATCTGCTCGGATTCATGTTGCGGGTGAATGCTGGAAGTCACGTCTACTGCGAACAGGTGCATGAAGGTACGGCTGTTGACTGCAGATGCAGTTGTTTCCTATAACAGGTCTAAACACTTGGCAGAAGCAAACATATTTGTTTTTGTAGGAAGTCATTACTGCAGGTTGTGAAAAGAAGCAATACTATGGCAATTGTCTATTGGATCAAGAATGGAGAAATTCTCATGGGAGTCACGTAAGAGTGCATTTCCCGCCGGGAAATATTACGTGTTTTGTAGAAGGAGAATCAACTATTTCAAATGAAAGACATCCTCCCTCCTCAAATCAGAAAGCAAAACACTCTCTATTGAGAGGTACTCAACTTCAGAAGCACAGAGAGCCGTGTTTAAACAACAACAGATGCAAAATAGATTAGTTCTGCCACTAGTTGACACATAGGGTTGCACGTTGTATACGATATTGACCCAGCCACTTGTGTATTTGTCTGGACAGGTGTAAATATGTATGCATACCCTTGTGAAAAAAGAAGTGCACTTTTAAAAAAAGAGCACTTTGATTGAAAAATGTATGTATGTATTCATACACTTAACTGCATGTTATTTACAATTAAATGAAAATGTATATAGTTTAAATTTATTAAAAGTTGAATTATAGTTGAATTTAAGACCCAATTAAGCAGAACTTAAGTACATATTTATATGTAATTTTATAATCACTTCAGTTGTTTTTGAAATATTGTAAAGTGTACTGCCAAATGTACTGACAAGTGGTAATGGTAAATTACACTTTAATGCCATTTTTTAAACTTACTGTCATGAAATACTGCCATGTATTTAAATATATTTAATTACACATTTGTAATGATGAAGTTGCAATTTAGTACATTTAAAATATATTAACTTTAAATGTAATATTGTATAACACCCTACAGTTAAAATTATTATCAAGTACTCCACATGTTCTTTAGTATGTTAGTCATCACATCAAAATAAGTGTACTTCAGATTACTAAAACAATGATTTAAAATGTACTTTGAAGTGAAACTTTTAATTTGACATTAGTACAAAGTGCATTTGTTAAAGGGACCATCAGAATAAAGTGAAACCATATCTTCTTTTGTGTTCAGCAGAAGAAAGAAATTCATACAGGTTTGGAACAATTTGAGGTTGTGTGATGACAGAATGTTCATTTTTGGGTGAACTATCCCATTAATACACTTTAATGGCATTTTTTCCCCAGTAAAATTCTATTATCTACACATTTTTTAAATATATTATGATTTGAAGTATACAATAAGTGTACATTCAATACAGTTAAGCACACTTATTTTTCACAAGAGTAATGCAAACTGTATTAATCTACATGTTGTTGCTATTATCTAATGTAATTAAGGCTGATTGACTAGTTGTGGCATGTGGGTGCCTGTTATGTGCATCGGCTTTATTGTGCCCTATTTCAGGTCATCAGTTTGTGTCATGAACTTTTGGTGTGCTGACATTTCTTTTGAGATATTTACAGTAGGAAATGTTTGGTTGCCAAGGAGCTATATATCAAATAAACACACACCTAAACACTCACTCACTGGGTGGACGGAGGTGGACTTAGTGTTGTGTCTGTAGCTATAGCTCTAGTTTAATAGGAAGGAAGAAGCGTAAGCAACAGAACCGTATAAGGGCGTTGTTCTGCATGCAGCTTTCCATGACATGCACTCAGAATAATGCTAATCAAAGAAAGGTATGACAGAATAACAAAGAGGTTTTAATTATAGTTTGGATGATTCTACAGAAGCTGTCCTCACAAGCGTCTCAAGCAATCCAGAGATTAGAAAGAACTATTTATGTGAAAGATCAGATCCATAAACTATGTAACTTATTTCAGACGAAAGATCAGATTTATTTATATGACAGATCAGAGCCATAAACTCGGCATTGGTGCCTTTTCCATATCAGTAACATCATACTTTTCACTCTCCTTTAAGCTCATATGAAACATAAGAACCTTTGAACTTGCAGTGTCATGCTAAAATCAATAAAATAGCCAGTTCAGATAGGAAGGAAGGAAGAATATCAGCTGTGAATGTGTTTGTATATAACAAAGAGAACAACAAATTAATGCAATCATTATTTTTTTCAAATTGCTTGTCCCACATAGGGTGACAGGGATGTTGGAACCTATCCCAGTGGCTCAGGCTGAAGGCAGGGAAACACCCTGTGCATATCGCCATTCCATCATCAAAAGGCTTGGGTGAGACGACAGTTACACACACACATACGCTCTTAAAAATAAAAGGTTCTTTATTAGCATTGATGGTTCTCATTCATTCTGACAGTGACGAGCGCTGTTAGACCGGTGAGGCAGACTAGCATAAAAATGTAACATTTTAAACTTTTTGTCATCTTAACAACCAATAGAGTGGTGCGTAATGGAGTACAGCAGAGCAGCATTAAGAATATAAAATACTGGGGGAACAAATTGGCCATTTTTAATGATTGGGGAGGGGGGTGACTTGTCCCCTTCAGTGTCTATGGTGGTTACAACCCTGCTTTGAGGAACTCAAAATAGCTCTTCTAAACCCCCTTTCTGGAACCTTAGGTGTATGGATGATTTAGTGTCTCAGTTCTCCGATACAGAGGTGCATTTCATACCATTATATGGCAACACCATTAATCAAAAAGTATGCCATAAAGCTATTGGTGACACCATTTTCATGTTAATGTTAACAAGTTGAACATTAATTGTTTCCTAAATGTCTGCGCTTAACCAGAAAAATGTCAAATGATTTCTTGTAATCTCTTGTCTTTCAGGTACCACATGTTTCTAAAACAGTCACAGATCTACATTGTGATCAAAGACAAACATTCTTTTCAGGAAGTAGTGAGGGGTTTTCCATGTTTGCCATAGTTGCCTGTATATGAACTCTGACTGAGCTGGAATGATGGAATGGCAACATTCTGAGAACAGATTACCTTTAATAAAAGATTGGCTTTAATGGAAGATTTCACATACTTATAATTCTAACTAAAACCTTATAAAACCTTTAAAACTCTTATCATCCTGGGACCCAATAATAGACTTTTGTCCACTGTAGTGGACATTATATTTTAGTGAATTTCTCTGACATCATACATGTCACATGACACAACCTGGGTGTCCTGTAAAGAGCACATTCAGGACTTTTCAGAGATACGAAATGTTTGGAGGTTTCACCATGAAAACAACTTCTCCTTGGTCTTTAAAAATGTCTGACATTAATTTAGTGATCAAATGTAGCATTCTTATGGAAATATGATAATATATTGTAATTATAATTTAAATTGGACTACTTTTCAGATTGTATTTCATAAAACAACATCTCAGGAAAATGTTAAGGGGTTTCAAAAAAAAAAAAAAAATTCTGTTCCAGAACAGGGCATTGATTTCATACGTGTCCACTGTAGAGGACACCAGGACTTAAATCATGTTTATCAGGCATTTTGTGAGACACAACAAGTGAATATGGAAATAAATTATACATCAATATTCCTATGAAATATTAGATATTATTATTCAAATGTTGCCAATTATTACTCCAATTATTACTTCTTTTTTCATTAAATGTTGTTCCAAGAACACATTAAGGTGCAAATTAGATACAGTTTATAGATACATTGCATTGAATGGGAATATTAATTTATGGACATTTTACCCACATATTGCATAAAGTAAAATGGTGTATCAATTCATTCCGTTATTTATTTCATAACATAGTTGAGAATCCTCTTTATACAAATTTTGGTTGAAAAAATCCTGAAACCCCCAAATTTATTGGTGATTGAAAAAAAAATCCCATTGTTTTTGCCTATACATATAATTTCATGTCATTTTATTTTTTAAACAACTTAGTCCTGGCGTCCACTACAGAGGACATAGCATAACGTATGAATAAAATATTATTTTTCAAAAATGTTTTTTTACCATTTGTTTATTGTGCTCTAAACAATGTGATGACATGGAAAAAAACTAAATTCAAAAAACTTTTTTTTTCTGGGTCCCAGGAGGATAAGATGAAACCATTTCATTTTGCTTGGGGTCTCATTACCTCCCCTTGTGGAAAAAAAGTGTGTTTTATTTTTATTGAATGTGAGTCATTCTCCTACGCTATTGACAGTGAAAATAATCTTTTGTCATGCTTTTAAGTATACTTTTTATTTTTATTTTGACTAACACACTTGTCAAAAGCACATGTAAAGTTTTAACCAAAGTGTGTATTTTATATTACATTATACTAAATTGCATTGCAAATGTGTAATAACACATTTAAATGCATGAAATACAAAATTTAATAAAAAATTACATTAAAGCATATTTTAGTTCACTATAAATCCTTGGCAGTATTTCATTAGTAATTATGGAATTACATATAAAAATTTAAATTTAAATTCAAACTTAAGTTGGTCAAAAAAGCATTCTGTGGGTTCAGCTAATTGCATTTAATATAAATGTAAGCTATAATACGTTTCCACTTATGAAAGATGAAAATTCTGTCATCAATTACTCACCCTCATGTCATTACAAACCCGTAAGACCTTCGTTCATCTTCAGAACACAAGTTAAGATTTTTGATGAAATCCGAGAGCTTTCTGAACCATCCATCCGCTGTTGACGTAGTAAAGTGCAGCGCTTCCAGGTTCTACACCAGAATGCCGGCTAACCATTGCCCGACACTCGCATGCGTCTGATGCTGACACAGGAGCTGGCCAATAATGAGGTGGCGTTCTGCCATATTACCCGCTGCACTGTGTTTACTACATCAACAGCATAGGAGACTGACACAGACAAGAAGAAATTGTTTAATAAAGTCGTTATTTTTGTTTTGTTTTTGTTCACAAAAAGTGTCCTCAACGCTTCATAACATTAAGGTTGAACCACTGTCGTCACATGGACTATTTTAATGATGTCTTTATACCTTTCTGGGCCTTGAAAGTTGCAATGACGTCGCTGCCTATGGATGGTTCAGAGACTTCTCGGATTTCATCTGAAATATCTTAAAGGGATACTCCACTTTTTTTGGAAATAGGCTCATTTTACAACTCCCCCAGAGTTAAACAGTTGAGTTTTACCGTTTTCGAATCCATTCAGCCGATCTCCGGGTCTGGGGGTCCCACTTTTAGCATAGCTTAGCATAATGAATTGAACCGGACAAGACCATTAGCATCTCTCTCAAAAAAATGACCAAAGAGTTTCGATATTTTTCCTATTTAAAACTTGACTCTTCTGTAGTTACATCGTGTTCTAAGAGCGACGGAAAATTAAAAGTTGCGATTTTCTACTCTCATTCCTGCGTAATAATCAAGAAACTTTGCTGCAGTACCATGGGTGAAGCAGGCGTAATGATATGACGCAGCACCTGATAATAGTCCCCAGCTCAGTAGCCTATTATCAGGCGGCATGCGCTGCGTCATATCATTACGCCTGCTTCACCCATGATACGGCAGCAAAGTTTCTTGATTATTACGCAGGAATGAGAGTATAGTTCCTAGCCATATCAGCTAGAAAATCGCAACTTTTAATTTTCCGTTGGTCTTAGTACACGATGTAACAACAGAAGAGTCAAGTTTTAAATAGGAAAAATATCGAAACTCTTTGTTCATTTTTTTGAGAGAGATGCTAATGGTCTTGTCCGGTTCAATTCACTATGCTAAAAGTGGGACCCCCAGACCCGGAGATCGGCTGAATGGATTCGAAAACGGTAAAACTCAACTGTTTAACTCTGGGGGAGTTGTAAAATGAGCCTATTTCCAAAAAAAGTGGAGTATCCCTTTAATTTGTGTTCCGAAGATGAATGAAGGTCTTACGGTTTTGCGGGTTATGGGAACGACATGAGGGTGAGTAATTAATGACAGAATTTTTGGGTGAACTTACCCTTTAACATGCAATTAGTGTCCATTCAGTTTGCACTTCTTGACATGCAACAATGAGCTTGCATGTAAATCTGACACAATGCATTTACAGAATATTCCAGGCATCACATTTTACTATCTATTTTAAAAATGACAGAGTTGATGTTTTTAACACATGCATGCGATGGTGTTTACATCTTCTCCCCTCATTCCTGATTTGGAGTCATGATCTAATTATTTTTCACTGTTGTCCGCTCCTGACCCACTGTTAGGTAATAGGTAAACATACCACAATACATCTGAGACTGCTTTCTCTGATGCTGATGACCTGGAGTTTGTAATCCATTAAACTCTTGTCCTGAAACACCCTCCAGATCAAGTCTGGTGCTTTGGCAGTCTGCGCTCCCTTTGGGTACACCCAGATTCCTCAGTAGCTTGAAGCCATTGTTCCATTTTCCTGTGTGACTATGACAATCTCCAGACTGTCAGGTCTGCTAAATTTGGTCCTGCTTTCCACTGCTCAAAAAAACAATCTTTCACCTCAAACAACATGTTATCGTTTTCCATGATGTGACAGACAGAGACCCATCTTGAAGGTCAGGAAAGATGACAGATTTAGCGTACAGTGCAGAGGGGTCATACATATCAGGGTGCACTGGTCTGGAGGGACATGGACTGATCTGGAGACAGCCATGAACCAGGAACCAGAGGCAAATGACTCACAGTGATGTACAAAGCATGGCTTTCTTTATTTAGCAAGAAAAGTGTTTTGTCATTTAAGATTTGTCATGATATATGGAATGTTTTAGGCACAGTTTAGCAAAATCACGGATAAACCAAAATTTGGATAGTTAGTTCATACAGTATTTTTTTCCACCAACAAAAAAAAAATACAAAACAAGCCAAAGCATCACTCCTTGCATGTAAGCAAGCAACAAAAACTAAAAAATCCTGGGTTGTTTCAAATTAGGTCAAATATGCATACAAGTCGTTTAATTTTTTTTAATGACATTTTTATACCTAACGTTTATGTTTGTCCATATTTTACCCACAAATGGGTTAAAACAACCCAGCATTTTTAGAGTGTAGAACGACAGTGTAACGGAGTATGTTGTTGTGGGAAGAAGGAGGCGGGAACCGCCGAACGTTCACAGACTTTTAATAAAATAATTAAACAAATACAAAAACAAAAGTAAAGGCAGCAGTCCCTCTCCAACTTTGCTCAAAGCGATTTCAGAGCGAGAGAATACACAGACACTCCGAGTTTCAAAAACTCTTTTCCACACTTAAGTCAAAATCACACAACTTCCACTAAGGCCCAGTCACATATTCTTGTCTGAACCGTTATGGAGGTAGAGGGATATAAACAGTAAAATTGTTATTTTAAACTATTGCAATGCCACATGGCCAAACAAATTAAAGAACCATAACTACTTGTCATGTACAATTCAATGATCCAGTGAGGTATATACTGCAAGTATCCATGCAGTAAGTGGGACATGGCGCTTGACACTGCTTGCATTTTTTTTTTTTTTAAATAATCAAAAATTAATATTTTGTTTTGTGTGAACTTCTAAAGAAACATATATTCCAAGGCTTATTCATTTTTTATGTTTTGTATAAAACTTTTGCAGTTATTTCTTGTGTTTCTAGACTTATTGCAATGGTGTCCCTGAAAACTAAGCAACAGCACTATTCCTCCTCTATACTCCATAACCATTACAACAAATGTTAATGATTTCTAGACACATATTCAGCTTCTCATGACCTGAATAAATATGCACACAACTAAATGATCTGTCCTTTATGAAACATCTGACAGATAACACGATAAGACCTAAATGAGCTGGCACACACTTGCTGGTAAGTAGAGATGGCTGTTAATCATCTCATAGGAGCTGAACAATGCAGATCAGAGAGAATGTGTGTATTTGTCAGACTTTTAGAATCTGTGCCACGCAGTTCTCCTGCCCGAAAGACTTGGTGATATTATTTAGTGTTAAAGCCTTCATTGTGTGAGACACTGTCTTGTCTTATCTGATTCCTGCATGGTTTGGAGTTGAGGACTCAGATACCTGACTGCATTTCACACACCTGCAGGAGAGAACCAGTATACAGTGCGTCATTAGAAACAACAGCACTATCTGTCTCTGTCCTGACCGACACAGGAACTAGAAGCTTGATGACATCATGCAACCCCTAATCTGTAGACGGGAGAAAACAGATGCAATAGGCCTGCGCTCATGATCACTGTGTGTGACAACATTTGTTAGTTACTACAATATTAACTCATCCCTAGAAATGTCATCAAAAGTGGGAAAAGTTGGTCAAAATGTACACTTTACACATGACCTGACCACCAACCTCAAATTTCAGACACCATCTTTATTTTTTAGCTCAACATTCAGAGAATGGAATGCACAGGATTGTGGGATATCAAAGGCAGCGAAGGAACCATCTATGCTGCCTTCAAAAATCGATCAGATGAAGGTATCTCAGGAGACAGGATGTGGCACGATCATTGGATTCGGACGTGCCTTGTTACCTTCCTATCCTGCCTGCGGAGGCAGCATTCTTCAGTTTTCGGATGCAGCTGGTGCCATGTCAGTGTCAGTGTTGCTTGACAATGCTAGTTGCGTTACAATGGCACATGCCAATGAAGACCGGATGTGACACCAGATGATCACTAAGCATAGCGACATGTGCCATTGGCTTCTGTGTGTCTGATGCCATGTCACTTAGGCTACGTCTACATTAATCTGGATACATTTGAAAACGCTCCGTCCACACTAGCGTTTTCAGGCGTTTTCTGACGTTTCAGTGTGGATGAGAAACTTTGAAAACGCCTGAGGAACAGGAAAACGCTAAATTCACCTTACTGCGCATGCGTAAAACCTCACTAAAGCTCACTGAGATGATACAGACCGAAAAATAAATGTTAAAGTTATCTTGCAATCCTTCTGATAGGATAATTTTATTTAGCAAAATATCTTACCATTCATGCGTCCAGGTTGCACTCAGTCACCATGTTGGGTCTAAAACTCTCATGTATTGCCGCAGGACAGCAAATGTGAGTACATTTTCTGTCATCTTTGCAGGACTGTGATATGAAGAGTGTGCAGTAACATATTTTAGCAACTGTGAAAGTGTTTCACATTACAGGCACAATACAGGTATAAACATGAATATCTATTGGTACAATATGCGTCACATGACTAAACTTATATTTTTTAAACAAAACCAGTCTTAAGTTGCACGGGTATATTTGTGGCAATAGCCAACAAAACATTGTATGGGTCAAAATTATCGATTTTTCTTTTATGCCAAAAATCATTAGGATATTAAGTAAAGATCATGTTCCATGAAGATATTTTTGTAAATTTCCCACCTTAAATATATAAAAAACGTATTTTTGTGAGTGAATGCAGCACAATCGCCAATAGAAATGGAGAACTTTAAAGGTGATTTTCTCAATATTTCGATTTTTCTGCACCCTCAGATTCCAGATTTACAAATAGTTGTATCTCGACCATATATTGTCCTATCCCAACAAACCATACATCAATGGAAAGATTATGTGTTCAGCTTTCAGATGATGTATAAATCTCAATTTAAAAAAAATGACCCATAAGACTGGTTTTGTGGTCTAGGGTCACAAATATCTCCGTTTTGACAGTCCACACAACGCGAAAACATCGTTTTCAAATTTATCCACTATGGAGAGCGTTTTTCAAAAGCTTTGTTTTTATTAATAAAAATGCCATCTCAATGTGGACAGAAGGCCAAAACAGAGAGAAAAAGATGCGCTTTCAAACGAAAACTTATTAGTGTGGACAAGGCCTTAATGTTAATACTGCCTCTCCAATGTTTCATCAAGTTCGTTGTTGTACAGTGGCAGTTCTGAAATTACATGTCTGGTGAATGGCACTTAAAGGTTAATATTACATTTGAACACAACGTAACAGGCCTACCACTGATAGTGTTAACAAAAGCAGAAATGATACAAACAAATGGGCTTCTATTTTAACTTGCTTCTACAAGTATTTGAATATACAAGCCATTTTGTTTAATGGGACTCGTATCCCCATGACAACTCATACAGCTGTCTTCATCACAAGTGCACTGATGTACCAGGTGGTACCAAGCAAGTTTACTGCAAATGTCAAAATCTGTTAGTTTACCAATCAGTTTTGAGGTCATATTGTATTGTGCAACATTGCAAAATAAGTCTTTATTAAATGATAATCACCCCCTGTAATCATAATTTCTGTAAAAGGAATAAATGTTGTTGGTGTTTTACTTTTATTTCAGCTGGAAACTGCAGTGAATTGTATGTATGTAAGTTTTTGGAGTTAACATGTAGGTACTGTAGAGGCATGTTTTTTCTGATGAGCCTATGTTGTACAGTTTACACATTTAATTAGCTCTCTTCTAAAACCTAGCGAGCTGTCTACAGTTTACATAGTCAAGTTCTACTGATTACTAATGAAGACTACTGTTTGTATAGGCATAAGCAATAAAAATGTAACTTCATACTTTAAATTAATTAACATGACATCTCAGTTGCAATGAAAAGTCATCATGTAAACACCTTAGATGAGGAAAAATGGCATGTTTTAGATGTTAGAAAGATTTCACTTATTTTCTTATGCATTTATGCAAATTTAAATCAGTAAATGCCACACTTTACGTGTGCATAAATTAAATTAGTTTGGATTATGATGCAGATATTCATGTATTTAAGTATGTAAACAGCCACCGATGTGATATGCTCTATATAGACATTCAACCCTGCCACACAAACAGCATAAGAAACTCAGCTAACACTCACAGCCGATTCCAATCATTTTTATCAATTAATATTGTATAAACACAAACAATAATAGCAATAGCTCAAACTAAATTTGGGTTAAAAAGTGCATAGGATAAATAGGTTAAATAGTTTTGAATTATTTTGGAAATCTAACACTAAACAATAACACTATAGTTGTATGTTCTAAAAAATGTGTTTATTTTTAATCTGCCATTTTGGATTTTCCACTAACACCATTGCAATGCATTCTGGGGTGTGTCTTATCTGTGACTTATTTATATCAATACTTGAAATCATAACATTTTAAAAATAGGTTTTTCTTATGTCAAAGTAAGTTTCATGTATCTTCTTGTGTTTTTGAAAACAAAACAAAAGTTTACTGATAACAGTATAAAGAGTTATTTTATCCTTCTTTCAAAACCACGCAATACAGCTGGCTAAAAATGTTGTTTCAGTTGTTTATGTGGTGGATTATCGAAGAAAATGTAATGATGTGATGAAATATAGAACTGAATGAACAATAAAAAAGAGTTTTGTTCCTTTTCTGAAAAAACTAGATTTTTCCATGATACAGTATGGTTGATATTTCTGTGGAATAGCCCATGTCTGTAGATTATATACATTTTGGATGTCATGAGGAAAAGTGATTTATAGTGATAACATGAACTACGTGCCCATCTCAAGTTTTGCATCAGGCCTCACATAGACCTCACATGAACATGTTTATCAGGCTCGATCAGAACCTGCATCCACTGGGTTCAGTTATAATCCTGACGACAGCCCTAAAGACACGTTCTTCTGTGATCTAATCTGATTAGCCCACAATCACACGTCATTGTTTTAAAATGCCATCAGGAACTTAGTAAGAGCTGTTATTGCTCATGTCTGAGAGATTTCATGTGGTTCTATTATTAGTCTCTGACACAGAGGACAGGGAAAGTAAATCTCCAGTGAAGGGTGTGGGATGGTTAAACACATTGTTTGTGTGGTAGATTAAATGTTGCTTATCAAGGACATTTGGAGGAATGCACTAATATATATATTTTTTTTGGCATCTGTTTTTTTTGTGTGGCATTTAACATCTGGCATTTTTGCAAAGAATGGGGAAAACCTTTTATGAAACATAGCTGCTGTGCGTATGTTTGATTTAGAATGGTGCGTAAAAGGTGATTAATATCAAGTTGACTGATATTTATCAGGATTTACACCGTTCAAAAAGTCAATAAGATTTAATATTTTAAAAAAAAATCTCCTCACCAAAGCTACATTTATTTGATAAAAAAAAAAAAAAAAAAAAAAAAACAGTAAAAACATAATATTGTCACGGTTAGGTTCTGTTAGTTTCATTTTCATGGACTCTTAGTTTGCTTTCTTTAGTTCCTGTTGTTTATCGTTTAGTTTCCCACCACTTATTAGTTACTTTGGAGATTTATTAATCATCACAGGTGTTTGTCATAATTTCCCTCATTTGCTTTGTATATACTGTAAGTCAAGCTGTTTGAACTTGAAAAAATGTTTTTCACTGAATTACACAGGAAAGTTTTGTGGTGTATTATGTAATCATGCATTGTAAAGTGAACACACACACACACACACACACACACACACACAAAAAACAAAATACCTTGCCAAAACGTCTTTGTTAATTAAATATAAATAGTTTTTTCAGAAATACTTTTCCATACTGTATAGTTTAAAATAGTAATATCTAGTATACTGTAGTAAACTACTAGTTTAGTTAGTAATATAAAATATAATATTGTATTTATTTATTTTTATTTATTTTTTATTTTCTGTCAAAACTAAATAATCTAAAAAAATATATGATTTCATCCGGAGTGTGCATACACTGTATCATTTTTGCACGACTTAAACATTCTACTTGGTTTGAAATGTAATGGCTTACAGAAGACATATTCATAGTGCACCAGCATAAACTGTGCCACCAATATGTTGGCCTTCACTTCAGAACAAAGTTCTGTTACATAACAGAATTCATGAATAAATTCATTCAGAAATACAGTTCTCCACACACGTTTCTATTTACACTATCCTATTAAACTTGATGAATGAAAAAAAAAATAAAAAAAAATGAAACAACACAATATAACACAAAACTTGAGATGGGCACAGTTCATGTTATCACTATGAATCACTTTGCTTTATATGGTATCCGAAATGTATATAATCTATACACATGGGCTATTCCACTGAAATGCTTCACCAAATGGAGACAGTGAAAGTTGATTGGAATCATATAAGGAGAATGTTGGCTACTGTTGTGCTGAACTTCATCTGATAAATAGAGCGTATCTTGTTGTTTATGTGGTCATTCTAAAAAAATATGTCAAATCATTCTTACAACTACAAGAACTTAAATGTGATTTACAATGTGAGATACAGTTTGTTATGAAAAACAATGAATAGTTGTTTCCATTGTGCTCAATATCGGTTTGATCGGTCTCTGTACATAAAGGCGGGTACTTTAAGGTAGGGAAATAATGTGTGACTCAACTCTGATACTTCTACTGTACATTATCTGATGATATGCAGCACCCTCAGACACACATGCATGTTTATTTTTCCCTCTGTGAAAACATCGGCAGGCCACACTTCAGGGTGCTGTTTTCCACTCTAAATTTAGCCGTTTTGGATTATTTTTGGCTAAAGTATCACAGTTTATCTCAGAGAGGATGTAACAATTATCAAACGGTCATTGTCCTGTTGTGAATAAACATAGACTGTAGGTTATCACCTCGTTGCAGTGTTATTTATTAGAGTTTTTTTCTAGAGTGGACTCTTCAGGAAAGTACCCTGCTTTCCATCAGTTATGTGGAGAGCTGACTGCATGTTGTTTATTTTGTGATATAAGAGTGAAATCAAGCAATTTTATGTTAAGTTTTTCATGCTGGAAAGATAATAAAGATTAAAAAAAATAGGTTACACTTTATTTTAAGGTGTTTAAGAGTTAGTTGCATGTGATTATGCATAATTTATTTATTGCTATAGGTAACTATAACAACTGTATGTAACACACTTTGATTATGATACCCTCATGAAAATGGACACTTAAGCATGCTTTTACTTATATTTAAAAAAAAGAAAATAACATACTTATAATACATTAAAAGAACATACTTAAGTGCAAACTGAATGTAATGTTTTTGGACACTTCATTGCATTAAATGCAATTATTTGAATGTAATACCCACTTAAATAGGACTTGAGTAAACTAAAAAATACTTTAATGTCATTTCTATTGATGTAATATTGAATAACACACCACAGTTAAAATTATAATCAAGTATTTTGCATAATGCTTTAGTATGATAACATCAAAATAATTTCCCTTCAAAACATGACAATATTGTCATGGGTAGTTGCAGGTAAACAGACAAAGATGGAGCATGAAGCTTCATGGCAATGGTCCAAATGACAGGCAAACAACACACACTTAACATAGACATGACACTGAATCACGGTGAAGGAGAAACTTAAATAGTGAATACAAACAAGATAATAACAAGACACAGCTGATACACATGAACTCATTGACAGAAACCATGACTACCAAGGAGAGGTGGGAACTGAACAAAGGAACACATGAGATGAATGTAAATAAACTAAAAGTTCATGAAAACTAAAGACACTGAACATAATGGTGACAAATATATATTAAAACATAATTATTTCAAATATACTTTAAGGTAAAACATTTCATTTGACTAAGCACACTTTTTCACAAGGATACATTTGATTGTCATAAGCTTGATTGGAGTGGACCCATATCAAATAAACCCAATAGCCTTAAGTAAAGATCCGTCCTTATTGCCAGCCGTAACTTATCCGGATATTTATAACTATCTCGTTCATACAGTATCCGCATACACTTCGCAGGAGCTGAAGGCCTTCAAGTCACTTGAGTCATATAACTAACGTTACTTCATCTCGGGCAAAGTCGGCAACCTTCTTACTTTTGTTCCACCAACGACATCGTCAAACATTGTCGTGATCGCAGAGGTATGTAACTGTTTTTTTGATGTGATGCTTGACGTTAACTTACTTGCATAACCTGATGATGATTGCTAGCTAATGTTAGCATACCAGCACGGGGTTGCATTAGCTGTGTGTAAGTTATATCTTAAAGGAACACTCCGACTTTTTGGGACTTTAGCTTATTCACAGTATCCCCCAGAGTTAGATAAGTCCATACATACCTTTTTCATTTCTGTGCGTTCTGTAAGTGTTATTTGACGCACCCACCGCTAGCCTAGCTTAGCACAAAGACTGGATGTAAATGGATAATGGTAGCATACTAATCCCAATAAGTGACAAAATAATGCAAACATTTTCCTATTTACATGTTGTGATCTGTATAGTCACAGCGTGTACAAATAACAAGACTATATGAGACAGAGACCATTTTTAATCGTATAAATACTGGGAACTATATTCTCACTAGGCGTAGGAGCACAGCTACTTGGGCGGAGTGATTAGCGCAGCACACGAGACGCCCTGTTGATGGTTCCGTAAACAAAACAAACGTGACTAGCTAGACGTGACTCGTGATCATGGCTGACTTTGAGGAATTGTCAGAGGAATTTTACTGTGTATCAAACCAAGATCCAGAACCATAGTTTTGAGCCAGAATACACAGACGTGGAGTTACAAACTTTGGAAGTTGTAAGACAAGATGCCGAACAGATTGATGTCGAAGGGAGAATCAGAACGAACACGGACTGGTGGTGTAAATGTGGAACATGCCAACCTATACCGACAGAAACCGAGTGCCTTTGTTGTAATGAATGGGACCGGGTATTGCCATCAGTGTCAAGGCTTGATGACAATCAAAATATTTGCGTCACTACCACGGAAGATTTCTCTGCCCTAATACACCCGGCAGTTGTCGTTTTTTTCCCATTGTGACAAGATCAACTGGAAGAAACGCCCCATGCCGAGTGAACCTAATGGTCAGCTGTCCACCAAGTAGCTAAGTGATTTTGTTATAATGATCATTCATAGTTCAATGAAATTGTAGTATAGCCATTGCATACAAGTGTGTTCATGACAACACAATAATAACAATAAAGGGGATACACGGAGCCCCTATTCACGTAATAGTGTCACTACTAAGGTTACATTACATTAGCATGGCACTGTTACAGTATGGCTAATGTTAGTCATCTCAAAACATAACGGAACATTTACCGCAGCAACAGGTGATCCAATTTGTCCTGTCTTTATTATCGATGGGATGGCTGTATCCTTTAGCACACGTTTCATGGTCCGTGTGGCAACTTGCATTTTTTCAAAATAGTCGTCTATAGTAAAATGTTCAGAGCAAACGAAATACTTCGTGATGCTGTTTACAGGTGTGTTTGGCCATCGATTCATCAGGTCAGCATTTTTGGTTGGAATTCTATGAAACATCATAGTATTACCTGGTCTCCCCTGTTTATTGTCGCAGCTCTTTACAATACAGCGAACACCCATGATTGTAAACTATAAATTTACTATCTAGTAATTGCTGACTCTATTACTCCAACTCTGAGCGAACTCTCTGCTCCTCACCACAGGGTGTCTCGTGTGCTGCGCTAATCACTCCGCCCAAGTAACGTTAGCTGTGCTCCTAAGGCCCCGTTTACACGTACATGGTTATTTTGAAAAACGGAGACATTTCTCTTCGTTTGCGCCCTTCGTTTACACGCAAACGGAGGATTCGACAATGAAACCGATTCTTTCTAAAAACTCCGGCCAGAGTGGAGATTTTGAAAATCTTCGTTTGCCCGTTTGCATGTAAACTGAGAAAAACGGAGTTTTAGGCAGCGACGTCACAGAATGTGACTATTTTCAGGATTCTGAATGGCTAAAGTGGGCTTGAGCTTCTCGTTACACTGCCACCTACAGGTTTGGCATGCTCTTGACAGCATATACACAGGTTCGTGTGCACGATGTTATTTTTGAAAACGAAGAGGGGTGAAATGTCCGTTTATGAAAATAGCCATCCACGTGTAAACGTAGCCTAAGTTACGCCTAGTGAGAATATAGTTCCCAGTATTTATACGATTAAAAATGGTCTCTGTCTCATATAGCCTTGTTATTTGTACACGCTGTGACTATACAGATCACAACATGTAAATAGGAAAATGTTTGCATTATTTTGTCACTTATTGGGATTAGTATGCTACCATTATCCATTTACATCCAGTCTTTGTGCTAAGCTAGGCTAGCGGTGGGTGCGTCAAATAACACTTACAGAACGCACAGAAATGAAAAAGGTATGTATGGACTTATCTAACTCTGGGGGATACTGTGAATAAGCTAAAGTCCCAAAAAGTCGGAGTGTTCCTTTAAGGTCGCGGGCGCGATCGAACAGTGGAGACATAAAAACATACTCGGTCATTTTGTTCATACAGGACATCATTCAAACTGCAAAGTGTTAACTTATATTTGTGTACACTCGCAATAAAACACAACATTGTGCTTTTAACAAACTGTAAACTCTTGTCAAACTGTAACCTACAACTGTCACACAACAGACACCCCAGTGATTAAGTTACACATTCTACATTGATTAAAAGAAAATCAAATTAGTTTTTAATGGTAGTATTATTTTATACAGAAATAAATTATTTATATTTCAGATGAGAATAAAGTTAGTGTTAATTACAATTTTAAGGAAAACAAATATATTGATCTGAAAAATAGCAAATTAATTTTAAATTCATTCAGGTACAATTATATCATGTATATATATCTCGAGGTCTTTTTGTCTTTTTATTAATTTAATTAATAAACTAACTATATAAAACTATTGTCAATTCACTACAAATAAACTGGTTCTATGCCTTTACTTTATTAATAAAACTTATTTAAAAAATACAAGGCTTAAGACATTTATTTTCCTTTGGTGGAACAGCCTGAGACATGCACAATAAAAAAAAAAAATGCCTTCTACATTGCAGTGAATAAAACAATAAAAAAGATGCAGGAAAACGGCTGTTTTAGGATTAGTGAGTATAATTCTGTGACATTTTATGATTTACACAGTTGTTACTCAGAGTAATGTTGTAACTTATCTCCATGGTGCAACATTTTATTTTAGTGAAGCATAAATCACAACTTAGTAAACCTTGAACCTACACACAGCTGGTGCAACAGGCTGCAGAATAACATCTGAAGCTATTGCGTTTGTTGTCATTATACTTACTTTCTGTTTCTGCTTCAGATACTATACCACAATATCTGAAAACCTTTTGAAACTGTGTTTTGTGAAAATAATAACCGTGAATAATAAATGTGAATGTTTGAACTGCAATTAACCATGAGATAAGAATAGAAGCTGCCATACACACAATTAAACAGAATTAATGCCATGCATGTATCTTGTTTGAAATCTTGAATGCAATTCTGTGTTTTTGTGTTTTCATAGGTTAAACACAGTCAGAAGTTAAGTGCCCCACCTCTGCGCCCATGGGTTACTGCCCAGAAGGATGGCATTATCTTGGCTGCACACTGCACCTGCATGGCGGGATTAGGCGAGACATGTAGCCATGTTGGAGCGGTTCTTTTCGCCATCAAGGCAGCTGTTTTGCTCCGTGAGTCCCAAACTGTGACAGAAAAACCTGCATATTGGTTACAGTGTTTCCCCTATAAATTTTTCCAGCAGCGGTGCTGTTACGTGCCGGAGGTTGTTACGAACCCGCTCGTGGGGGGTCCGGGGGCATGCACCCCCGGAAGATTTTTTTTTTTTAAATTACCCCTTAAACCATGACTTCTGGCAAGTTTTGTGGATAGAAATGGACATTTTGAGACATACAAATTTGACATACCATCAACAGAAGGCATGATTATTGCAGCTCGTACCTTGAACTGGTCACAAACAGGATTAGGAAAGGATTATTGTTATTTGTTTTTCTTTTGTGTTAATTTTCAGATGTAATGTAGAAATTGATAGTGGAAAAATGAAACTCTTTCCTCCCTCATCTGCACTACTGATCTTTTTTTCTGTAACACACTTTAGCACTTGGATGCATCATCATGTAATCAGTACTTTCATTTATTTTATCCTGTAGACATTTTGAACATTAAAATCCAAATGAAACTTTTCATTAGTTTAAAAGGTGACTAGCTTGCATAGCCTATTTTACTTCACTAACCTCCAGGGACGTGCAAAGAGTTCATCAGGGGCAGGGGCTCAAATGTAAGAAAGGGGCAATATGTAAAAAATATATATATATATATTACGGCTGGGAATCCAATTATTATTTTTTTTTATTAACTAATTAATCGCACAATTTGCTGTGATTAATCGCAATTAATCGCATTTCCCCCAAACTTGTAATCATCAATATTTAAATGTAGAATCACTAATTAAATTAAACAACACACACAAAAGGGGAAAAGGAGAAAAATGTCCACACAAATTGGACAGAAAATAGCCCTATATTAAAATATAAAACATAAATATATTATTCTTCATTCGGTTCTATGCAACTTTAACAGATTAATTTGTTGACTAATTATCAAAATAAAGTATAGTCATAAAGCTCTTATTACCAGAGCATGTGATCAGAGCAGGTCATTTTACCATTGTTGCCCAGCATGGCTATACCAGCTCAGCAAACAGAAGTCTACTACTAAGAAATTTCACGTTATTTGACCGGACTTTGCTTTTCCAGTGCATGATCGGTAGCCAACATGATTGGAGCGTTTGGGCCGTTAACCACAGAGCAGAACGCGCAGTGCAAACACGGAGCGGTACATTGAGCAGAGAGCGCAGTGCGCCGACACACACTCACACGCACCGTGCGAACGGAGAGCACGGCGCAAACACGGAGCGGAAAAGACCCGCACGTGAAGTTACTAAACAAGCTGCGCGAGAATGAAACCTGATCGCCGAACACGGAGGGGCGGGACGGCATATTTTCCATAGACAGTAAAAAAAAAAAAAAATGGACACAGTGACCCCATAGACTTCAACGGAGAAAAGTTCGTACCGCTTTCTCCTTTCCACAAGCGCTTGTTCGCTCTCCCGTGGCGTCTATCATTGCTATGCAACCATGAAGAGAGGCGCGCCTGAGAAAACGAGCGCGCCGCGTGCCACATTTGAAATATTTGCATGTGAATGTGAAGTGAACGGCCCCTTACGGCAACGTGACATTAGCCTAATCAAAAATATTTCCATTTGCTCTTTCCTCCTTTGTCAACAAGTGGATTCAGAGCCATCACATTAGCAGCGCCGCCGGTCGTCATGTTTCAGTGTTTTTAGGTGTGTTGTGAATGTCGTGATATTACTGATCATGTGAAGATTTTGCAGCGGCGCTGAAAATCCTGCGGCGGCGCTGCGCCGCTGCTTAATACATTGTAGGGGAAACACTGGGTTACTTACAAGTGGACAACCAAAGGAAAAGTACCTTGAAGTCGAAAACATTGACTTTCACTCAAAAGCTACAATTAAAGGGACAATGTGTAGGTTTTTAGGTATTTTATTATCTAAAATCAATATTTTTATTCATAAATATGTCCTCAATGGTATACAAATACCTCTGCTAATTATCTGACTTATCCTCGTAAATGAAGAATTTATTATCTTTATATACATGGGACGGGTAGGTCCACGGAGGCTTCCATGTAGTTCCGCCATCTTGAAAAACTATAATAGCAGAAAGGGACAAAAAGTACTAAGCCAACGCGTTTTCGTTCAGAGCCAGCGTCACGTGACTGAAGCCAGCAGAAGCGGAGTAGCAGAGCAGTGAGAGGCGCTTGTCACTGCCCCGGCAAGTTTAAAAGGCTGCACTGTACGGCTATTTATAATGGAGGACCATACATATGCTGAGTCACAGGATAAGGAGTCCTCGTCGTCGAAAAAGTCCGAAATAGACCATAAAAGGAAACGTGACCGGAGATTACAAAAAACAAGGGTTAATGTCGGGATAGCTAATGCAGGAGAAAGCTTCCAAAAGATATGCTGAAGTTGCCTGTTTTCTTCTCGACAGGTAAGTCAATGTTACGGTCTTAACACTAGAAGTGCCAGAATTCCATAACTACTAGAACTGCCGCAAGCGGTCAAATAGATTCCAAACTCTATGGGCCCTATCTTGCACCCAGTGCAACTGACTTTGTACACCGACGCATGTATCATTCCTATTTTGCACCCGCGCAAAGCGGACTTTTCCCTCCACAGACGCACGTCGGTTAACTAAGAAATACACTTGCGCTCCCCGGGGTGGTAAGCGCAAAGAGGAGGCGTGTTCCGGCGCAAACGTTCCCTCATGCTATTTTGCAGGTTTAGAAAACAATTCCGCCACTGACCGAAAAAAAAAAACAGTTTAAAGTCAGTGGCGCGTTGCGCATGTTATTCATATGCTATTTTAAGGGCCATAATCAATGTAGCGTGTGCACAACGCGCATACACTTTGATTCTCTCATCTACACACAGACGCAGTTATCATTTTTGCAAATCATACATTATTACGATAGATAGATAGATAGATAGATAGATAGATAGATAGATAGATAGTTTATTATAAAAGCATACATCTAGCTTACACATTTACCCAAATTATCATACGCCTGTTTAACCGAAGTTAATTTGGGTGTGTTTCTCCATCCCCAACATCCCTGACGAGAACGTCGGTCTCCTCGGCTGTGAACCGCTCCTGGCGCGCGCCTGGCAAATCCGCCGTTATAATAGGAATCTGCTATAGAACAAGCGCGCCTGCTCTTAAAGGGAATGTGAGATGATGCTCTGATTGGTTTTTCATGTTACGGCCAAACCACACCTATGAATAATGAAGCTACTTCAGACCAAACCATTTTAGATTTGCGTCGGGCGCAAGAGTCATTTATCCCGCCGGTATAATAGCAACAGCGCCCAAGACCCGCCCACAAAGTTACTTGCGTTTTGCGCTTGATACTTGCGTTTCAGATCGTTAAAATAGGGCCCACAATCTTTATTGATAAATACCCAATTGAGAGATGAATGCATTTATTGTATTAGGATATCTTTTAAAAACAAAACAACACCAAACTGTACATTTAATTATACATTTATAAATAAATAATATCCGTAGATGTCCTGAACAAAATGACAGAGTAGCCTATGTTTTCATGTTTCCACTGTTCGATCGCGCCCGCGCCCGCCTACACACACACACACACACACACACACACCATATTACAGCATTGCAATCTTGACATTGCAGCCTGTTCATTATAGCCATTAGGGCTGCAGCTATCGATTCTTTTTGTAATCGATTAATCTAGCACTTGATCGATTAATCGAGTAATCGGATAAAAAAAATGTGTGTTTTTTAGGGCTGGACCCGAATACTCGAATATTCGAATATTCGTTTGGTGGGTTGGTATTCGATTTGAAAATTTGACATTCGAATATTCTTTTTTTTTTTTTTTTTTTGCACACCTGGGATCCCCCGCGAAACGGTTCACATTCGCGCTTGAATAAGGCCAGCGACACACTGGCTGCGTGGTGTGAGCGTCTCAGCTGCGTTGCATGTCCGTTTTTATTTCGGCTCCCATGTTAACAGGTTGGAGTTTGTACACTGCTTGCGTGAGACACGCGTCTCAGGCGCGGCTCGAGCCACGCGGAAAAAGCGTGCATGCTAGAAATAGAACCGATGCCTAAAAGTGTTCCAGCAATGGGAGTGTTCTCTGACTAGAACGCAGAACAGCGGAGTTTGTATGCAGAAGTGCATGCCTGCCCTGCTGAAAAATCCAGCTAAAACCAGCCTAAGCTGGTTGGCTGGTTTTAGCTGGTTTAAGCTGGAAGTAGCTGGTTTTAGCTGGTCTCCCAGCCTGGCTTAGCTGGTTTTAGCTGGTCTCCCAGCCTGGCCTAGCTGGTCAAGCTGGTCTCCCAGCCTGGCTTTGCTGGTTTTAGCTGGTCTCCCAGCCTGGCCTAGCTGGTCAAGCTGGTCTCCCAGCCTGGCTTTGCTGGTTTTAGCTGGTCTCCCAGCCTGGCTTTGCAGGTCAAGCTGGTCTCCCAGCCTGGCTTTGCTGGTTTTAGCTGGTCTCCCAGCCTGGCTTTGCAGGTCAAGCTGGTCTCCCAGCCTGGCTTAGCTGGTTTTAGCTGGTCTCCCAGCCTGGCTTATAGCTTATTTTAGCTGGTCTCCCAGCCTTTCCTAGCTGGTCAAGCTGGTTTCCCAGCCTGGACAATTTGGTGGTCAGCTGGTTTTAGCTGGTCTCCCAGCCTAGCCAAGCTGATGAACATCTCACAATATTATATATATATATATATATATATATATATATATATATATATATATATATATATATATATATAATAATAATTCACACACACACACACAATAAGTTAATATAGACGAAGTTGATTATAATATACACTAGTTAATTATTGGAACCGTCTGGAACCCAGATTTTTTGTTTGTTTGTTTGCTTGCCATTTAGTAATATAACGCAATTATTAATATTCTAACGCAACTTATCATTATATAAATGTAAATTGAATTTTTCAAAAATAAAATAAAAAACTTTTAATACTTCTGTCACTGTCACAATTTTTTTTTACTCGCCTGCCATAAACCTGGCATATTGCACATGAATGGGTCATATAACTACACAATGAGTTTTAAATTCATGATTTAATATTAATGATTTTTTAATTCTAGATGTTTATTTAAATGCTGCGTGACTTTGAAGTGTTTTAATGTGCGTGCGCGTGAACATTCGAACATTCGCATTCAAACACTGGAGCGAGCGCGCTGTGCGCGCGAGAGCAGATGGAAACGGGAAACGTCATCAACTGACACACAGCAAAACTCTTGTCTCTCGCTGTTGTTTTCACTGCTTTCAGGTGAGTTTAGTCAACAAATTCACAAAAATAATACATACAAACGTCCCTGACACCTTTATTACGTGTAATTGACACGCTCCTGTTGAATATTTACTTTATAGAAATGGTTTTGTGTCTTCGAAAAAGTCCGTTAGCATCTCAACCAGTTTCAGAAGAGGTAAGTTAGGCCTAACTTACGTTAAGGCTAACTATAGTCTGACTGGAGCTCTTGTTTATAAAAGTTTGGGGTTTTAACCACATCTTTGTGTAGATAACAGTTTTTGATAGTTTTGTTTTGCTGGTAATTTGTCAATGGGTGATTGAAAGTAAGCTAATTTATTTAACCTGAAAGAATGCGCTGCACTGTTAATCAGTGAGGTCACTTACAAATAGTGATTTAAAAAAAGTGATTTCAGGAGCAACAGGAAAAAAACCTCTACAACAAAGGGTGAATTATTAATTTCATATGCATCTATTTATATTAATATATAATTAATTATTATCTTAATATATTATCTAAATATATAATTCTTTCTCTTTTCTGCAGTTCACCTCTGCTCTGGCTTGGTTTCTTGTAATAAACCCTATTGTAAATCCTATGTAACAGTGTTGGCTCTGTGACATTGCATGTTATGTTCCTACTGTAGATCATCATGCTGAAGGCCTGCTGCAACCCCATCCAAGAAAATCTCCACGGCTATGAACCATATGACTAGTAAGCAAAACCACCTCAAACATACAATGCACTACTGTCCAAAAGTTTGGGGTCTGTAAGATTTATGCTTTTGAAAGAAGTCTCACATTTTAAAATCATTAACCCCAGGATTTTTCAGTGTGATTGTCCTTGAGAAGCCTGTAGGCTAAATAATAGGCGACAAATATAATGGTATAATGGTCGTAGTTATAATTATTTATTTAACTATTATTATAACAGGATATCATGGTCATTGGTATATTTTATTTCTCTAGGTCTGTTTTGAGTTATGTTGGCCAGTGAGACAGACACCATACTCAGGGGTATTTATTTATTTGTATGTATTTTTTACTGATAAATACTGAAATTCTTTTTACTTTTAAATGCTAAATATGGTTCAGGCACGCAAGTTATTTTTCACAGATATCTGGCCAGCTTACTCATGGCTCATACTCTTAGCCTTTAAAATGTTTGAATTGATATCCCAAATGCAATATCAGGGGCTAAAGATATCATTAGAGTTCTTAAACTTATGGCTATGCTCTTGTTATCAGATGAAATAATCCCTAGCGTTTGGCCCTGTGATTCTTCAGGACAAGACCTTGATGCGGTCACCTTGACAAGGTGAGTTTCACAATAGCTGCCACTATCACAAATCAAGAGACTGAACACAACAGGCTTTCATCCATATGAACACACCCATATGTAGGCATGGGTACTGAAACATGAACATTAATGGGTACATTAATTATGAACTACAATTAATTTGCCTTGCCTAAATTCATAACGACATCACCACATAACCACACTTGCGACATCACCGACGTGCGTATGAGATCCATTCACAAATTGTCAAGAGTGCTTGCTTTAACAGACGCATCATTTAGAGCCAAGATGAAGACGGCATCGTTGTTCGTCAGTATTTTGTTTCCATAGCACATTAACAAAACATTGAATGACACTAATAACACTAAAAACAATACAATTACAAAATATTAATGATAATAATATCACTAAAATTATATAGGCCTAATAAAAGTCTTTAGTTCAAGAACGCAGCACAACTCTGCCGTCTGTGAAATCAAAAGCAACTTCAAACTAGGGGTGTCCCCGACTATGGATTTTCATAGTCGAATCAGAATCGTCATGTCTTGCCTATAGTCGACTAATAGTCGAATCATGTGTGTAGGGGTGGGGCTGGGGGCGGGGCTTTAACATTTCAAAGCCACCATGTACAGAAAATCACACAAAGATATAGAAGAAAATGTATAAAAACATTTTGGATCAATAAAACTAAGAAATAACATAAATAACTCCAGAAAGGCCACGGACAGGATTTGCATTTCACATGCAAATCAAATTAAATCGGCTAAATTACCTGTGCGGGCACAACATCGATGCACCGAAAAAATAAACAATTTACTAAATTAAATTAGAACAGAATATACCTTTCTAATAAATAAAAATACAAAACGAAATAAATCAGAATCAAGTCACAAGATGAGCAAATGTGTGCAAAATGCCTAAAGTGCAGGGGAACATATATTCAAAACACAAGCCACAAATAAAGATTACCCTGACAGATCAATAAATAAAATTAAAATAAAGAAACTATTAAAATAACGATAGTAGCCAGAATTTTCAACTTTGTCTTTTTAACTGCAGAAACAACAATAAATGCTAAACTGGAGAGGCAGTCTTTTTAGCTAAAAATGTTCACACTCACAGCATCCAAAAATCAAATTAGAACCGTCTGAAAAGTTTTGAAATCACTTGTACCCCTACCTGATCGAGAGAACAAACCCAGTCTTTCACTCTGTCTGTGTCCGTTGGAGTCTTTTCAAATTGTGCGCGCGGATAAAATACATTCTAACGTGAAACTTAACGTTGGCCGGCAGAAGTGCGATCATGGTTTTCCTGATGCTAAATTCAGCCTTGGAGAATATCCTTTCTGACGGTGTACATCCACACTTTATATTTTCTTATCCCAGACATTGTTAAAGATTTAAATCCTTGCCGCGAAGACGCTCCTCTGTCGGTTACGGATTGAAAGTGAAACTTAAATCTGTCACGGGGTGTTTGGATTTATTCACGCACATTAAAAATATTTATTAAAAACTTATTTCTTTGCACATTTTTATATACAGCATTATCATAATAGGCTGAATATTAATGTATTGACAGAAAACCGATAGTTCTATGTGAAATCAGACATTGAGCGCTCTCATATAGCCAAAGTGGCATGATCCTCGTTTCATAACACCTGTGCGAAGATTCGACCGTGAGATCGGTAGTCGAATCAGGCTCCTCCAATCGAATCTTCGACTATTCGGGGTCACCCCTACTTCAAACACTTGTTTAACAAGTAATATTCTTCTAATTGTTTCACTGTCAATAATGTAAGTCCACAAGAGAAATATTAAGCCAGTAAATTAAGATAGTTGCTATACCGTTATATCCACCGTCGTCTCTGAGAGAATGCGCCGTTAATGCAGGTGAAAGCTCAGTCCGTTTCTGCTTTCACTTTCAGGGAATGAGCGCGTTTACATGCACGTTATTAACTCGATTATGCTGAATAAACTGGCAATGCATGTCATGTAAACACATTAACCCGTTTTCCTTTATCGGAGTCAAGTCATAAGTTTAAGTATAACCGATCGACTTTTAGATTTTTGCCTTTGATTTCTCTCAGCATTTAAAACACATTAACCCGCGTTCTTCGGGCTTATTGAAGTGCGATGTGTGAAGTGCATCCAGACAGAGAGTGCACTGGTAGGAGGACATGTATCACAAACTCTGACTCTTTCTTGACCCAAGAAATTATTAAAACGTGTTCTCATCTCGTGCAGAAATACAGTCAAAATGCTGCATCTGTAACGGCATGAGAGGATAATGTGTGTCCGTAAATTTCCCGCTGACATGTTGAAATACTCTGAGTCAGATACAATAATGATAAGGATCTTTTTTTTTTTACCTCACTATACCGGGAAATAACCTGATTTAGCCTATTGATAAACACTCCAACTTTGCTAGCAAAATAGAAAACAATTCTCATATATAAAACGAACTAATAAAACAAGCAAATTAACGAGTAAATAAGCAAGTTAACGATCAAATAAGTAAGCCCCACCCCTCACGATAATATCGCGTACCACCGATCTTACAGGCTGACGATAGGACGATATGAAAATGGAGCATATCGCCCAACACTAGTTAAGACCGACCGATATTTTTTTTACCTCTTCAAACATTTAATACAAATGCAATAAAATAATATTAGTTATTAAGTATTGTGAATATAAATTGCCTAGACCTACATACAAACACAAGCTACGTTTTTTCTTTTAAATAAAAACCCGTGGCACGTCATCTCTATGATTATGTTTACACCATTGGTTTACGCATGTCACACTACAGCCTGCAGGCTAAGTTCGCTTCGTTTCATTCACTGTCAATGGTTCGCGCTTGGTAATGATGGCTGCGGCTTTACTCTAAAGATTATTTCATTTTTATATGTTGTTGAATATGGTTTATTAAAAAATAAACATGTGAGAGCGTGTTATAGGCTATATGTCATGTTATAGTCAGATATGATGACGCTACTGCAACACGCATCGCCGCAGATGAGCATCTATTCATCAAACTAACGTGCAAACTATCGCAAATCAAAGTGAAAGTAAGTCGCTGACGCTTATCACACAATCATCTTCATTAAATGTAAAGAAACGAAATGATCTTACCAGGGCTGTTTCTGCTTTCTCTTATTGCGGGCTTTGATTCAGAAATTTTAGCTGATGATCAATAAAATAATGTATCTCATATCTGTTGCTTTCGGTGACGTGCACTCCATTAAATCTGCAAATAGCGGGAATTTAAGATCGGATTTATATCCGAAAAACAAAACAAAAAAAACACACACACATTGATGTAACCAGGTGTAAATGGAATCGTTTTGATAAATCAGACAGCAATCTGATCTGAGAAAACGCATGAAGTGCCCTGGTGTAAACAGCCCCTAGACATCGGTGAAAAACTAAATAGAGATGCATTGTTAATGTAACACATTGACATGTTTTTTTTTTTCATAGGTATTACATTGCATGTTAATGCAATTAACTGTCATTTTGTGAATTCTAAAGTCAATTTAATTTATTTGTTTCCCTCTGAAAATCCACTTTAGTTGATATCTAGTGGCTTGAATAGTAATCAACTATTACATAGTGAAACTCCTGTTGTGGATGCACTCCTCCCAGGACAACACGCTGAAACCAAGCGTGCCGCACAAGCCCTGAAAAGTGAAGCCAAAACGTCTCGATCGCCCCCCGGTGACTGGTCCTAGTATAGGTCATAAGCCCCGCCTCCCCGTGTTATTCAACGGGACTTGATACCAACTAAACAATTAAATTACACTTCAAATATCTTTTTTCCAAATGTGGTTTCTTTCATTTGCTGTTGTTTTTATCACGCTGGTGTAAGATCAAGTGTCTGTTTCAAAAATAAGTTGGTTTTTAGTTAGTTACGTGATGCGGTGGTGTGACGTCATGACTGACAGCTGTGATTGACAGGTTTTCTGAGTGAAGTAGTCACCGAAGCACCAACGGACATTTTGTCTGGATCTTCGGAGGACTGAGGAGATTGTATACTTTATTTTAACAAGCCTCTTGTCGTACTGCAATCAATTTTTAAAAAAGTGTGCAGAATCCACTCTCCCTCAGTGCATTCGGCGAGAGTGAGGGCGGAGCGTTGATTACTTCCTGCTCACTACTGCGCAGGTCTGGTCCCGAGATCGCTACTGCGCAAACTCAAGCCCCAAGATGTCAGCGCCATATCGGGCTTCAGTTCTCATCAATGGAAGAGAGCGAAGGGGCGTCGTCCATCTTTTTTTACAGTCTATGGCTGAAACACAGCAACTAATCCCAAAGAATTTACAACGTTTTTAATGCAATATTTTGCTCATTATAATGTATGTATATATGGCAGTCCCAATCATAGTTATTAATGTTCTGCATTGAAGCTAATGATCATCACATATTGTGACTTTTAATTCGAAATCAAAGCTACAGCTAACACTGTCTGTAAAAGACAGACTTACAATCGGTTAAATGTACTGTTATGTTGATGAAATATTGAAAAAAATCAACTTTAGAAAACATGGGTGGTGATGAAGTAAAAAGATCCAGCACATTTAGATGGTACAAACTTTTGAACTGACTGTATGCATATTGCACACAGCCTCATTTTTGATTCACTTAAATATGGCATCTACCCAGACTGAAGTTGCTTGACACGTGCTGAAAGGTTCCACACAAATTGTTAAGATCTCACTGAAATGACTAGATATCTTTGTAGGAAAATAAATACAGCTTCTTATTTGTAATATTGAGATCTTTAAAAAAAATGCAGCTCTGATGTGGTAGCCAAAGTAGGAGTAACGTCACAACATTTATAGCTACCAACTGGAATATATTCTGTATAAGTTTATTTTTTCTGTAGAACATAAAAGAAGATATTTTGAAGAGTGTTTTTTTTCATACAATTAAAGCTAATTTATGTTTTGTCTTGAAGATCCACATACAAACACTTTAAAGAGCAGAAGTGTGTCAGGAAAGGAGTGTCCCACGAATAAACACTCTGCAAAGCCTCCCCTGACACCATCCAAGCTGCAAGTTTTGAGAGGTAATCTGTTATTTCATTTATTCATTCATTCATATACTTTATGTAGCCGTAGCCAATTTAGTAAAACGGTTTTACATTAGTTGATTACCTTTCTAAGTTTTACTAGTTGAAAAGTGACAAATTAATAATCTAAATTATTTATCTTTCAAGTCTGCTTCAGTGACTGGCTCAAACAAAAAGAACCCGAAAAAGGAGAAAGAGAAGCGGGAGAAGCAAGTGGGGTATTACATATCCCAAAAAATACAAGATGTCATAAAAAAAGAAAAGAAAAATGTAATGTAAAATGTATCTCTATAATTCTGTTATTGTTCTCCTTTAGTTACTATTATAGTTTTTAGCATTTTAATCATTTCAATTAATAATTTTGTACATTACTGTTAGCATATCAATGGGTTGTTTTAAGGGGCTGCAATATCAAATAAAAGGAATTTGTTTGAATTGTTGCCTGTGCTCCTGAAGATTATTTTAAGTATACTTGGATTTGTTTACATTATTTGTCACAACACACAGTGGCAGGAAAAATAGAGAAGACATAGAGTCAGCCAGTCTGACCAGCTAAAAACAGCCTGACCAGCTAAGCCCAACAATGACCAGCCTGACCAGCTAAGCCCAACAATGACCAGCCTGACCAGCTAAGCCCAACAATGACCAGCTAAAACCAGCTAAGCCCAACAATGACCAGCTAAGACCAGCCTGACCAGCTAAGACCAGCCTGACCAGCTAAAACCAGCTAAGACCAGCCTGACCAGCTAAGACCAGCCTGACCAGCTAAAACCAGCTAAGACCAGCCTGACCAGCTAAGTCCAAAAATGACCAGCCTGGCCAGCTAAAACCAGCTAAGCCCAGCAATGACCAGCTAAAACCAGCTAAGCCCAACAATGACCAGCTAAGACCAGCCAGGCTGTCCAGCTAAAACCAGCTAAGACCAGCCTGACCAGCTAAGACCAGCCAGGCTGACCAGCTAAAAAAGTGTTCAAAACCCCTCTAAAACCAGCCTGATAAACCAGCTATGACCAGGCTGGGAGACCAGCCAAAACCAGCCTGACCAGCTTAGGCTGGTTTTAGCTGGATTTTTCAGCAGGGTGAGCTTGTGTTTTGGGTTAAGCTGCCTTGCTTTGACATTGTGGAAAATAGAATAATAGAAACAAAATGTATTAGCCTTTTTACCCGTTATTATCAATCTAAATTAATCTCGTTTTTAATTTAACTTAATTTCGTTTTTCTTTATTTAAATTTCGTTTTTTTCTTTATTTAAATTTCGTTTTTTCTTTATTTAAATTTCGTTTTTTCTTTATTTAAATTTCGTTTTTCTTTATTTAAATTTCGTTTTTTCTTTATTTAAATTTCGTTTTTTCTTTATTTAAATTTCGTTTTTCTTTATTTAAATTTACCCTTTACTGTGTCAGTAATTTGTTAGTCAGAAAAATATAAAAAATATTAGACTACCTTAAAAGTATTGCTTAAGTTAACAGACCTGTGTGTGCGCGTTTTATATCACTAGTGCAGTGTCCGTTAGGAGCATTTAAGCCCTGCCCGCGTGAGGTGCGCCGCTTCCCGCTCGCGCTGTTCTGTAGTTTACTAAAAGTTTATTAATTCTGAATGTGTCGCGTCTCGCGTGTCCATCTATATTGCACCAAATGCGACACTGCACTCCCTGTGAAGTCGATTGGGTGAACGGTTCTCGAAACAATCAAAATGCAAACGGACATACAGACACATAGAGATTCCTGCCTTTATTAGAGAGAAGGATATGTTCAGCCCCCTCTCTCCGAAGCTTCGAATATTCGATGTTCATCACGACCGAAGCTTCGAAGCTCAAAAAACGGTATTCGGACCAGCCCTAGTGTTTTTAAACAACCAAAACAAATAATGCATAACGAAAATGAGGTATTTATTCCAACTCCAACATTTGGCTCAAAAACTAAGCCTATTTATTGCAATCTTTACCCATTTAGTGTTTATAAGTGCCAGTGCCAACAATTATATAACAATACAGTTAAGTCAACTTACTGTAAAACATGTATAACATGTAAAACTATGAATACAAACTTAAATAGTAAAGGCCATTTGGCCTTAGTTTTTGTCTTCTTAATACAACATTACAAAAAAAGGATTGCACCTTCTGCAAATTACCCACCGGAGAGCAAAAATAAATGAAATGAATATAAAATATCAAGCCAAACAGGTACACAATGTATACAATTTATAAAAAAAATAAGTATAGCTTTGAAAAGGGGAATGTTTTATTGCAAATATGCATTTTGTTAAATAGAAAAAGAACAGCATTTTGTTTTTCACTTAGGCTAGTTTAAGTATATTAGCACGTTTTGTAGTATTATATTTTTTTGTTAATTGAAAATGTTCTATACTCAATTACTTTGGTAGCCGATTATGTCTTCCCCAAAAGTACGAGTGGATTTGGAGAAGCAGGCTGGGGAGTTTCATTTTTTGTTGTTGTCTGTAACTATTTGGCAGACGTGACATAGCCTACAAACAAGGTCTCGCAAAGACTGCAATACAATATTTGTTCCTCCATCACGTCCCGGTGTATACAGTGAATGCATGCTGAAATTAATGTTGCGTCGCTACATAAAAGTTTAAGCATAAGTGATTCATTGCCGCAATTGGTCTGACTGGCGCGTGAGAGAGACGAGGGTGCATGTGTGTGTGTGAAGGTTTTTTTTTTAGGCTATACTCTCTTGCAATTGAACGTGAATACGTTCCCTTTCAAGGGAACTCGCGTTGCGTCGAGATTTGACGCTATGGGAACGCTTTGCGTGATGATGTCTTGAAGCACATGTAAAATCAGTCCAATGGCGTGGCGGAACGTCAGAGGCGGGTGACGTCACGTACCAGGAAACTATAAAGCCTGCCTGAAAACAGAAAGCGAAAGCTTCTGTGTCTTCAGTAGCGCTCTATGTGAATTTGTCCCGTTATTTGGTGTTGTCTGTCTATATTATATATATATATATATATATATATATATATATATATATATATATATATATTCAGTATGGCGAGCAAGCAGCAGTTTAGGTTGTGTGTGCACCCCTGCCCGCGTTATTTAACGGGTGGGGACACTCACGTCCTTTGTGTTGCCTGTTTGGGTGAGGAGCATGCCCAGTCAGCACTCGAGGGTGCTGGCTGTGAGCATTGTGACGCGCTGCCTTTGCGTACGCTCCGATCCCGCCTGGCGTTCTTCCAGAACGTTCAGGATCGCGTTCCCCAGGGTTCTGGTCCCGCCACTGCCGAGGCACGGCGTCGATCACAGACCTGGGGTTCGCAAATGGATCTATCAGTGGATGCTGAGACGGGCTCTGCCTTATCTCAGTCTCTTTCTGATAGACCCAGTGCCTCTCATCAGGGTTTGGAAGCACGCGCTGCGGTTTCTTCCCCCCCGATGGAGGCACCAACACTGTGATAAGAGCTGTCGAAAGACTATCTATTGAGTGGCCAGAAGATAGGCAGGACGTTCGCTCGAAGAGCAAGCTCGACGAACGTTTTCTGCCATCTCGTGCACAGCCTCAGCGCAGAAGCCTTCCGTTTTTCCCCGATCTCCACACCGAGGTGTCGAGATCGTGGGGGAAACCCATGTCATACAGAGTTTACAGTGCACAAACATCACACTACTCCACTATTTCCAATTACAAAGAGCATGGTTATGGGGAGATGCCGAAGATGGAGGAGACGCTTGCGAGCTATCTCTCTCCAGCAACGGAATCTTCCCTGAAGGCTCCTATGTTACCCACCAAGCCAGTCAGAGTCACTTCTTCCCTGGTTAATAAAGCATATTCCGCCGCTGGTCAAGCTGCAGCGTGTTTGCATACCATGTCTTTGATGCAAGCCTACCAGGCAGAATTACTGGGTGATTTAGATGAGGGCAGGGGGATTAGGCCTGTCGCGATAGTCAATAAATCAATTAATCGCACGATAAAAAAAAATGAGCTCGATAATTTTTCCGGCCGCGATAATTCCATTTGCATGCTTGTTTGTTTTCCTCGTCTCTCTCTCTCTCTACCAAATAGACTGGATGACCACTCTCGGTTCCTTCGCGTATATGAGGAGTGAACTCTCTTGTCAGTTGCATGGTCTTTGTGTGGGGAGGCGGCGCGCGGCGCTTGTCAGTCACATGGTCTTTGTATGGGAAAGCGCCGGCGGGACTGCTTGCAGCGACTGCCGGGAGAGAGAGAAGACGCTAGTTGTGAGTTGGAGGGGAAAAAAAAGAAAATGATGGAATTGGTTTCAAAGCCAAACGCGACAGCGAGCCCGATCTCATGAAAATGCGCATCTATACAACGAATGTTATTTCTCGTGCCATTTATACGCCAAAAATAGTTTTTTGCGTGCTTATGATACGCGATTTTATGGCGTGTAATACGCACGCACTCCTCACCCCTAATCCTAACCAAGTATTTTCAGTGCGTAGCATATACACGTAATAAAGTGCGTCTCCGTCTTCCCGACAGTACACAATCACTCGGGCGTTTAGTCGACAAAGTAACAGGAGGACAGTGCAAAATGGTGTGATATGGACTTTTTTTAGTCCAACTTTTTTTAGTTGTTTACAAAGGTCCTAACTGGCAGTTTTGCCTGTTATGGAATGTATCACTATTTATGTCTGAGCCTAATGTTTAATATTTTTTTAAGTGCAATTTTGTTTACATCCATTTATTGTTTTTGGTATTTATTCAATTGAATTTTTTTGTTAACAGACACTAAGAGTCCATTGCTTTTATTGTTTTTGGTTGTTTTGTTCATTTTTTGTGGATATTTAAAATGTTTTCCGTTTTCAATGTTTAATATTCTTTAGAAATAAAAGTTTATAGATCTTTGAAAAGGTGTACCTGCATTATTATGCCATTATCATTATATTAGATGAAAATGGTCTCAGAACGACAATATTATCGTTTATCGCAATAATTTCTTGGACAATTTATCGTCCAGAAAAATTTGTTATCGTGACAGGCCTAGGGGGGATTGGTCCCGATGTGGTTTGCGAACTGCGTAGAGCCACAGATTTGTCTCTCAGGGCCACCAAGGAGATGGCTAAATCCATCGGCCGCTCTATGGCAGCCCTGGTGGCCACTGAGAGGCATCTGTGGCTCAATCTCAGTAACATCAAAGATAAAGAAAAACATTTTCTGTTGGATGCGCCTGTTTCCACTTCGGGATTGTTTGGTAATGCGGTGAATAGTGCTGTAGATAAGTTTCAGGAAGCTTCTAAACAGGCAGCTGCCCTTCAAAAACTTCTTCCCCGCCGTTCTTTTTATGAGGCTGCTGAGCGGGAGCAGCCTCACTCATCTAAAAAGAGCGCTGAACATCGTGCCACTCAAAAACAGAGCGTGTCCTCCCGTGCTCCCCCACAAAAATCTCGGGGACACGGAAGGCACGCTCAAACCCAGCAGCCTTCGAGGGGTAGATCGGATCTGCGGAACGTTATTACCGGCAAGAAGGCTGCTGGGAAAAAGTCCTGACTTCCGAGGACTCAGGAAAATGAGGGTAGTCCCCCCCGAAGTGCAGCGGTCAACTCCTCCTTTTACGGTGCCCGTCTCTCTTCGGTACCCTCAGGGGACCGTTCTGCCAACCCGGTGTTTCAGGGCGCAGCGGTCTCCGGCGAGCACATATCTCAAGGACCACCTGGAAACGTAGTGGCCTCGGGATGCCCGCCCCCTCTGAGGAGGGTGTTAGAGCAGTCCGTTCAGTCGTTCCCTGCCGGTGCGCCGTTACAGGGCGACGAACCGATTACTCAACAACAACAAAATCCAGAAGCCAGTCTCGAGAGACTGGTACCTCTAGTAGAGTCTTTGACAGCGTGGAAGCTACTGCCAAATGTTTCTCGATGGGTCCTGCAGACCGTAGAAAAAAGGTATCAAATACAGTTCAAGAAACGCCCACCTCGGTTTATGGGGGTCCTACCCACAGAGGTGGACTCCGAGCAGGTTCTGGTCATGGAACAAGAAGTGAACACTCTGTTATAGAAAGGGGCCATAGAATATGTACCTCCCTCCAACAGGGAATCCGGGTTTTACAGCCGGTATTTCATAGTTCCAAAGAAGGACGGGGGATTGCGTCCCATTTTAGATCTTCGAGTTCTGATCGAGTCAGTCATGCAGCTCAAGTTCAAAATGTTGACTTTGAGACAAATCGTGCCACAAATCAGGTCCGAGGACTGGTTTGTCACGATAGATCTCAAGGACGCATATTTCCATATTTCCATCCGTCCGTGTCATTGGAAGTTCCTGAGGTTTGCTTTCGGGGGCAAAGCATACCAATATCGAGTTCTTCCATTCGGTCTAGCTTTATCACCCCGCACTTTCACCAAATGCGTGGATGCAGCTCTGGCTCCCTTGCGCCTTCAGGGTATTCGCATAATGAACTACATCGACGATTGGTTGATTTTAGCTCAATCGCATCAGATGGCGATTCGGCATCGAGATGTCGTCCTCGCCCATATGAAAGAGCTGGGGTTACGGCTGTGCTTTCTCCACTTCAGAGGACCACTTTTTTTAGGCGTGGTTTGGGATTCAGTGTCGATGCAGGCGCGCCTGTCACCGCCACGTATAGAGTCCATCCTTGCAGCTGTGAAAAGTGTAAAGCTAGGCCAGCTACTCACTGTCAAACAGTTCCAGAGACTGTTGGGTCTCATGGCATCAGCTTCCAACGTGATGCCTTTTGGACTGCTGCACATGAGGCCCCTGCAGTGGTGGCTCAGGACCAGGGGGTTTTCCCCGAGGGGCAACCCATTTCGCACAATCAAGGTCACGCGGCGATGCCTACGTGCCTTGGTTATGTGGAAGAAACCTTGGTTCCTGTCCCAAGGCCCAGTGTTGGGAGCTCCTTGTCGTCACAAACTGCTAACGACGGATGCTTCCCTCACGGGTTGGGGAGCGATTCTAGAGGGTCGCTCATCTCAAGGTCTGTGGGAAGACCATCATCGTTCATGGCATATCAATTGCCTAGAGATGTTAGCTGTCTTCCGGGCTCTGAGGAGCTTTATCACAGATTCCAGGGGACACCATGTGCTAGTACATACGGACAACACTCCGGTAGTCGCCTATATAAATCACCAAGGGGGTTTGCGCTCACGCCCATTATGCAATCTGGCACGCCATATCCTCTTGTGGTCCCAGGGGAAGCTGTTGTCACTCAGGGCAGCTTACATTCTTGGGGTCCAGAATATAGGAGCAGACACTCTGTCGAGACAGGGGCTGAGGCCCGGGGAATGGAGGCTCCACCCCGAGGTGGTGGAGCTGATATGGAGGGAGTTTGGCCAAGCGCAAGTGGATCTGTTTGCGTCTTGAGAGACGTCTCACTGTCCACTTTGGTTCTCCCTCACGCATCCAGCTCCTCTGGGACTGGATGATATGGTACAGACGTGGCCAAGGCTGCGTCTGTACGCTTTTCCCCCAGTTGCTCTGCTCCCGGGAGTTCTGGAAAGAGTTTGCAGGGACCGGGTCCATCTACTTCTTATAGCCCCGCGCTGGCCGGGCAGAGTATGGTTTCCCGATCTTGTGTCTCTCCTCGACGGGCCTCCTTTGGAGCTACCCGTCAGGAGGGACCTTCTGTCCCAAGCGGTGGGCTCGATATTACACCCCCGACCAGAACTGTGGAACCTGTGGGCTTGGCCTCTGAGGGGGCCCATCTCATAGAGTCAGGTCTCTCAACTGAGGTTGTTGAAACCATTCTACAGTCCAGAGCTCCCTCCACGAGGAAACTTTATGCCCTGAAGTGGAGAGTATTCACTTCTTGGTGTAGTGACCGTTGGTTGGACCCAGTTAACTGCCCAATTGGTACGGTGCTGGAGTTCCTGCAGGACCGGTTCACTGCAGGTCTGACCCCGTCCACTTTAAAGGTTTATGTGGCGGCCATAGGTGCTTACCACATTCCTTTGGGTGGAATGTCTGTGGGGAAAGACCCCTTGGTATCTCGTTTCCTTCGTGGCACCTGGAGGGTGAGGCCTGCAGTTCGCATATAAATATAGTCAGTAGCCTAGTACAATTCGTACCATTTTTGCGCGTGAAGAGGAGGATTTTTCCGTCGATATTGGAACGTGAATAAAGTACAAAGCCTATAATAAAGAATAGTTTACCATCCAAATACATTGCAAATGTTGAAACATTTTTATTCTAATTAGAGAATTACGTGAGCCTAACGCCGCTTACTTTCACTTTCGCTTATAAAGTATTTCATTTTGGCTTGTTTATAGTTATTTTTTCATTCTTGTTCTGTTCTGAATATCATTACATTTAAATGATTTGTTGGTGGATATGTTTTGTGTATTTTTTTTTACCACATTTTACTGTTGTGTATATTGGTATAGCCTATAATAATACCGCAAAATTCAGTGCGGTCAATATGACCGTCTATGGCCGAAATAGGTAAATATGTTCATTTGTTTTTTTGCCTTATGTGTAATTTATATGAAAAACATTTTAAATGAAAATACAGACACTTTTAGGAAAAGTCAGGTACCGGCAGGATTTTATTTATTTTTTCAACAAAGTTATTGCAGATATAAAATTCAAAACGGTCAAAATGACCGCCATGGCACTTCTAGTGTTAATTACAAGCTTTTTTTCATTGCTTGGTTGTGAACTTTATTATATAGACAGTAGAACATTTATAGTTAAAAGTTAAACAGGCTCTTTGATGAATAGCAGCTATTGAGTAAAGTAGAGAATGCCCTAAAAACAAGGTTGTAAGTTTTGTTTGTTCAAAACTGTAACATTCGTTTGTTCGTTGTGTCAAGTTGCAGTTTGTTTGAAATAACAAACCAGTTCACCCGAAGGAAAACTCGATGAAGTGCTATTATAAGACATCCTGTCGTAGCTTTTTGGTAGCCTACATAACGGCTACCGTAGATGCAACACTCATTTGAAAATGCGAGGCGCTGGAGGGCACTATTTGTTTGATTGCAAAATACTATTTCACCGATAGATGGGAGAAATTCCTACACAATGTCCCTTTAAACACAGACTGGACACAACATTTTCAGAAGGGAAACCAATACCATACAAGGACAAACAAAAGCTACCTGATGTGTCAGAGCCAACAGATGCTGAGATCGCTACTTTTCTGGGAGAGCTGCATGCTACAGGTGATAAACCAGTCTTGCTGTCTGTCATGAAAGACTATGCAGAGTTCTATGCTCCAGTGTCGAACACCGATACTGGCCAGTCCCTGAGTGAACTATTCGATGAACAGTGTATTTCTATGACAAGCGAACAGTTACTCTTACACTGTAGTACCATTGCAGTTGACATTTCTCAAAGGCAAGCTGACACAATAGAACAGCAGACAATAGAACAGCAGACAAGAGAACAGTCTAAAAGTAAAGCCTGGTATAGATTTAGGGCTGGCAGAATTACAGCCTCACGCATGAAAGCTGCTTGTTCCACACCACCTGAGAATCCATCACCAAGCCTCATCAAAAATATTTGTTACCCTCTAAGGCGCAGACTTTACAAGTAAAGCAACCACTTGGGGGTGTGATCATGAACAACAGGCACTAACTTATTGTCAGCAAATGCATTCACACACCAATTTTAGATGTGAGACCAGTGGTTTTGTAATAAATCCAGAACTGCCTCACATAGGTGCTACACCAGATGGGATAGTACATTGCGACTGCTGTGGTGATGGTGTAGTGGAGGTTAAATGTCCGTTTTGTGCACATGATAGCATAAGCCTCAAAGAATGTGTTGATGGCAGATTCTGTTTGGAGGAATCTAATGGCAAATTACAGCTCAAACATTCACATGCCTACTATTTTCAGGTCCAGACACAGATGCTTGTATGCAATAAGGAGTTTGCTGATTTTGTTGTATGGTCAGAAAATGATGTACATATAGAGAGGATAGAACCAGATATTGGACTCTGGGAAGTAATCAAGTCAAAATCTAGGGATCTTTTTTCCAAAGCCCTTCTCCCAGAGCTTGTGGGTAAACTTTTCTCAAGGCCATGTCCATCAGCAATGCCGACTGACACAGCTGATGTGACTGAAGTGGATCCCTCTGAAAGCAGAGAAAAACCAATCCCATCAGACATCATCTGCATGTGCAAGCAACCATACAAAGTTTGTGACCGTGTGGTGCGTTGTCACATTGAGGACTGCCTTCATATATGGTTCCATCTCTCATGTATGAACATGAAACGTATGCCTAATAAGGGGAGCAAATGGTACTGTTTGGTGTGTAGAGCTGAAGTGTGATGGTGCAGTATGACACATGAAATGAGGATTCTGATGTAACAGGTTTTTATTATAATTTGTATGTGTATTTGTATTTACACAGTTCATTGTATTTTGTCATTCTATACAAAAAATATGAAATTCAATACCATTTCTAATGACTGCCTTAAATGCTGAAATGTAAGATGACTATTAAAATAACTTTGTCTTATTCCACACTGAACCTGACTTTTGTAAGATGTTAAGGTAATACTATACATGTATTAACAACCCGTTTTACAACCACACACATCTAATCAAAAGGTACAACTGAGGAGCACATGTTGGTAAGGCAACAACACACTGTAGTTATCTTATCGATAACTGCTATCTCAGATCCTGATGTCACCAGGTAGGAGATGGGTATCTTCTCTGACAGTATCCCATATTTATTGCGCACCAATCCTATCACTCTTTCTATGTATGCGGACATGTGCGATTTTGCGGGTGGCCTCAACTTCAAGAGCAGACAGCTGTAGCTTTCCTCGAGTATAACTGGGTGTTACAACTTTTGCACATTTTAACCCTACACTCTCTTGTATATTAAAACCTCTGTCTGCCAAGATGAAATCACCGGGGGTAAGTAGCTCGAGTAAGCCTGAGTTTTCTGTGACATGTTTATCGGTAGTACGCCCTCCCCATGCCTTAGAGAGGAAAGAAATGGATCCCTGAGGTGTGATGCCTATAAGGTATTTGATAGTGTTATGGTGTTTATATGAAGACCAAGTGAGACTGCGTGCTGTCAAACTTGAAGGCCTCTCTATAAAAATTTCAAAACAATCAATTATTACTGTCACTCTTGACCCAAAATATTGTTGAAAGGTTATTGGCATAGACTTCCAAAGCTCATCTCTCCTCGGCCAAAAGATAAACTTCTTAAGTTTCACATACAAAACATGTATGACACAAACAAAGGTTTTGGACACGGTAGACTGAAATGCCAAATCTGTAGGCAAGGTCCTGTTCTGGGAAGTTGTGGCGGAGTCTCATCAGTACCAACACAAGTTTTTGAAACTTGGTTAGTGAAGTTTTAATACTGTCAGTAAGGGAGCCTTCAGTGAAATTATAGAGCACCATTAATGTAGCAAAACTGGGTAAACCTGTATAAAATCTGACTTTTTTCTCATCATCCCTGAGTGTGTCCATGCTTATCTTTTCTGTGGCTAGCTGACATTTCAGAGTAATATTGTCAGTAAGCAGTCTCAGATGTGCACATATCTTCCTCAACTGTCTCAAAAGCATCCATAACGTCATTGTAAGCCTCTGTAGTATTCATCCATGGGCTGTCTTGCTCCTGTGCCACACTCCCTGAACTTGATGCCTGTGTTCTTCGCTGCTGCACCCTGTTGTACCTGGCCATTACACATCTTTTTCTTGATGTGAAGTCTGTTGCTCTCTCAGCCTTTCCTGTCTGACCTGTCTCTCATGCCAGCTTCAATGAGGGGGCCCAATCAGGATGAGTGCTGTCATGTAGATATGATGGCTTAACTAAAAGAAATCCACACAAAAGGGACTGTTCACCCTCAACCTAATACAAGTCAGGGCTCCAGACTAACTTTTACTAGGAGCGCTGTAACAAAATAACACAGTATCATACAAGCACTAATTCCCTACCTAGTATCAATAGCCGCTTTCCGACCAAGTAGTTACAGGAACTTAGTTCTAGGAACTGTCCACTTCTAAACAGTTCTAAGAACTACTCTCCCCCAAACTTGGTTTTGCTGTTTGCGTTCGCACTGGCCAAGTGGCCATAGGAACTGGTAGGAGGGGTAAGGGAGTGACGCAAGCACGGTGACTTTTATTTTGACAGCGCGACAGACCTTTATTTTGGCGGCGCTGAGAACGCCAGAGCAAACAATGCTCGCATTCTCTGTGTTTATTAGTTAGCGATCTGTCTAACAGTACTGTTTAATATGTTATTAGATAGAACTGTTATAGAAAGTAGACAGTAGGCTATATGAAAAAAAGCCTATGCTGTGTGGTTGATGTCCAGTGTTGCTAGCTGGGCAGATAAACATAATCATGTTTGGCTTGGTCCCCTCAAAGTTGCGTTGGATTTTCTCTTCAGCATAAAGGTTTAGAGACCCATCTATCACTGTTTTCCATGTTTGTATAGTTAGTTTCCGGAGTAAATATATAGGCTATAATCTGTGTGTTTACATTCAAGCTGTTTTAAAAATGGCGGGTGCTGGTGCTCCGCGTGCGTTCGGTCAATCAGCGTACACTAACGTCACGAGTAGTTCCTATAGTGCTGGTTTAGACCCTACTCTGAAGTAGGACCTAAATTAGTTCCTCCAAATGGAGTTCCTAGAACTAAAATCGTTCCTAGTTCCTGCGGTGCGAACACGCCGATATCCGGGCACTTTAGCCAATAGTTCTAGGAACTGTGAAAAGGTTCCTCCGGTCGGAAAGCGGCTAATGCCAGACCTATATGTTCATAGATAAGCTACAGTAACTACTAACTTCAAATTACTACATGATACTGATGTCTGATCATGCCTGAAAACTCTCAGTGTAGGTATAAACTGTGTTATCTAAAAACTGTAACGTTAGCCTACATGTGATAAAATGATGGGAACAGACTTTGCTGTGAGGCATATATCTCTAATGTTACCTGTGGTAAAATGATGGGAACAGACTTTGCTGTGAGGCATATATCTCTAATGTTACCTGTGGTAAAATGATGGGAACAGACTTTGCTGTGGGGAGTTGTCTCTCCTGCGCTGGCTCAACTGCTCTGTCTCCTTCCCTACATGTTTTCTGACAGTCGGTATCGCATAAAAACTAACTCCGGGGTTCTTATTGCTGTTGTTAGAACAGCCGTGTATTACACAACACACCATCGCGCTGTTTAAAAAAAAAACACAACATGGCCGCCGCGAACATTGATGACGTAGATCGAATAAGAACTATTGTTTCCAGCTATGCACAGACAATGACGTTAGATGTACGAGTCACAAAGTCTCGTTTTAGACGGATTTTGACTAGTTGTTAATTAAACAGCATTGTTAACAGTAAATCTAGTCATATTGTCTAGTTACTTCAGTCTTGGACAGTGCTTCATGTGTGTCTAGGAGTCTAGACTTACACACATCGATTGACCTGCTTTCACATCTCAGACTGTCAATATGAAGTGTGTGAACTCATCACCAAAGCAGTTAATATTTGGGCTAAAGCAAAACCACATACAAACATGAATAATATATACAGTACTGTACTATCAAGCAAAATTAGCATAATACAATAGATTGTGAATTTTCAACAGAATATTGGTTACAAAATCCATAAAAGGGGATATGAAGAAATGGACTGTGGATTGGTTGTTGATTTCTGTCTGCAATTCTTTTCTTTGCAAGATTATGAATAATCACTTCTTGTTAAGTCTAGGAGGAATGCATTGTTTACTTTAAACTGTGTGACCTGATAAGTTTGGAATGTCATATGTCCCTCCATGAGTTGCCATTTAGAATGATTATCTGTGGTCTACAAATTGGAAATGATGTCAGAGAGGATTTGCCACAAAAGCTGAAAAAGTGTGACTAGTGTAACGGGAACTTGTAAACCAGTGGTCCTCAACTGTTCAGCTTCAGAGCCCTCCCAATTAACAGAAACTGGGAGTATTGATACACTCACTGGCCAATTTATTAGGCACACTGTGCTAGTATAGAGTTGGACCCCCTTTTGACTTCAGAACTGCCTCAATTGTTCATGGCTGGATTCATCAATGTTCTGGAAACATTCCTCAGAGATTTCCATTTTGACATTATAGCATCACGCAGTTGCTGCAGATGTTGTCGGCTGCACATCCATGATGCAAATCTCTCATTCCACCATCCTAGAAGTGCCCTATTGGATTGAGATTAAGTGGCTGTGCCTCCACCATTTGAGTGAAGTGAACTCATTGTCAAGTTCAAGATAACAGTTTGAGATGATTTACGTTTTATGACATGGTGTGTTATTCTGCTGGAAGCAGAATGTCAGAAGATGCACTGTAAAAAATGATAGTAATTTTAACGGTAAAAGACACAAAAACTGTTAATTGGTTAACAGAAAGTTTCCTTACTATATACGGTAAATAACTGTGATAGATCTAATGGTACATTTAATGTAATTTTACTGTAAAATATCGTTAAATTTAGTTTTTGAAAGTGAAAAAGAACAACTCAGTGTATAATTTACAGTGAAAAAAACGTAAATTGACATTCCCACAATTCCGTGTGACACTTCACATTTGATGTATTTTTGTTGAAATAACTGTTTCTTCATAGTTTTCTTCGTTTTTTCTAATCAGTTATGTACATTAGGGTTTTATGTTACATTTAATGTTGTTAAATTAATGTTTATTGCATTTTTAAAATTTCATGTGTGTTACCGTGATGGTGTTTAATGTTTGTGTGAATGACACTGTGCAGCTTCTATAGTATTAACTTTCTTGTGGAACTTTCTTGTGTGCGTGTGATGAGCTTTGATTGATCATGTGACTATCATCACTGCTGTGATTGGTGGTTATCAGTGTATTATGGTACAAAACAGATATTAATGCTTCAATAGGACGGTAAATTCACATTATATCAGATAATAAAATACGGTTTATTACTGTAAATTTTAAGTTAAGTCTGTAAAACCAATAACGGTTTGCTACCGTATTTTTGACGGTAAAGTTCTGGCAACCACAGCTGCCGTTTTTTTACCGTAAAAATCACGGTTAAATTTTTTACAGTGTGGGTACACTGTGCTCATAATGAGATTTATGGAGATCTACTCAGGTACTGTAGCATTTAAATTATGCTCAGTTGGTACTAAGAGGGCCCATCGTATGCCAAGAAAATTTCCCCCTCACCATTACAACACCATCAACAGCCTGAACCGTTGATACAAAGCAGGATGGACCCCTGCTTTTATGTTGTTTACACCAAATTCTGACCCTACCATCTGAATGTCGCAGCAGAAATTGAGACTCAGACCAGGCAACGTTTTTCAATCTTCTATTGTCCAATTTTGGTGAGCCAGTGTGAATGGGAGCCTTAGATTCCTGTTCTTCTCTAACAGGAGTGACACCCAGTGTGATCTTCTGCTGCTGTAGCCCATCTGCTTCAAGGTTCAACGTGTTATTTTTTTTGAAGCAGATGGGCTACAGCAGCAAAAGAATACACCTGGTTATTTGAGGTTATTTGAGTTATTGTTGCCTTTCTATCAGCTCAAAAACCAGTCTGGCCATTCTCCTCTGACCTCTGCCATCTGCCATCAACAAGGCATTTTCGCCCACATAACTGCTGCTCACTGGTTATTTTCTCTTTTTTGGACCATGCTCTGTAAATCCTATAGCTGGTTGTGTGAAAATTCCAGTGGATCAGCCGATGAAATACTCAGACCAGCCTGTCTGCCACCAACAACCATGCCATGTTCAAAGTTACTTAAATCACCTTTCTTCCCCATTCACATACTCAGATACTTCAGCAGATCATCTTGACCATGTCTACAAAATTCCTTGAGTTTCTGCCATGTGATTGGCTGGTGAGATATTTGCGTTGAACAGGTGCACTTATAACAATAAACTGTTTGGTCAGTGGAAGTATATAAGTAAGTCAGATTAGAGTTAGTATATAATGTCACGGTCTGTGTGTTTAGTTTCATTTTCATGGACTTTTAGTTTATCTTCAGTTACATGTTTCCTTTGTTCTAGTTTCCCACCATTAATATGTTACCATGGACACTCATTTAATGATCACCTGCTTGACACAGCCCAGTGATTCCCTAGGGGTACGTGTACCTCCAGGGGTGTAGATTTCAGTTTTCCTTTCACATCCCCAGACATTGCAGAAACTTAAGGGCTGTCAATCCATTAACGTACATTACATTCACAATTCATTTATTTTTAAAAAAGTACCCCAATATGTGTGACTGGCACTCTTAGTAGAACCAGACATTTCTGCAATATTTCACTTGTGAATTAATTATATGCTAAATTAGAAAGAAATTGGGAAGTGCCAATTTAGCGTAACTGTTTAGGTGTGGAGGATTCGATGAGTTGGGTTGCTGTGAAACTTGGCTTTGGGTAATACTACAAATGAGCAAAACTGTTATAAATAAATCTTATAATAAAGGCCATTAACTCTTTGTAATACCAGCAATAACTTTCAATGGAACTCACAGTCTCCGCTACAGATTGGTTTAGATATGTCTGTTTATGTTAAGGTTATATATCTTACAGTGTGTCATTAAAAAGGAGAATGGATTATGGCATGTGTGGGACAAGCTTGCTGATGATCAGGTAAGAACACAGGTAAGATTATGCATTAATTATAAGATTAAATATAGACTGAACACACATTTTAAAATGATTGGTTTACTATTACTGTCACGCTCACACACCGTTTTGGACTTTGTTTTTAGTTTGCACCGGTTCCCATAGTTTGTTTGAATTGTCATTTAGTTCAGCTGTGTTGCACCCCATTATCGCCAGTACTTAAGTTCTCTGTGTTTCGGTTCTGTTTGTCCTTTCTTGTCAATGCTTTGTGGCAGTTTAATAATCTGTGTTCCTGTTTCCTGAAAGTTTTATTAAAGTACTTTTGAGCCTTCATCTATGTGTTTGCTACTGTACAAACTGTGACGATTACAGCACTATTGCACATTGGAAAATTTGGGTAAAATTTGGTTAAGAATCACTGTTAAACTGTTCAGAACACTGATCAGCAAATTCACATTAGTTACAGAGACTAAGCTAAACTTTAAGCAGAGCATTTCGAGAGTCAAATCCTGGTGGGATAAGCTGTTGAAAACAGCATACATTGTGTATATTTCGGGTGCTGCCAGAAGGTGCCATATTTATAGATGTTCCATTACACTTCACTGGCTTCATTTTCCTACTTTTGTCTACTGATTCTTAAAATACCTTTAAAAATGCATACTGCTTTGTCTTTTATCTCAGAGCGTTTCTAAACATGGAGACTTACGGTTTTAGATTTCACAGATAAGGATGGATGTGTGAGGGTAAATGTTTTTAGCTTGAATAAAAGCAGAAATGAAAATGGGCCCATCCATTCGACGGCAGACTTTATACAAACTCTGTGCTGTTTAAATACTATGATAAACCTCTAATAAGCCAACATAATATGCAGTATGCATGCTATCTATGCTAGTTTTAATGTTTTCTGTAACAAGCTACACATTTCAAATCACATTTGAAAATCTGATGATGGTAAGAGGAACAGGAAAGGTTTTTGTTTTGTTTTAGGAGCTGCTTGCCTCTGACCCACTTGTTAATAAAACACTTCCTGCAAGACTGTAAAGACTGTCATAAGTAAAAAATAATTAATGGACTTTTCACTTATACATAACATAAAGAACTGGATATGGCATATGTCTGTACGTGTAGTCTAGTTTCAGTTTTGTGTTTCATGGACTTTTAGTTTCTCATTGTTTCCTGCTTTTCCTTTGTTTCCTTGGTTGTCACTGTTTCTAAGGGTGCATCTCAATCAGCTCTATCATCGTGAATCAGTATATTGTGTACACGAATTCGGGCACACTCCTAGACCCCCCACCAACCCTGACCTCGGAAGAGAGGTCAACTGGTAGTTTTCTTTAAAAATATGATTAAAGTAGCCTAAATAGAGACACTATATTACCAGAATAACTGACTAATATGGCCTATTCTAAACTGAGAATTTATAGAGACATTTAGAGGATGTAAATAAGCAAAATAAGCAATTGCCTTTACAAATAGATTTTTGTTTTGCTTGTAGTCTTAATTAAGGCCACTAGATGGCATGCGTGATTAGTGGAACAAGTTTACTGAACAACGTTTACTGAAATAAAATAAAATATTTAAAAATGTAAACTCATTTTTTAGTTACCAAGACAACATTTCTTATTTTCATTTAGTTTATTACTAAAATAACTCGAAGTAAAACTGAAATAAATAATAATAAAAACTATACAGACATAAAAAAAACCTAATAAAAATTACAAAACACACCACAAAATTACTAAAACTTTAACTAAACTTTAACATACAAATAAAAACAAACATATTTACAAAACTATAACAGTGTGTCAATGATGCTAAAATAACACTGCAATGGGTAAAGGCTCCAAACGCTTAATTCATATTTAGAAACAAGACAGAAAGAGTGAGAGTTTTAGAGAATAACACTTTTTTTTATTATTAAAGTCAAATTGAAATGTAAAATACATGTACATCAAATCAAATGTAACATTTGCATTTTTGCACATATGTATAAGAATAATAGTGCTTGGTAGTTTCCAGTTTATTTTCTATTCTGTAATGATGACATGGTAGTTGCAGTCCAGTCAAATAATATAACAGTTAATGAAAAATATATTTAGTTAATACAATTAGTAACATAAGCATTATACAACAACATGTTACAACTTAAATATAAAATTGAATTATGAAATGTAAAATAAATAAATGAGAAAAATATACATTTAGAAGGAGGGATTTATTATGGCAACCTGGCAACCTTACGAGCTTTTCCTTGTCACATGATCTGCCAGACTGCCAGCCATGGAAGAGAACGTACCGCCACAGGTTTTGCAGAGGAGGAATTCCAGGTGAGACACCTGGCAACCCGTGATCTCGCGCTTGATCAGAGAAGGTAGAAACCCGACAGACAGTCAACCAACTGCTGCAGTCTATAAACACGAGTTGACATTGGGTTAACCGAATTAACTCAATCCACAACAACGCCATGAGGGGGTTTTGGATTAGGACATATTAATCCAAAAACATTTCGGATGTTTCTTTGTTTCATCTCATTTCATTTTGGGAGTTTGTGGATCTGACAGAGTTTGACTGACAGACGCAAGGTTAACCTGGGGGACCCGCGTTTAAAACTCTTCACGGCTTAAGAAGTTTTATGGAGGGATTTTATTAACACATCCACACAGGTAATGCATTTTAAGTTGTATAAATGTCGTCATTTATAATAAAAGGTGATGTTTTAATGTTTTGACTTGGTGTGAAACATTAGCCGCTAACTGCTATTAGCTCAACAACCTGTTGCTGTTTCAAAACATCATCAGCTGAGCAAACCAGGAAATAATTAACAATAAATATTTTTAAAAAGAATGTAAACACTCGAAGCAAATCTTTTAAACACAAACGTCTAGGGAATAATTGTATAAATAATGTTATCATGTAATTTAGTTAATAATAAAGTGACTTATGTTTTGAGTCAGGTTAGCATCCGTTCTGTGATTCACCTTTTCACCATGTGATCATCAACACTGATTTATACTATGTTGAGTGACTTTCAGCCTTGTGTTTTGTGACTCGGTCATATTAACTTATTCGTAGTTGACATGCACGAATTCATTGCATTCCCCACATGGTTTCAGTTGGCCTGGGCAAGTTTCAGCAGGCACAGGTAATGATCAGGTAGAAACACACAGAAATGGCAACCTCGGGGTTTGTTTTCTGCCAGATACACATTGAAACCTCATACTGCAGGAATTAGAATAATTGGTGCTGTTCTGACATCTCTATTTATTGTAAAGTTCAGGGAAGGGAAACTTGGCAAAAAATGATGACAAAAAAAGATGAAATTGACATACTAATAATTGTATCTTTTTTTTTTTTTTTTGTCATAGTTATTACATTTAAAAGTCATGACTTGTACTGTGAAAACTGAAAGCTGTGTAATTTTGCTGGTGGCGGTGTCCATCTTTACTATTGAAACCCATTTCTGCTTTGGTAAATGTCATTATTTCATACTAAGATATAAATATGAGATTTAAAATGTGAAATTATTACATACTAAGTCATAACCTTTAATTTTCGTGCCATAGTTATGATATTAAAAAGTTAAAATGATGACCTTATCAAGATAAGATAAATATAGAGTTAATAAAAAAAATTTATGTCAGGATTTTTGTCTTTTTAATCTCATAAGTATGACTTAGTATGTCATAATTATCACTTAGTTTGTCATAATTGTAACTTTTTCATAATTTTGCCTTAATGTCATAATTATGACATTAAATGTAAAATTTACGAGTGTGTCAATTTAATCTTAATCTCATAATTATGACTAACAGTATGTCATAATTATGATTTAGTAGTAGCCTGTGTCATAAATTTGACTTTTCATCTCAGTTATGACAGTATATTCCATAGTTTTGGCTATAGGGCTCATAACTTTGACTTTTTGTGTCAGATTCAACATTTTAATTTCATAAAGGCTATGATTTAGTAGTAGGTCGTAATTTGGATTTATCTCATAATTTTGACTTTTTATCTCATAATTAGGCCTATGACTTATGAGAGTATGTCATAATTATTACAGTTTATGTCATAATTAAGATTTAAAACAGGATTTTTTTCTTATATTGTGGAAATTAGCTTCCATAGAATACAGAGTGGACTCGGGGTTAATTATAAATGAAAAATGTGGCTGTGTGTCCTGCAAATGTTGCAGTGATTTTGTTCAGTAAATGGCCTAGTTCAAGCTTGACTGTGTCTCATTTAACCTCCATTCATCTAGTCAGCACATCAAACAATGACTGTCAGACAATGAAGGATTGTTTAGTTGAGGTCAGAGCTGTTGATGCTCTTTAGGATGATGAAGTGCACTGTGAGCATCCTGAAATTGCTGTTGTGATGTCATTTTAGTTCTCTGAGCAACTTAAGGTTTTGTCTCAGGCTATAGGGGCTTTCGCCCCTAATGGCAGAAGTACCCGCTTTTTGGCATGTTCGCACTGCAGGAACTGGGAATGATTTTAGTTCTAGGAACACCTTTTGGGGGAACTAAATTTAGTTCTAGGAACGCCTTTTGGGGGAACTTGGGGGAACTAAACCCCCCTCTAGGGGGGTCTGGGGGCATGCCCCCCCCGGAATAAGATTTTGTACATTTTAAAGTTAAAGGCCCCCTGAAATCAAATTGTAAGTTTTTTTTAGGTTTTAGTATGAATATGTTAGACTTAAGGCTCGTTCACACTGGGACGATTATCACGCACACTTATCGCCGACGTTTAACGCCTTGTGACTAAACAAAGGGTGCCAATGTGAGTATGCACACCGACGCGCAAAACGGCAGGCGTAAAAGCGTAGGCTAATGTTTAAAAAAACGCTTCTGGTTAGTTTTTTTGGTTTGACGCGCCGCGTTAAAAACTGGCCGAACAATGAGAAAAGTTGCGCAGTGCCACCTTGTGTACTGGGGTATTTTTGTTTATCAATAAGCATCATCTACTGTCAGGGAGTGAATTTGCACATTTCGCACTGCCAGTGAAAATCGCTTGGGTATGAACACAAAGACGTGTCGAAAAAAGTATTGAAGCCCTGGCGATAAGCGTGCGCGATAATCATCCCGGTGTGCACTAGGCGTAAAGATTATGAATAAGCTGGTGTGTTCCAAAATAATTACAAAATTTGCATTTAGGAGATATAAGCATTCAAAACTTACAGTCTCTCACTTCCACTAAAATGGATCACGGATTTTTATGACATCACCGCGGACTTCAGCTTCTCATCACATCTTCTGTTCAATCAAATGCTCTCTAGAATCTAAAACGTCCCGCCCCCTATGCTATAAATAACACCTGGCCAAAGCGACCGTTGTTAACACGTCACAGAGCAATATGGGCTGGAGATGTGTGTTTGGTTGCTCAAACGCTCGAGTTTTCTGTTGTTTTCCAACTGTACGCTGGTTAAGAATGAAATGGCTAGAATTTATTCACACCTCTACTATTAAATCCAATGTATTATCAGCGCTCAAATTTGCTTCCATGGTACTGTCAAGTACGACTTGCAGTCTGTGAGGTAAACTAAACGCTATTTGAAAAGGGGGGAGCTATTCAATATATCCCGCCTTAGCTTCCTGTTAAATTACGTCAACACATTATACAAAGCTGCAATTTCCAAGGCACTTAAGTGGGCCTTTAAATTCATAAATCTGGCACTTTGAGTTCAAAATTTAGAGCTCCAACCAAACTAGGGCTGGGGTAAACGATTATTAATTAAACGATTAGTCGGGCGATTATTTTATTGATTAGTCGACTAATCTAAAGACTAATTGGAATTAATTATCCTGTCTGTTATTCGCATATCTCTGTCAAACCGTTACTCCGATGAATTTCAAACTCGACAGCTGTCTGGGCACGAGTAAGTGCAGTGCCAAGTTTGACGTTGTTTGGATGAGAAATGCAAAATATATCGTTAAATATATCGGTAAAAGAAGCACTTAGAAGGTTGTGGTTTAAAAATAAACATTCTGACATAAACACTCTGTCAGCTACAATGTATACTTCTGAATAATATAGTATAAACGTGATAAATCCATTTTGATTAATTTGAGTAAAAAATGTGTTTTCTTTACCAAGAAAGTGGCAAGATGAAAACCACTATTTTCTTTTTCAAACTTTCACATAGCATCTTTAGGTTATAATAACATAAATAATTCAAATCTAGATTTAGATTTTCAAAGATTTATTATAAAAACGGATTATTTTTTTCCCAAAATGCAATTAATCCATTGAATCAATATAAAAGTTATTTTTCATATTGAAACTGTTGAAAATACACAACAAAGTAAGTTGATCCACATATGACAGCCTCTGAACTCGGTCAATACTAATCTTATACAGGCACGTAACATTACTGGACTAAACATAGGCTACATTCAATCAGCCATCACTAAGAAATACCTCCTGAATTTTTTTGACGGCGATCAGCTGTAAAATGGCTTGGTCCTGCTCGGTTTTCGTTGACTTTGAGTACAAGAATTGAAAGTTTTTTAAAAGATCCCCTGGGGTTCACGTGTCAGCGTGACAGAAGTTTGATGCTGTCGTGTGAGAACAAGCAACAGTCGGCATTTTTCCTCCTCCCGCGTGCCTCATCTTCTTAATCTCCTCACGTCACGTAAATGATTAGATTTCGATGGCTTACGTTTCTTCCCTACGGCAGAAATCACCACAGGTTCATCAATGCCGTCAAATGTATTAATTTTTTGTTTGTTTGTTGATCAAAAAGTACAAAGTAGATAAGGAAAACTAGGATGTCGGGTGTATTCAAAGCGCCGCCGTTACTGTTTACAATGCGTGGAATGGTGCGCTGTGATTGGTTGAGCGGATTTATCGCATTCTGCAGAGAAGGGAGACTGGCGTTTGTCGCGGTTTGGAAAGAAAGGGAGAAAACATGACAGAATAACACGGCGGGCGGTGTGTGTGTGGCGAACTGTACCTCCGGGAATGGTGCAAAAAATAAAATAAATAAAAATAAAGAAGCGTCGATGCAAAAAATATGACGTCGATGTAATTTTGACATCGAAGCGTCGACGTCATCGACGCACCGCTACAGCACTAAAGGAAACTCAAACCTCTTTAAGTTGTGATATAGGCCTAGTGTCTCAGTCTACATTACACTACATAATACTACTAATAATAATAGTAGGATCTCTCAACCTTTACATTAAGCCAAGGAGAAAATCCAACGCAACTTTGAGAGGGCCAAGCGAAACATGATTATGTATTTCTGCTCAGCTAGTGACATTGGACATCAACCACACGGCAAATGCTAATACATTTTCATATACGGTCTACTTTCTTTGTTTAACAGTTCTATCTAAAAATGTATTAGAGAGGACTGTTAAACAGATCGTAAACTAATGAAGATGGAGAATGGGAGCGCTGTGTGCTCTGGCATTCTCAGCGCCATCAAAATAAATGTCTGCCATACCGTCAAAATAAGTCACAACAACAAGCGTGGCTGATGAGAGGATTCGCATTGCATGTTTTTACTCACAAAGGCATTTGTGCAGTTCTAACCAACTAGACTGAAAGAATGTTCATGCTAGTGTTTTCATCTCCGTACTACAGTTAAATAAATTGGGTCATTCCGTGTCAAATCAACTAAATTTTACAAACTTCCTAAATTTTTTTTATTTCTTTAAATATTGTCTCTGAATAAAGACCAAATATAAAGTTTTGTGGATGTATATTTTAGAGGTTGACCGATTCATCGGTTTTGCCGATATATCGATACCGATAGTTGATTGGTGGAACTATCGTTATCGGCAAAAATCCACACTGATAGTTTTTCGGGTTGCGTCCGTTGCTGGATCGGCTGAGAAGTGTGTGCAGTCATTACACAGTATGAGAGGCTGAGAATAGACTGCTGGCTTTATACAGAGCGAGAGCGGCCTCTAGAGGCCAAAAAAAAACTATCAATGGCTGAGTTGTTTATGTTAACACGTGAGTCTGCGCACAGCAGGGAGATCACGCATACGGAGAGCGCTGACACTTCAAATGTGCATTTATAACACAGACAGCGAAACGGTATGAATACATAACACTAAAGTACATATTGCCATGTCATTATAAAATAATTCATTTGTTGACTAAATGCTGCATTAGCAGAGAAAGAACAGAAGTATGTTTGCCGTCGAGTCTGAGAGGAATAACATTAGTAGTGGCTACCTCAAGCGGTTAAAACAATGTGACAAAAACACGCAAACCTGACCCAAATGTTTTATGTCGCAATTGTTACCATCTATTTGCATTAGCTTATATCCAGCTGGTCACTTTTATGCATTCATTAGCCGGCGAAGTTTAATATTTAAAGCTAGTGACGTGATTGCTTTCTCAACATTGATATGTTCATGTAGCCAACAGAAACTTAAACAAATCAGATCAAATCATTCTATTTCAGTTATTGTTTTTATCACTACAATACATATTGTTATTTTGATTAGATAATCATCAAGTGTTCTAAATAGAAGCAAATAAACAGAGTAAACTCCAATGTTCTTGGCTGCTCTTGATGGAGTTATGGTTGGCGAATCTAGCTGAACGGAGAAGTTGTGATGAAGTGTTGGGTTGGCTGAGATCACAAGCAGCTCTGTCTTCGCAAGGTTGAGTTGAAGGTGGTGGTCCTTCATCCAGCAAGAAATTTCTGACAGGCTGTCCGAGATGCGAGAAGCTACCATCGGGTTATCTGGTTAGAATGAGAGGTAGAGTTGTGTGTCATCAGCATAGCAGTGATAGGACAAACCATGTTTGTGAATGACAGATCCTAGTGATGACATGTTGATGTAAGAGAAGTGGTCCAAGCACTGAGACCTGAGGCACCCCAGTAGCTAGATGTTGCGACTTAGACACCTTACTTCTCCACGACACCCTGAAGGACCTACCTGAGAGGTAAGACTTGAACCATTGGAGTGCGGTTCCTGAGATGCCCTTCGTCTTGAGGGTTGACAGAAGGATCTGGTGGTTAACTGTGTCAAACGCAGCAGACAGATCCAGCAGGATGGGAACTGAGGATTTGGAAGCTGCTCTTGCCAGTCTCAGGGCTTCAATAACCGAGAGCAGGGCAGTCTCAGTTTAGTGGCCGCTTTTAAATCCAGACTGGTTATCGTAAATTAGGTTTTTCTGTGTAAGAAAGGTAGATACTTGGTTGAACACACGGTTCAAGTGTTTTAGCATGTATTTTTAATTTACATGTTTTTTTTTCTATCACTGCTACACTGATGATACACAACTCTACCTCTCATTCCAGCCAGATGATCAGTCCAGAGGTTGTTCTGTGTAAGAAAGGCAGAGACTTGATTCTGTTTTTTTTTTTTTGTCAACCTCTCCTCGTTTATTCTTTTTTTGTGTGGAAAACTGTACACAGGACATTGTGCATATTTACTCTAGGGCTGTACTCAACCAAAGAAAATCTTGGTCGACTTAAGTCCTGAAATTTTCGACTAAAAATCGACTAAAATCGACTAAAAATGACGTTAGGAAAAAAAAAACGTTAAATTAATTAGATGCGCACTGTGCGCAGTACTTGGTAGCCTTGTTGTCCGCCTAAATGAATTATAAATAAACATAAACAACTAGTAGGCTATTTGCAGTATATTAAATCGTTTTTGACCTAATTATTTTGCACTGAAATGAGTCTGACACTTAAGTCTGTCAGCTCTGACAGCGCTGCATCACGTGCACCTGCGCAATATCATAGCTTGATTTCCGAAAATAGTACTATGTTGTCAACTAGTGATATCATCACAAGAACTGTTGAGGAATATGCAACATAATTTAGACAATTATTTTTGTCATATGTTATAATAATAAGTTATAACTGTCAGACACTATCATTTCACCGTGCATGTCCTCGCACCGAGCGAGGCTGAACATGAGCTCAGCTTCGCAGCTGAGACACGAATAGACTATTAAAGGAGAAGTTCACTTTCAAAAAAACTTTTGCTGATAATTTACTCACCCCCATGTCATCCAAGATGTCCATGTCTTTCTTTCTTCAGTCGCAAAGAAATTAAGGTTTTTGATGAAAACATTCCAGGATTTCCCCCCATGTAATGGATTCTATTGGGACCCAAACGGTAGAAGGTCCAAATGACAGTTTAAGTGCAGCTTCAAAGGGCTTTAAACGATACCAGATGATGAATAAGGGTCTTATCTAGCGAAACGATCGGTCATTTCCAAAATAAATAAAAAAGTTTAAGTTTTATAAGCACAAATGTTCGCCTTGCTCTGTTCTGTGATGCGCGTTCGTGACGTCACGTAATACGCAATTACGTTGAAAAGGTCACGCTTGAAAAATTTCTGTCCTGAAGAAAATGTTCTTTTTGGCTTTTTAATATTAAAACACCCAGGATACGCACACGAAATGGGCATTTTAAACGATAAACTGACACAAATACATTTGAAAATGTGTATATGGTCCTCCTTCTGCACATTTGTAAACACGTCAAGCGTGACCTTTTCAACGTAATTGCGTATTACGTGACGTCACGAACGCGCATCACAGAACAGAGCAAGGCGAGCGTTTGTGCTTATAAAACTTAAACTTTTTTATTTATTTTGGAAATGACCGATCGTTTCGCTAGATAAGACCCTTATTCATCGTCTGGTATCGTTTAAAGCCCTTTGAAGCTGCACTTAAACTGTCATTTGGACCTTCTACCGTTTGGGTCCCAATAGAATCCATTACATGGGGGGAAATCCTGGAATGTTTTCATCAAAAACCTTAATTTCTTTGCGACTGAAGAAAGAAAGACATGGACATCTTGGATGACATGGGGGTGAGTAAATTATCAGCAAAAGTTTTTTTGAAAGTGAACTTCTCCTTTAACTTAAAGCTTTTACTCTTAATAAACACAAAAGGCACGTCCACTTTAATAAAAAAAGAATATTTATTAAACAAACCAGATCAAGAGCAGAAACTAAATAAAGTGCATAGGCTAACTGAAAAATAAAGCATCCTAGGCTCAAAACTAACACAACCAACAGCACAGCGCAATTGCGCATTAGGCTCCAAATAAAAAATAAAAAAGTTAGGTTATCACACTAAAACATTGAAATATGCAAATTCTGATATGTTCATATAGCCTACTCAAAACACACAGGGCAAGCTAACGCAGACAAGTGAGCTTACCACTTTTAGATGATATGTCATGTTTGTCGTCGAGCTGTGGAAAACTTGCTTGCAAACTTTGCATTCGACCTTTTTCCTGTTATCAATTTTAACAAAATGCTGCCACACTGTCGATTTCTTTGTTGTTGACATGTTAGAAGAGGACTGACTATTAAACGCTCTCACAATTAAATAAATAATATTCAGCATCAAACCTTCTACGCTCGACGCTCTCTCTTGGGTTGGGCTAATCCAAAAAAGGTGAAAGCAAGGGGGGTGTTTTGAAGATAGACTGTTACAGTGAAACAAGGGTACTCTGAAAACACCCCCATTAGCAGTTAGTGCTTTCCACCTGATGAAATGAGCGCGCCTCAGCGCGGCAAAACTGATGAAATAAACGCGGCAGAAAATCGACCAATCAGAAATCACAATTAATCGACTAATCGACTAGGACAGTACAGCCCTAATTTACTCATCTTGTGTTCTTCCGAAGAAAGTCTGTTCTATAAGTACTAATCTATATCTTTAATTTAATGCGGAGCAGAATGTGGTATTTTGCATGACAGTCTCAGTCTTTTGGATCTGTGCCATATGTTTGTATGTCTGGGGCTTGTTTGAGCTAAAATCTAGCTTGTACTTTAAACTCTCACAGCTATGTAAATATTGCAGCGACACCAGGTCACTTTACACAACCAGTCAGTCCAGTTCTGTCTCATTTTTGTCAGGCTTTGGCACGGTACAGTTTCTCTATTGTGGGGATGTTTGACTCATTCATGTGGTTGGTTATGTTTTTTATTCATTTTATAATCATATTCCTGCAGTCCACATTATGCTGTTCACATCACATGCACATTCACAGCACTGGCTGTCCTGTGATTGTTCTTGCATTTTGTACAATGTCAGTAAAATGGTGGCCCAAGGTGTTTTTTGCTCACGTTTCCTTCTCTAGAGGGAGGTGATGCAAAGCTGCAGGAGTGTTGAGTGTTGTAGTGTATGTTCTGTACATAATTCAAGTGTTGATCATTTTGTTGCTTTGTCTATATTGTTTAAGATAATAATGTTAATACATTATAATGGACCTTAATTGATAATTGAATGATTTTAGTGCGAGTTTCTGTTCAGTGTTACTTTGTAAAGTATTTGAATATTGGGCTGGGTTGCCAGAGAATTGACAAAGCACAGACATGTAACAGTCAGTTTTTCCTCAGAGGTTAGGCCTATTTGTCTTAACATGTTCTCTGTGAGCATGAACTGTTAAAGCTAACTTCAGCTGTGCTGCATTTTTTTCCCCCAACTGTACAGTGTTCAGTTGTTGTCAGACCAGTTTGTCAGGCCTTACAAATTCGTTATTATTACTACCTTAATTTTGTGCTCCATCTGCACTTTTTTTTTTTATTTACATGTTTATTTATTTATTTTTTCGTTCACTTTGACATCCTTTGCTGTGTTAATGAAGATCAATGCTGGAGATCGAATATCTTTTTCAGGCAACTTGTCAAAACAACAGCAGGCATTATTGATTAACCTTATTATTTTCAAATGACGGTACATGTTGGTCAAGTCACTTGTTGATGTGTGTTCTTACAGAAATATCTGAACACGTGGGTTTCAATCTTTATCTCTACTCAAACTACTGGAGATGCAACAGATGCCTGGGTTATTGAGCGATTTTGGGAGGGGGTTAAGAGAAACGCGCAACCAGTTTAAAAGAGTATGAAAACGTTTTTATCCATCATAACTTCTAGAGAGAAATAGTGGGCTGTGTTAAAAATATTAATTTCTCAATTTTAAGCAAACCTCTTTTTGATGAACCAATAAAGTTTTTATCAATAATACGAATAATTTAGCTAGTTAGTGACGACAGTTTATAAATGTATAACTATGGATAATTTTCTTAAAAAAAAAAAACGCATTGCTTCGCTTCCGAAGGCCTTTATTAACTGCCTGGAGCCATATGGATTACAATTTTATGATAGATGGATGCACTTTTTTGAGCTTAAAAATCTCAGTTACTATTCACTCATATTATAAAGCTTGAAAGAGCCAGGATATTTTTTAATATAGCTCTGATTGTGTTTGGCTGAACGAAGAAAGTCAAATACACTTCGGATGGCTTGAGGGTGAGTAAATTATGGGATAATTTTCATTTTTGTTTATTTCACTTTAAACAGTTTGGGCCTGTAACTAGCGTAGCTTATTGAGAGTCTGCAAATTAGTGCCTGACAAAAAAAACAGGCGTGAAAAACTACGTGAAAAAACTAGTTCACGTAGTGTTTTAGCGCAGCGCGTCTGTGTTGCACGTCACATGCATCACACACATGACCAGCGTCGGCCAATAGTGAGCCTACGTGTGACGTACAACACAGATGTGCTGCGCTGTTACACTACGTGAAAAAACTCGAGGCCCAGAGAAGGAAATGAAAAGTGGAATAAAGTCGTTATTTTAGGGTTTTTTTGCGCACAAAATGTATTCTCATCGCTTTATAAACTTAAGATTGAGCCACTGTAGTCACTTGGACTATATTAACGATGTCTTTAATACATTTTCTGGGCCAGCAAGTTATAATGTCTTAGAAGCCTATGGAGCCAGCTCTCAGATTTAATCAAAAATATCTTAATTTGTGTTCCGAAGATGAACGAAGGTCTTACGGGGTTGGAACAACATGAGGGTGAGTAATTACTGACAGAATTTTCATTTTTGGGTGAACTAACCCTTTAAGCAATTTCTCTGAGGTTTTATATAATGACCACTTGGAGGTGCTCTAGAGAGGTTTTCCCTTAAGAGTTATACGTTTTTGTTGAAACGAAAATAAAAAAAGTGACGTACGTTCATTGCGTTTTACTCTGAAATGAGAGTTCTTCTTTTTTAAAATCAACATATTATTGATTTATCTTTCATTCACCAGCGACCCACGCATGATTAATTGGAATTGTATTTTTTATTACTTGGCCCGTCCAAGCCGCATATTATCCACGGATATAACCACATCACTAATTCACACAATTTTAGTGCGAGAGCTTGATTGAACGGGGAGAGTGCCATGCACAAGAAATGCCGGCACAAGTGTATGGAAAATAATTAAATATATGCACTATATTGCATATTCATTGTATTTGTACTTAACCTGTTTTTCAATATTTCATGTTTGAATAAATCTGTCATGTATTATGAGAGCCACCATTTAAATTATTATATTTCAACATCTTTTTATAGAAACATAATTGTATCATTAAAAAGTTGCAATTTAAATGTAAGTAGCTTATACAAATCAGTAGGCCTAAATGTTAACATTTAATATTATAGTGATGTAGGCTACCAACTGGGGATCCCTGTATAGTTTAAAGCATTAGTTGAGAAGATATTTTTTCCTTGAGAAAATGTACCATGCACTGTACCTGATGCATACCCAGTTAATCGATACAGAAATGAATTGAATCAAAATAAGAATTTAATCCAATCACAAGCTTGTGAATCAAAATCGAATTGAATTGTGAAATTTGTGTTAATACCCAACCCTATTAGACATTCTATTCTATTCTGATCTTGATTCATTTGTCAGATATATCAGGTATAGTATGTCAATTTTTCTAAAGGGTAAAAATGTCTCAACTAAATACTGTAATACACATGTGAATAAGTTATAAGTGAACAAGTTATAAGTAAATAAGTTAATATATATATATATATATATATATATATATATATATATATATATATATATATATTAACTTATAATTTATAAAAAAAAAATGTAATTACCTAACCATGTTTCTACTTCTAATTTGTTTTTGAAATATAAACAGTTAAACAGTGGCTTATTCAAACATAGGCCTACATTTAAATTTTGAAGAACAGGTTAAAAATATATTGAATATGCAATATAGTACATATTTATCAAAAATGCTCTGCTCCAGAGCTAACTGTCGAGCTGTGGTCATTGAATGGCTTTTCTGAGATAAATGTAACGTTATGTGACACAGGTCTATTGTTTACAAACTGTTTTACTGACATCTTTCCACGGCTCAATTCTTGCGGTTTAAGAATTGATATTGTTCATCAATATGACGCACGTACCATAATAGACATTGCAGAATCGTTGTCATTTAGGAATGAGATTGCGTGGGTGTTTGAATTAAGATTGCAATCTTTTGATGATTAATCGTGCAGCTCTACTATTTCTTAATCTGTATGTACGCTATTATACACACAAAAACCAAAGTGTAGGCTACTTTGGGTTTTGCACAGTTTATTTGCGCAGAAGTCTTGCTCATGCCGAATATAAAAAATTTTTTTCATTGTCTATTTGTGCTACACAATAATGTACAGATTGTTGAGGCAATGTAGTTTTCTAAGTGTTTTTTGATTTTCACCTGCAGCTCATACACATGATGACACTAGAGAGCATCATAAATAGATTTATCATAGTATCATCTTGTCATACCTTTGTGTTGCACAGCACCACTCGTATTGTCAGAAAATTCTGGTTTTGAAAATATAATGCGTGGAAATATATTTATTAATCCTTGCCAGCCATTGATTTTTACACTTTCTGTTTGCCACTTGTCAAGGACTACACTGGAGAGAGTAAAGATAATGACTCATACTAGCATGTTTGTTTTGCTATTAGAAGGATAGGGTTTCATTAATGTTGTCATGCATGATTGCCACATCCTTTTGCTCTGCCGATGACTGACTGATCCTCGAATCAAATGCAAACATGCAAATAATGTTTCTGGTTTTCATAATCAGGCAAGTAAACAAAAGCCACATACACTGTAAAGGAGTGACAACCGCATTTAAATTCGTGAGTGAATCCCCCAAATTATTCCTTGTGTTAACGAAAACAAAACAAAACGTTCTGGAGTCTCGCATTTTTGGATATTAATGCTACAGTGACCAAAAACTCTTAAAGTTCTGCAAAAAACACCATTGGCAGAGGAGTTGTATTTTGTTGGAAGGCTGCTAAGCAGAGTCCTTTGCAGTGTTGCCATCTTCACTTTTTATTAAGCCTTTTTGGGCTAGTTTTTTGGGCTTTGGCTCATTAAGTGATCAAGTTTATGGGATTATTACAATGGGAAGGTGTTGGTTGTGATGTTTTGGTTCTGGTTGTGATATGTTGTTTTATTATGGCGTTGTTCTTGTTTACTGTTTTTTTCCCCCTAGATCTGGCAACGTGAATGTGTCAAGCCTCAAATGGGCAATTCCACACAAAAGTCATCCTTACCATGAAAAAATTAAGTTTTAAAAAACCCTTTTTAAGTTGTCTATTTAGGTCTGCAATATACTGTGTTAATGTGCTGTATCAGAAATGTTAAGAAAATTGCCTTGTTTTTCCACCACATATAAGGTGAGCAACAATGCTAAAATAGAATTTTCAACCAACCATATTTCATGCTTTCAAAAGAGGGATCAAAGACCCCCTTTTTAAAACTTTATTTTAACATAAAAAGCATTTTGCAGAAAGATGGAGGCATGCCTGAGAAATAAATATACTCCTTTTGTCATAACAGCACTGCCTGTTGAATTTATAAGGGCTATAATTAAGAGGTCATGACGCTTCAGTGCTCTGTCACGTCCGTAATGTTTTAAAGATTAAGTTTATATAATAATTCGTTACATTTATATAGCGCTTTTTCTGGGTCCTCAAAGCGCTTCACATATGGAAGGAGGGAATCTCCTCATCCACCACCAATGTGCAGCATCCACCTGGATGATGCGACGGCAGCCATATTGCGCCAGAACGCCCACCACGCACCAGCTTATTGGTGGAGAGGAGACAGTGATGATTAGGAGCCAGGAGGCCATGATGGATAGGGGCCAATGGGCAAATTTGGCCAGGATGCCGGGGTTAAACCCCTACTCTTTTTCGAAGGACATCCTGGGATTTTTTGTGACCACAGAGAGTCAGGCCCTCGGTTTAACGTCTCATCCGAAGGACGGTGCTCTTTTGACAGTATAGTGTCCCCGTCACTACACTGGGGCGTTAGGACCCACACAGACCACAGGGTGAGCACCCCCTGCTGGCCTCACTAACGCCTCTTCCAGCAGCAACCTAGTTTTCCCAGGAGGTCTCGCATCCAGGTACTGACCAGGCTCAACCCTGCTTAGCTTCAGTGGGCAACCAGTCTTGGGCTACAGGGTGATATGGCTGCTGGCATAACAAAGCATATAATATTATTTTATATATAATACACACACACACACACACTATACAAATACCTTGAAACTTTATATGCAAAGCTAAACTATGTTTAAATGCTTATTAGGATCGACATTTCATCCCACTACTTGCTCTGAACAACCATAACGGTGCGTTACGGACGTGACTGTTACGGACGCTTCATCATATGCATATGACTTGCTGTGATCCGTTTCAGGTTTACCGTATATCAGTGCATATCCAATAATCGCAACAATATTTGTGCTTTGTTAGTTTAAATATTAAAAAAGGTCTCAACTTTCAAATTCAGTCGATTTTTATAACAAAATTCAAACAATAGAGGCCACTCTTTAATACGGTGTGATATATTTCTGTATAGTGCCTCAGTGTAAAGCAGCAGATCAAGCGCACATGAACCGATCTTCTCTTCCTCTTTGCCAGTTACAGGACGAAATATGAATATCAAAAGGTATATGATACAGTACAACTTTGTCGCGTTTTTCCCTCTTAGTTAAAACATGAAAATTCATCATAATCCCGCAATCAAGCTGACAAAATGATAATAATATTGTAATCATTAGTGGTCGACCGATATTGGTTTTTTGATTGCCGATATCTTAGAGAGCAGGGTGGCCGATATAAAGCCGATATTTTTATAGTATACTTTATATTTATTTTAATCAATATTTAATAAATTATAAATAAATTAGAAAACAAATCCTTAAAATAAACATGCTTAAACTTTAGATGACAACTTCTTGAATCTGCAATCCTATTACAGTATTTTTCACAAATAAAGTAATTGTTTGAAAATAAATGAATGTGAATAAAAAGGAAGTAAACACTAACAGGCCACTCAGTAATTGGTAATTTTGTGTGCACTGGTAATCATATTTTTTTCAAATAAAGACAAGGTAACGCTAATATTACAAACAGCACAGTGAAAACGATATGTATATGACACAGTGGGCAACTGGATAGATATAGCACAGCATATTTTAAAATGAAGGATTTAAAGTTTTTCGATCGTGTCTCCTGTGAGGCTGATCTTCTGTTTGCATTCACTCACTTTGCATGGACCGACCGTCACTCGCAGTAACACGTTTATGCAGGCTACAAATGCACACTTCACGATATTACAGATTTCACAGCTGGATTCGATTAAATCTGCAGGGTTTGTGAAATTAAATGTTTCTTAGATAAACATTTAATAAAAGATATTGTTTATTAGAATAAAGTATTTTAGCCTGATTGTTTGCCTTTTCTGTTACAAATAATATAAAAGCAACGCTTTACTTTTTCGCATACCATTTACTTTCTTTGTTTACCAGTTCTGTCTAACAAAGTATTAGATATGACTGACTGAGATTGTAAACCGATTATGACGGAGAATGTGAGTGAGCGCTGTGTGATCAGGTGCTGCCGTTCTCTTCTCAGGCGCTGGTGTTCTCAGCGCTACCCGCCAAAATAAAAGTCCCTCTTCCAACACATTGGCCAATCAGAAAAAATTATCGGCTGATGCCGATATATAAAAAATCGGTCGACCACGAGTAATCATTTTGACACAAAATAAAATGTGATCATTCTGACTCACGACTGTGCTTTGAACTGCACAAACTGGCTGAAAACCGTGCGATCATGTACTCACAAAACATAAAGCTCATGATTGCGAGCGACTCACACCTACGGACAATAGTGTCAATCAGTTCACCTGACTGTGGAGGAATCCTGCGATTTGAATTCCTATATGATAAACATTAATATTTGTTAATGTATTTTAGCAAGCAGTTCTGTTAGCAGGAAAATCATGGTCTCTATATTAAGTCTTGAACAACGCATACGCTTGTCAACATGAGAAATAGCCTTATAACCATTTGAAATAGAGCAATTTAGTAGCCTATATTAAAGTTGATTAATTGTGCAATCTTACCAGACTGGTATCGCATATTTCAATATTTGGTTGGGATGGGTCACTGAGTATTTAATTATAGAATATCAAATAGGTTGTGCGATTGTCTAAAAAAATCTCCATGTTTTCGGTGCTGATGCGGTGGTGACGTGTAACCAGAGGGTGGCAATGCCAGTAATGCTCCTAAAAGCTGTCACAAAGAACTGGCAAAAGTAATGATTATGAATGTCAAATATGGCAAGGAGACATTTTGATTGTTTATTAACAAACAAGTGTTTTCTGTGTCAGTGTCGGACTCGGCTGCAAAATGAAGTTGACGATGCTGACTCGCGATCTTCGCAGTATTGTGAACGCACCTATAGAGAGAAATGCACATTTCATATGGATTACATAAGCAGAGAGCAGTCTGTTTCCTTTCCTTTCGTTTTGAATTGTTTTGTTTAAAAGTAGACATTTCAAGCTTTATATAGATATATTTCTCAGGTCTGTGAGGCAAGTACCTTATACGCTGAGTTTCGGTCCATTTATGAGACTAGCTCCAGTTCACATGCAGGCGCCTCCGTGACCTGATTATATTGTCTGCTATATTTGCAATTGGTTGATGAAACATTGATTAAAATTAAGATATATACTAAATTCACTTTAAAGAAAGGCTAACTTAATGAAGTGGTCAAAATCATGTCTGCCCACTCCATTTGTCTCCCGATATATTGCTCATCTTATGATCTTACTCATGCTGTTCACTTTTCAAATAATAAACATAGATAAAAAAAAATATTTTATTTAAACATAAATATGAAACTCAATGTGTTTTCTTTAATGACTAGGCTACAACACGTAGGCCTATTAGTAGCCTACAGAGAAATTTAATGTCGGAGCGGGATTTGAGCGAACACCGTTTTACCGGTGATGGTGAGCATGTGTGGTAGGGGTGCAATTTTCCGAACAATCATCGAATATTATTTGTTTTAAATGCCTGTTTGAGGTCTCTGTGAAGGTTTTAAAGCAGTCTTTTAGTGCCGCTTTCAGAGGGGTCACGTCCGCTACAGAGAACTGTCACGTCTGTAACATTGTTTTTTCCTCATAAATGCGAAAAATAATATAAAATGAATATTGTATGTTCTGTGGAGAGCCAACCGTTCTTCATCTGGTGGGTAGTATTACTTTTGGTTTGCGCAGTGTAATTTACAGAATATTTTGCCACCTAAAACTTTTTTCTTTCTTTTTTTTTTTCTCACGTCTGTAACGCATGTGTATTTCCCTCATATTAAATATAAAACGTATGTGTAAACTGATATTTTTCTAATGACTGGACTCTATTATTGCTGCTTCTGCCCCATTGCAAACCTGTACTCTCTCTAAACTGTCCGGTTGCTGAACTGCGCTCACAGTTGACTGCCGCTGCCTAGGTAGAAGATAGAATCGCAATGTGTGAATTAACCCCCCTCTCCCCACCCGCCAGCACTTTATTAATCACTAACAACTAGTTGTGATTGACTTGCCTGTAAACACCTACCTAACTTGATCACATGTGACCCAGTATCCAAGATGCCCTAGTGACAGTGTGACACTTCAATCAGCTTGTGCAGTTGAAGGATCTATATTAGATCTGTTATCCTTCATCCTGTTCTGGGTGGAACGGGATATTTCACATCTGCTGTCCCAGAGTTCATAGTGCACGTTAGGCCTGGTGCTTAAAGCTGCGCCAGCACTACAGGGAAGGGAAGTGAGACAGAGATTCTGTTTAAAGAGGCTTATTAGTGGAAGCCTTACAGCACTTTAGAAACAAATGGTATGCGTAGTATATTTTGTGTTGATCTGAAACTGCAACATTTCAGCATTGCTATTACAGGGAAATTAAAACTGAGATTTGTTTAACTTTGTGGAATAGCAAAAAACAAAAATAACCTGACAATTGCTAATATGAAAGACATGAGCAACTGTATCAGTTACATAGGATTAGGGTGTTGTTAGGGTTAGTTGCTTGTAATTATGCATAATTTATAGTTATAACTACAGCGTGTAGCCTACATGTAACGTGTAACGGACACTGTAAAATAAAGTGTTACCTAATAATTTATCATTTAATTTAATAACTTTTTAATGATATAATTATGTTTCTACTTTGATTCGGTTTTGAAATAAAATTATATGGTTTATAACTTGTTTTCATAATGGATTTATTCATACATTAAATTAAGACATAACAGATTAACTTAAACATTAATGCATAGTCTATGTAATATTTAGCAAAATGTTCTTCACTAGAGTTATTTTTTCTAGTTTAAGATGTTCATTCGTTTATTTTAGGGGTGCACCAATATGAGAATACTGGCCATTGTGGCCAATACTGATAACCGATAAATCGATAATAATTTGAATGCCAATAACCGATATATCTAAATGCACATTTTTTTATTATTTTTGAAAGCTTGATTACGAAAACACAAGTCTCACCATTAAAAGCCATGTCCCAATCACTACAACATACTGTATAAAGCAAGCATACAATACAGTATTATTTTACACTCCTATGGCCAACTTTCTTCATAAAAAATAAATAATTTTACAAATACATAAGATAATGCCTTAATAATGCAAACAAGTCATTGGACATCATTAATTACGTATAAAGACTCAAAATGTATTTGCCATGGGTAAATCGAAATAGCTTGGACAATAATGAAATTATTTTATTTAAAGGGGCTATATGCAACTTTTTCCCCAAAATAAACGTAACAATAGCCTTTTTATTTTACCATTTATGACTCAAACATCTCCTGATGAGCATACTGACACCTTGTCCGCTCACAGTGGGTGCACCTATAAGCCTGTATCCTATTTTTCCTATTTTCTGTCGGGTCGGATTTTTCCCGCGCTGTCTGCGGATGTGACGTCAAGCGCGTTCATGTTAAACGTTTCAGATCACTCTGCCACCACCGCTAGTCAGCAAGTAGCCTACACTCGCAAGCAGTGCAATGGATGATAAGAGAACACTTATCTCAAACAATATATGTATTTGACTGTTCTTACCTCAGTAAACATAATGTTGACCTCCTTGCAGCAGATGACTTGTGAAGTGTGCACGTATGAGCGCGCGCTGCGAGAGCGAGCAGAAAGGAAGAGCAGTTCTGTTTTTTGGCCACAGGTGTCAGTCGCGAGTTTAAATTTCAGAAAAAAGCATATAGCCCCTTTAAACAATATTTAAATAAAATACAAAAGTGCTAGTTTTTAATAATGCATCAATGTTTTTGAATAAGAAACCTCTAAAGTTAATATTACTTTTTCAAATTACAGCATTGCTGTTTGAGCTGCATGCGCTGAAGTTAAATGAACACTGGTAAACTGAAGCGTTTTTTTAGTGGGTTACCGTAATTAATTCAACAGAATGCATCCTATATGAGATAAATCAGTCGAATGATGTAGTCTCTCATTCACTGCTGTAGAAGTTTACCCAACTATGATGACTTTTGCTTCTGAGAAAACCGGAATAGGAAAATTGTCAATAGTGTTCTTGTTAGGCCTATATTGTAATGTAATATGACAGTCCCAATCACAGTACTAATGCTGTGCTTTTCTGTTTGAGCTGCATGCACCAAAGCTAAAGAGACACAATCGCTTTATATGATAAACAGATTCAATTTAGGCTTTTATTCACATAAACATTCACTCAAGGTTGTTTCATTGCTCATGCAGCGGGACTGCCATAGCACCAACAGTTCTCCACTTCCTGCTCTCCTGCGCCATTTGAGACAAACAAGTTTTTATGGCCAGATTTGAACTGATCTATCAGTCAAATTATCAGTCAAATTAATTTTTACTTTGTTTATATAGTTTTTCTTTTTTACCCAACAGACATAAGGATACTGATAAACACAAGGCACATGCAATTTTTACTTCTTGTGTACTCAATCTATGGCAAATTTTTGTGAAGGAAGACAAGCATGGGAAGTTTATCTGGTTTCAAACTGAAGCCAAACACTGTCTGAAGGTTTCCTGAAGAACTGAAAAGCTCTTAAACCTGTTGTTGCATTGGCGCCAATAAAGTCATGCAGATAGCAGATTTGAATAAAAAAATCAAGTGCAAATACAAATAGGCTACAAAAATAAGATGAGTAAAGAAAACGGGGTTCTTAATTTTAATAATCACCCCTTATTAAATATATGAACACAGAAACCCCCTGTTAACAGTTAATGTCACGTTTCCCATTCCATGATGACTAGTAAAATAATAGCCGCGTCGCGTCTATGACAACTCGAGGTATCGCACACCGGACACGCACTTTCTCAGTTTATGGCCAGCAATATCATTAAGTTTAAGGACATTATGGAATTGAGATAATGTCTACTATGTTATGATTATACTGTACAATTAAATACAATAGTTGCTGAGTCTGTGATCTGAACACTTTTTTCTGCGCTCTGTGTCGCGGCAGGATTTTGAACAAGGTCCTGAGCCGTTGCTGGGCGCCGCGGACAGACGCCGAATAGAACCGCGCTGTGCTTCTAGTCCGGTGTGTGTACACTCATACAGAATGTGTTCGAATTTTAAAGACGTGGCGCTGCGCTTCTCGTCCGGTGTGCGACCACCTTTAAGGTGCTGTTTTCTTTGAAGCCGAAGAACTCTGTTCTTAATACTGTCGAGCTTACTTTTTTCGGGTGTGGACAGAGTGTTTCACTGATTCACTCTAGCTGCGCGGGCGCGGACGAGCGCTGCGTCTAGAAAACGCCAATACCGGTATATTGTATTGCTCTAAATTAACACGATGTCGATATTTCATGCTTTGAATATCACGATTATCATCAATACCGGTATATTGCGACACCCCTATTCTAGACCCTTAAGGTCCTCGAACAAGTTGATGCTCACTGTGCCACGATCTAGACTGAAATTAAAAAGTGATCGTGCCTTTTCTGTCGCTGCTCCGCGTCTGTGGAATGATTTGCCGGAACACCTAAGGTTGTCTTCCACTGTTGATAGTTTTAAATCTTCACTAAAGACTTATTTTTTCTCTTTGGCTTTTGGTTAAATGTAATTTTATGATGGGTTTACGATGTGTTTGTGTCTGTTGGTGTATTTATGTATTTTATATTGTTTGAACTGATTGTACAGCACTTTGGTCAGCAGTGGCTGTTTTAAATGTGCTCTATAAATAAAAGTTTTTTTTAAACAAAACATTGATACTAGCTAGGCTACATTACAACAAACATGAACAATTATTACAAATATTTATTTAATAAATTCATTAACATTTGTCTTATTTTACAGACAGGATAGGCTACATAAAGTGATAAAGAGTATATATTCATACACATGTAGCCTAATCTTATAGGCCAACAAAATATATTTTTAACATTTAAAACAACTTAATATGGTGTTTTGATGTTATCATGAGCTGACATGCATTTCATTTATATAAAAACAGACATAAGTTATTCTAGTTGGAGCTAAACTGTAAAAGCAAAAGACAAAAACAAAAAAACAATAAAGTTTAATTATAGGTACAATGCCCCCGGACCCCCCTAGAGGGACAAAGGTCCACCCACCACAGTTTCACAAAATCCTGTGGGAAACATTGTTAAACATTTACAAAATAATTGCTGTCATTTAATTTCCTGAGGAACTGCTATGCTGCTTCGTAAGCAAGTCTGGAAAAAAATGAGTGAATAGTTACAGTTATATAAGAGTCTGCAGTGACGTAAACATAATTATTGATTATACATAATAATTTAGACATGTTTTAGCAAATACACATGTTTTAATGCAGATGATAGTCACATGAAGGCCTGCATTTACTGTCAAGCATATTAAGTTTTCTGGAGTTTCAGAAGGTGACAGAAAACATCTAGGATGTTTTTGAAAAAAAAAAAAAAGAAGAAAAAGAAGGTTTTGGTAAAATCCAAAAAGGAAACTTTTTTTATTATTATTATTTTTTTTAAAGTTGTAAAAATAACTACTGGCATTATTTTTGTTATATACATTTAATGTTCTATAATTTACATTCAGTAATAAATAAATGTAAAATATAAAAAGATATAATATAAATATAAAAATTAATTTAAAAATATTGTGATTTAAATATTAAAATATACAAAAAATGTGTTATTACTTCTATTTAGAAGTTATTGGAAATAATAGTTGATGGAAGGTAGTTCTATATTTACTCCCTTGTTCTTAAATGGGTGCAAGCTTGCAAGTTTTTTTTATTATTATTTAGGCTAATTTGAGATAGTTTTATCATGTGTTGGAATGGATGAGATATGGTACGTTGTGTTAGTTTTTCCAGATAAAGGACTAGTTATTACATGGCAATCACAGGTGACCAGTTTCAGTGCTTCATGACTCTTATCACTCCACACGGTCTTTTTTTTTTTTTTTACATAATCAAAGTGAATTAGAATTAAGAATCATTTCAAATCAATATTTAATGTCTATTTATTTATTTGGCAAGTAGTATAATATGTATATAAGATAAGATAATATAGTCATTATCACAAAAAAAAAGCGCCTTCAGGCTGATACCCTCTGCTTTGTTGTGTCTGTTTATTTTGCGATAATGTGTTGTCTGTACATTATCCTTTACTTGCATGTGTTCATGGGTTCTTGTTGAGTCAATCAATTGAGGTCTGTTGTTTTAATTACATTGTAGCCATTGTATTGTGATATATATATATATATATATATATATATATATATATATATATATATATATATATATATATATATATACAGTGAGGAAAATAAGTATTTGAACACCCTGCTATTTTGCAAGTTCTCCCACTTGGAAATCATGGAGGGGTCTGAAATTGTCATCGTAGGTGC